>NW_026967486.1:310000-667500 GCF_028390025.1 Pseudophryne corroboree | reverse complement strand
CTGTATGATTACCATCACCTGTGCTGTACCCCTAATACTGACCCAGTGCTCATACCTATATCATACCTCCCAACATGACCTCTCCAGGAGGACACAATGCTCTGCTCCTGCTCTTCCCTCTTACTGTATGATTACCATCACCTGTGCTGTACCCTAATACTGACCCAGTGCTCATACCTATGTCATACCTCCCAATATGAGCTCTCCAGGAGGACACAATGCTCTGCTCCTGCTCTTCCCTCTTACTGTATAATTACCATCACCTGTGCTGTATCCCAATACTGACCCAGTGCTCATACCTATGTCATACCTCCCAACATGACGTCTCCAGGAGGACACAATGCTCTGCTCCTGCTCTTCCCTCTTACTGTATGATTACCATCACCTGTGCTGTACCCTAATACTGACCCAGTGCTCATACCTATGTCATACCTCCCAACATGACCTCTCCAGGAGGACACAATGCTCTGCTCCTGCACTTCCCTCTTACTGTATGATTACCATCACCTGTGCTGTACCCTAATACTGACCCAGTGCTCATACCTATGTCATACCTCCCAACATGACCTCTCCAGGAGGACACAATGCTCTGCTCCTGCTCTTCCCTCTTACTGTATGATTACCATCACCTGTGCTGTACCCTAATACTGACCCAGTGCTCTTACCTATGTCATACCTCCCAACATGACCTCTCCAGGAGGACACAATGCTCTGCTCCTGCTCTTCCTTCTTACTGTATAATTACCATCACCTGTGCTGTACCCTAATACTGACCCAGTGCTCATACCTATGTCATACCTCCCAACATGACCTCTCCAGGAGGACACAATGCTCTGATCCTGCTCTTCCCTCTTACTGTATGATTACCATCACCTGTGCTGTACCCTAATACTGACCCAGTGCTCATACCTATGTCATACCTCCCAAAATGATCTCTCCAGGAGGACACAATGCTGTGCTCCTGCTCTTCCCTCTTACTGTATGATTACCATCACCTGTGCTGTACCCTAATACTGACCCAGTGCTCATACCTATGTCATACCTCCCAACATGACCTCTCCAGGAGGACACAATGCTCTGCTCCTGCTCTTCCCTCTTACTGTATGATTACCATCACCTGTGCTGTACCCTAATACTGACCCAGTGCTCATACCTATGTCATACCTCCCAACATGACCTCTCCAGGAGGACACAATGCTCTGCTCCTGCTCTTCCCTCTTACTGTATGATTACCATCACCTGTGCTGTACCCTAATACTGACCCAGTGCTCATACCTATGTCATACCTCCCGACATGACCCTCTCCAGGAGGACACAATGCTCTGCTCCTGCTCTTCCCTCTTACTCTATGATTACCATCACCTGTGCTGTACCCTAATACTGACCCAGTGCTCATACCTATGTCATACCTCCTAACATGATCTCTCCAGGAGGACACAATGCTCTGCTCCTGCTCTTCCCTCTTACTGTATGATTACCATCACCTGTGCTGTACCCTAATACTGACCCAGTGCTCATACCTATGTCATACCTCCCAACATGACCTCTCCAGGAGGACACAATGCTCTGCTCCAGCTCTTCCCTCTTACTGTATGATTACCATCACCTGTGCTGTACCCTAATACTGACCCAGTGCTCATACCTATGTCATACCTCCCAACATGACCTCTCCAGGAGGACACAATGCTCTGCTCCTGCTCTTCCCTCTTACTGTATGATTACCATCACCTGTGCTGTGCCCTAATACTGACCCTGTGCTCATACCTATGTCATACCTCCCAACATGACCTCTCCAGGAGGACACAATGCTCTGCTCCTGCACTTCCCTCTTACTGTATGATTACTATTACCTGTGCTGTACCATAATACTGACCCAGTGCTCATACCTATGTCATACCTCCCAACATGACCTCTCCAGGAGGACACAATGCTCTGCTCCTGCTCTTCCCTCTTACTGTATGATTACCATCACCTGTGCTGTACCCTAATACTTATCCAGTGCTCATACCTGTGTCATACCCCCCAACATGACCCTCTCCAGGAGGACACAATGCTCTGCTCCTGCTCTTCCCTCTTACTGTATGATTACCATCACCTGTGCTGTACCCTAATACTGACCCAGTGCTCATACCTATGTCATACCTCCCAACATGATCTCTCCAAGAGGACACAATGCACCGCTCCTGCTCTTCCCTCTTACTGTATGATTACCATCACCTGTGCTGTACCCTAATACTGACCCAGTGCTCATACCTATGTCATACCTCCCAACATGACCTCTCCAGGAGGACACAATGCTCTGCTCCTGCTCTTCCCTCTTACTGTATGATTACCATCACCTGTGCTGTACCCTAATACTGACCCAGTGCTCATACCTATGTGATACCTCCCAACATGACCTCTCCAGGAGGACACAATGCTCTGCTCCTGCTCTTCCCTCTTACTGTATGATTACCATCACCTGTGCTGTACTCTAATACTGACCCAGTGCTAATACCTATGTCATACCTCCCAACATGACCTCTCCAGGAGGACACAATGCTCTGCTCCTGCTCTTCCCTCTTACTGTATGATTACCATCACCTGTGCTGTACTCTAATACTGACCCAGTGCTCATACCCATATCATACCTCCCAACATGACCTCTCCAGGAGGACACAATGCTTTGCTCCTGCTCTTCCCTCTTACTGTATGATTACCATCACCTGTGCTGTACCCTAATACTGACCCAGTGCTCATACCTATGTCATACCTCCCAACAGGACCTCTCCAGGAGGACACAATGCTCTGCTCCTGCTCTTCCCTCTTACTGTATAATTACCATCACCTGTGCTGTATCCCAATACAGACCCAGTGCTCATACCTATGTCATACCTCCCAACATGACCCTCTCCAGGTGGACACAATGCTCTGCTCCTGCTCTTTCCTCTTACTGTATGATTACCATCACCTGTGCGGTACCCTAATACTGACCCAGTGCTCATACCTATATCATACCTCCCAACATGACCTCTCCAGGAGGACACAATGCTCTGCTCCTGCTCTTCCCTCTTACTGTATAATTACCATCACCTGTGCTGTACCCTAATACTGACCCAGTGCTCATACCTATGTCATACCTCCTAACATGATCTCTCCAGGAGGACACAATGCTCTGCTCCTGCTCTTCCCTCTTACTGTATGATTACCATCACCTGTGCTGTACCCTAATACTGACCCAGTGCTCATACCTATGTCATACCTCCCAACATGACCTCTCCAGGAGGACACAATGCTCTGCTCCTGCTCTTCCCTCTTACTGTATGATTACCATCACCTGTGCTGTACCCTAATACTGACCCAGTGCTCATACCTAAGTCATACCTCCCAACATGATCTCTCCAGGAGGACACAATGCTCTGCTCCTGCTCTTCCCTCTTACTGTATGATTACCATCATCTGTGCTGTACCCTAATACTGACCCAGTGCTCATACCTATGTCATACCTCCCAACATGACCTCTCCAGGAGGACACAATGCTCTGCTCCTGCTCTTCCCTCTTACTGTATGATTACCATCACCTGTGCTGTACCCTAATACTGACCCAGTGCTCATACCTATGTGATACCTCCCAACATGACCTCTCCAGGAGGACACAATGCTCTGCTCCTGCTCTTCCCTCTTACTGTATGATTACCATCACCTGTGCTGTACTCTAATACTGACCCAGTGCTAATACCTATGTCATACCTCCCAACATGACCTCTCCAGGAGGACACAATGCTCTGCTCCTGCTCTTACTGTATGATTACCATCACCTGTGCTGTACCCTAATACTGACCCAGTGCTCATACCTATATCATACCTCCCAACATGACCTCTCCAGGAGGACACAATGCTTTGCTCCTGCTCTTCCCTCTTACTGTATGATTACCATCACCTGTGCTGTACCCTAATACTGACCCAGTGCTCATACCTATGTCATACCTCCCAACAGGACCTCTCCAGGAGGACACAATGCTCTGCTCCTGCTCTTCCCTCTTACTGTATAATTACCATCACCTGTGCTGTATCCCAATACTGACCCAGTGCTCATACCTATGTCATACCTCCCAACATGACCCTCTCCCGGAGGACACAATGCTCTGCTCCTGCTCTTCCCTCTTACTGTATGATTACCATCACCTGTGCTGTACCCCAATACTGACCCAGTGCTCATACCTATGTCGTACCTCACAACATGACCCTCTCCAGGAGGACACAATGCTCTGCTCCTGCTCTTCCCTCTTACTGTATAATTACCATCACCTGTGCTGTATCCCAATACAGACCCAGTGCTCATACCTATGTCATACCTCCCAACATGACCCTCTCCAGGTGGACACAATGCTCTGCTCCTGCTCTTTCCTCTTACTGTATGATTACCATCACCTGTGCGGTACCCTAATACTGACCCAGTGCTCATACCTATATCATACCTCCCAACATGACCTCTCCAGGAGGACACAATGCTCTGCTCCTGCTCTTCCCTCTTACTGTATAATTACCATCACCTGTGCTGTACCCTAATACTGACCCAGTGCTCATACCTATGTCATACCTCCTAACATGATCTCTCCAGGAGGACACAATGCTCTGCTCCTGCTCTTCCCTCTTACTGTATGATTACCATCACCTGTGCTGTACCCTAATACTGACCCAGTGCTCATACCTATGTCATACCTCCCAACATGACCTCTCCAGGAGGACACAATGCTCTGCTCCTGCTCTTCCCTCTTACTGTATGATTACCATCACCTGTGCTGTACCCTAATACTGACCCAGTGCTCATACCTAAGTCATACCTCCCAACATGATCTCTCCAGGAGGACACAATGCTCTGCTCCTGCTCTTCCCTCTTACTGTATGATTACCATCATCTGTGCTGTACCCTAATACTGACCCAGTGCTCATACCTATGTCATACCTCCCAACATGACCTCTCCAGGAGGACACAATGCTCTGCTCCTGCTCTTCCCTCTTACTGTATGATTACCATCACCTGTGCTGTACCCTAATACTGACCCAGTGCTCATACCTATGTGATACCTCCCAACATGACCTCTCCAGGAGGACACAATGCTCTGCTCCTGCTCTTCCCTCTTACTGTATGATTACCATCACCTGTGCTGTACTCTAATACTGACCCAGTGCTAATACCTATGTCATACCTCCCAACATGACCTCTCCAGGAGGACACAATGCTCTGCTCCTGCTCTTACTGTATGATTACCATCACCTGTGCTGTACCCTAATACTGACCCAGTGCTCATACCTATATCATACCTCCCAACATGACCTCTCCAGGAGGACACAATGCTTTGCTCCTGCTCTTCCCTCTTACTGTATGATTACCATCACCTGTGCTGTACCCTAATACTGACCCAGTGCTCATACCTATGTCATACCTCCCAACAGGACCTCTCCAGGAGGACACAATGCTCTGCTCCTGCTCTTCCCTCTTACTGTATAATTACCATCACCTGTGCTGTATCCCAATACTGACCCAGTGCTCATACCTATGTCATACCTCCCAACATGACCCTCTCCCGGAGGACACAATGCTCTGCTCCTGCTCTTCCCTCTTACTGTATGATTACCATCACCTGTGCTGTACCCTAATACTGACCCAGTGCTCATACCTATGTCGTACCTCACAACATGACCCTCTTCAGGAGGACACAATGCTCTGGTCCTGCTCTTCCCTCTTACTGTATGATTACCATCACCTGTGCTGTACCCTAATACTGACCCAGTGCTCATACCTATGTCATACCTCCCAACAGGACCTCTCCAGGAGGACACAATGCTCTGCTCCTGCTCTTCCCTCTTACTGTATGATTACCATCACCTGTGCTGTACCCTAATACTGACCCAGTGCTCATACCTATGTCATACCTCCCAACATGACCTCTCCAGGAGGACACAATGCTCTGCTCCTGCTCTTCCCTCTTACTGTATGATTGCCATCACCTGTGCTGTACCCTAATACTGACTCAGTGCTCATACCTATGTCATACCTCCCAACATGACCCTCTCCAGGAGGACACAATGCTCTGCTCCTGCATTCCCCTCTCACTGTATGATTACCATCACCTGTGCTGTACCATAATACTGACCCAGTGCTCATACCTATGTCATACCTCCCAACATGACCTCTCCAGGAGGACACAATGCTCTGCTCCTGCTCTTCCCTCTTACTGTATGATTGCCATCACCTGTGCTGTACCCTAATACTGACCCAGTGCTCATACCTATGTCATACCTTCCAACATGACCTCTCCAGGAGGACACAATGCTCTGCTCCTGCTCTTCCCTCTTACTGTATGATTACCATCACCTGTGCTGTACCCTAATACTGACCCAGTGCTCATACCTATGTCATACCTCCCAACATGACCCTTTCCAGGAGGACACAATGCTCTGCTCCTGCTCTTCCCTCTTACTGTATGATTACCATCACCTGTGCTGTACCCTAATACTGACCCAGTGCTCATACCTATGTCATACCTCCCAACATGACCTCTCCAGGAGGACACAATGCTCTGCTCCTGCTCTTCCCTCTTACTGTATGATTACCATCACCTGTGCTGTACCCTAATACTGACCCAGTGCTCATACCTATGTCATACCTCCCAACATGACCTCTCCAGGAGGACACAATGCTCTGCTCCTGCTCTTCCCTCTTACTGTATGATTACCATCACCTGTGCTGTACCCTAATACTGACCCAGTGCTCATACCTATGTCATACCTCCCAACAGGACCTCTCCAGGAGGACACAATGCTCTGCTCCTGCTCTTCCCTCTTACTGTATAATTACCATCACCTGTGCTGTATCCCAATACTGACCCAGTGCTCATACCTATGTCATACCTCCCAACATGACCCTCTCCCGGAGGACACAATGCTCTGCTCCTGCTCTTCCCTCTTACTGTATGATTACCATCACCTGTGCTGTACCCTAATACTGACCCAGTGCTCATACCTATGTCGTACCTCACAACATGACCCTCTTCAGGAGGACACAATGCTCTGGTCCTGCTCTTCCCTCTTACTGTATGATTACCATCACCTGTGCTGTACCCTAATACTGACCCAGTGCTCATACCTATGTCATACCTCCCAACAGGACCTCTCCAGGAGGACACAATGCTCTGCTCCTGCTCTTCCCTCTTACTGTATGATTACCATCACCTGTGCTGTACCCTAATACTGACCCAGTGCTCATACCTATGTCATACCTCCCAACATGACCTCTCCAGGAGGACACAATGCTCTGCTCCTGCTCTTCCCTCTTACTGTATGATTGCCATCACCTGTGCTGTACCCTAATACTGACTCAGTGCTCATACCTATGTCATACCTCCCAACATGACCCTCTCCAGGAGGACACAATGCTCTGCTCCTGCATTCCCCTCTCACTGTATGATTACCATCACCTGTGCTGTACCATAATACTGACCCAGTGCTCATACCTATGTCATACCTCCCAACATGACCTCTCCAGGAGGACACAATGCTCTGCTCCTGCTCTTCCCTCTTACTGTATGATTGCCATCACCTGTGCTGTACCCTAATACTGACCCAGTGCTCATACCTATGTCATACCTTCCAACATGACCTCTCCAGGAGGACACAATGCTCTGCTCCTGCTCTTCCCTCTTACTGTATGATTACCATCACCTGTGCTGTACCCTAATACTGACCCAGTGCTCATACCTATGTCATACCTCCCAACATGACCCTTTCCAGGAGGACACAATGCTCTGCTCCTGCTCTTCCCTCTTACTGTATGATTACCATCACCTGTGCTGTACCCTAATACTGACCCAGTGCTCATACCTATGTCATACCTCCCAACATGACCTCTCCAGGAGGACACAATGCTCTGCTCCTGCACTTCCCTCTTACTGTATGATTACCATCACCTGTGCTGTACCCTAATACTGACCCAGTGCTCATACCTATGTCATACCTCCCAACATGACCCTCTCCAGGAGGACACAATGCTCTGCTCCTGCTCTTCCCTCTTACTGTATGATTACCATCACCTGTGCTGTACCCTAATACTGACCCAGTGCTCATACCTATGTCATACCTCCTAACATGATCTCTCCAGGAGGACACAATGTTCTGCTCCTGCACTTCCCTCTTACTGTATGATTACCATCACCTGTGCTGTACCCTAATACTGACCCAGTGCTCATACCTATGTCATACCTCCCAACATGACCTCTCCAGGAGGACACAATGCTCTGCTCCTGCTCTTCCTTCTTACTGTATGATTACCATCCCCTGTGCTGTACCCTAATACTGACCCAGTGCTCATACCTATGTCATACCTCCCAACATGACCTCTCCAGGAGGACACAATGCTCTGCTCCTGCTCTTCCCTCTTACTGTATGATTACCATCACCTGTTTTGTACCCCAATACTGACCCAGTGCTCATACCTATGTGATACCTCCCAACATGACCTCTCCAGGAGGACACAATGCTCTGCTCCTGCACTTCCCTCTTACTGTATGATTACCATCACCTGTGCTGTACCCTAATACTGACCCAGTGCTCATACCTATGTCATACCTCCCAACATGACCTCTCCAGGAGGACACAATGCTCTGCTCCTGCTCTTCCCTCTTACTGTATGATTACCATCACCTGTGCTGTACCCTAATACTGACCCAGTGCTCATACCTATGTCATACCTCCCAACATGACCTCTCCAGGAGGACACAATGCTCTGCTCCTGCTCTTCCCTCTTACTGTATGATTACCATCACCTGTGCTGTACCCTAATACTGACCCAGTGCTCATACCTATGTCATACCTCCCAACATGACCTCTCCAGGAGGACACAATGCTCTGCTCCTGCTCTTACTGTATGATTACCATCACCTGTGCTGTACACTAATACTGACCCAGTGCTCATACCTTTGTCATACCTCCCAACATGACCTCTCCAGGAGGACACAATGCTCTGCTCCTGCTCTTCCTTCTTACTGTATGATTACCATCACCTGTGCTGTACCCTAATACTGACCCTGTGCTCATACCTATGTCATACCTCCCAACATGACCTCTCCAGGAGGACACAATGCTCTGCTCCTGCTCTTCCCTCTTACTGTATGATTACCATCACCTGTGCTGTACCCTAATACTGACCCAGTGCTCATACCTATGTCATACCTCCCAACATGACCCTCTCCAGGCGGACACAATGCTCTGCTCCTGCTCTTCCCTCTTACTGTATGATTATCATCACCTGTGCTGTACCCTAATACTGACCCAGTGCTCATACCTATGTCATACCTCCCAACATGACCCTCTCCAGGAGGACACAATGCTCTGCTTCTGCTCTTCCCTCTTACTGTATGATTACCATCACCTGTGCTGTACCTAATACTGACCCAGTGCTCATACCTATGTGATACCTCCCAACATGACCTCTCCAGGAGGACACAATGATCTGCTCCTGCACTTCCCTCTTACTGTATGATTACCATCACCTGTGCTGTACCCTAATACTGACTCAGTGCTCATACCTATGTCATACCTCCCAACATGACCTCTCCAGGAGGACACAATGCTCTGCTCCTGCACTTCCCTCTTACTGTATGATTACCATCACCTGTGCTGTACCCTAATACTGACCCAGTGCTCATACCTATGTCCTACCTCCCAACATGACCCTCTCCAGGAGGACACAATGCTCTGCTCCTGCTCTTCCCTCTTACTGTATGATTACCATCACCTGTGCTGTACCCTAATACTGACCCAGTGCTCATACCTATGTTATACCTCCCAACATGACCCTCTCCAGGAGGACACAATGCTCTGCTCCTGCACTTCCCTCTTACTGTATGATTATCATCACCTGTGCTGTACCCTAATACTGACCCAGTGCTCATACCTATGTCATATCTCCCAACATGACCTCTCCAGGAGGACACAATGCTCTGCTCCTGCTCTTCCCTCTTACTGTATGATTACCATCACCTGTTTTGTACCCCAATACTGACCCAGTGCTCATACCTATGTCATACCTCCCAACATGACCCTCTCCAGGAGGACACAATGCTCTGCTCCTGCACTTCCCTCTTACTGTATGATTACCATCACCTGTGCTGTACCTAATACTGACCCAGTGCTCATACCTATGTCATACCTCCCAACATGACCTCTCCAGGAGGACACAATGCTCTGCTCCTGCTCTTCCCTCTTACTGTATGATTACCATCACCTGTGCTGTACCCTAATACTGACCCAGTGCTCATACCTATGTCATACCTCCCAACATGACCTCTCCAGGAGGACACAATGCTCTGCTCCTGCTCTTCCCTCTTACTGTATGATTATCATCACCTGTGCTGTACCCTAATACTGACCCAGTGCTCATACCTATGTCATACCTCCCAACATGACCTCTCCAGGAGGACACAATGCTCTGCTCCTGCTCTTCCCTCTTACTGTATGATTACCATCACCTGTGCTGTACCCTAATACTGACCCAGTGCTCATACCTATGTCATACCTCCCAACATGACCTCTCCAGGAGGACACAATGCTCTGCTCCTGCTCTTCCCTCTTACTGTATGATTATCATCACCTGTGCTGTACCCTAATACTGACCCAGTGCTCATACCTATGTCATACCTCCCAACATGACCTCTCCAGGAGGACACAATGCTCTGCTCCTGCTCTTCCCTCTTACTGTATGATTACCATCACCTGTGCTGTACTCTAATACTGACCCAGTGCTAATACCTATGTCATACCTCCCAACATGACCCTCTCCAGGAGGACACAATGCTCTGCTCCTGCTCTTACCTCTTACTGTATGATTACCATCACCTGTGCTGTACCCTAATACTGACCCAGTGCTCATACCTATGTCATACCTCCCAACATTACCCTCTCCAGGAGAACACAATGCTCTGCTCCTGCTCTTCCCTCTTACTGTATGATTACCATCACCTGTGCTGTACCCTAATACTGACCCAGTGCTCATACCTATGTCATACCTCCCAACATGACCTCTCCAGGAGGACACAATGCTCTGCTCCTGCTCTTCCCTCTTACTGTATGATTACCATCACCTGTGCTGTACCCTAATACTGACCCAGTGCTCATACCTATGTCATACCTCCCAACATGACCTCTCCAGGAGGACACAATGCTCTGCTCCTGCTCTTCCCTCTTACTGTATGATTACCATCACCTGTGCTGTACCGTAATACTGACCCAGTGCTCATACCTATGTCATACCTCCCAACATGACCTCTCCAGGAGGACACAATGCTCTGCTCCTGCTCTTCCCTCTTACTGTATGATTACCATCACCTGTGCTGTACCGTAATACTGACCCAGTGCTCATACCTATGTCATACCTCCCAACATGACCCTCTCCAGGAGGACACAATGCTCTGCTCCTGCTCTTCCCTCTTACTGTATGATTACCATCACCTGTGCTGTACCCCAATACTGACCCAGTGCTCATACCTATGTCATACCTCCCAACATGACCTCTCCAGGAGGACACAATGCTCTGCTCCTGCTCTTCCCTCTTACTGTATGATTACCATCACCTGTGCTGTACCCTAATACTGACCCAGTGCTCATACCTATGTCATACCTCCCAACATGACCTCTCCAGGAGGACACAATGCTCTGCTCCTGCTCTTCCCTCTTACTGTATGATTACCATCACCTGTGCTGTACCCTAATACTGACCCAGTGCTCATACCTATGTCATACCTCCCAACATGACCTCTCCAGGAGGACACAATGCTCTGCTCCTGCTCTTCCCTCTTACTGTATGATTACCATCACCTGTGCTGTACCCTAATACTGACACCAGTGCTCATACCTATGTCATACCTCCCAACATGACCTCTCCAGGAGGACACAATGCTCTGCTCCTGCTCTTCCCTCTTACTGTATGATTACCATCACCTGTGCTGTACCCTAATACTGACCCAGTGCTCATACCTATGTTATACCTCCCAACATGACCCTCTCCAGGAGGACACAATGCTCTGCTCCTGCTCTTCCCTCTTACTGTATGATTACCATCACCTGTGCTGTACCCTAATACTGACCCAGTGCTCATACCTATGTCATACCTCCCAACATGACCTCTCCAGGAGGACACAATGCTCTGCTTCTGCTCTTACTGTATGATTACCATCACCTGTGATGTACCCTAATACTGACCCAGTGCTCATACCTATGTCATACCTCCCAACATGACCTCTCCAGGAGGACACAATGCTCTGCTCCTGCTCTTCCCTCTTACTGTATGATTACCATCACCTGTGCTGTACCCTAATACTGACCCAGTGCTCATACCTATGTCATACCTCCCAACATGACCCTCTCCAGGAGGACACAATGCTCTGCTCCTGCTCTTCCCTCTTACTGTATGATTACCATCACCTGTGCTGTACCCTAATACTGACCCAGTGCTCATACCTATGTCATACCTCCCAACATGACCTCTCCAGGAGGACACAATGCTCTGCTCCTGCTCTTCCCTCTTACTGTATGATTACCATCACCTGTGCTGTACCCTAATACTGACCCAGTGCTCATACCTATGTCATACCTCCCAACATGACCCTCTCCAGGAGGACACAATGCTCTGCTCCTGCTCTTCCCTCTTACTGTATGATTACCATCACCTGTGCTGTACCCTAATACTGACCCAGTGCTCATACCTATGTCATACCTCCCAACATGACCTCTCCAGGAGGACACAATGCTCTGCTACTGCACTTCCCTCTTACTGTATGATTACCATCACCTGTGCTGTACCTAATACTGACCCAGTGCTCATACCTATGTCATACCTCCCAACATGACCTCTCCAGGAGGACACAATACTCTGCTCCTGCTCTTCCCTCTTACTGTATGATTACCATCACCTGTGCTGTACCCTAATACTGACCCAGTGCTCATACCTATGTCATACCTCCCAACATGTCCTCTCCAGGAGGACACAATGCTCTGCTCCTGCTCTTCCCTCTTACTGTATGATTACCATCACCTGTGCTGTACCCTAATACTGACCCAGTGCTCATACCTATGTCATACCTCCCAACATGATCTCTCCAGGAGAACACAATGCTCTGCTCCTGCTCTTCCCACTTACTGTATGATTACCATCACCTGTGCTGTACCCTAATACTGACCCAGTGCTCATACCTATGTCATACCTCCCAACATTACCTCTCCAGGAGGGACACAATGCTCTGCTCCTGCACTTCCCTCTTACTGTATGATTACCATCACCTGTGCTGTACCCTAATACTGACCCAGTGCTCATACCTATGTCATACCTCCCAACATGACCTCTCCAGGAGGACACAATGCTCTGCTCCTGCTCTTCCCTCTTACTGTATGATTACCATCACCTGTGCTGTACCTAATACTGACCCAGTGCTCATACCTATGTCATACCTCCCAACATGACCCTCTCCAGGAGGACACAATGCTCTGCTCCTGCTCTTCCCTCTTACTGTATGATTACCATCACCTGTGCTGTACCTTAATACTGACCCAGTGCTCATACCTATGTCATACCTCCCAACATGACCTCTCCAGGAGGACACAATGCTCTGCTACTGCACTTCCCTCTTACTGTATGATTACCATCACCTGTGCTGTACCTTAATACTGACCCAGTGCTCATACCTATGTCATACCTCCCAACATGACCCTCTCCAGGAGGACACAATGCTCTGCTCCTGCTCTTCCCTCTTACTGTATGATTACCATCACCTGTGCTGTACCCTAATACTGACCCAGTGCTCATACCTATGTCATACCTCCCAACATGACCTCTCCAGGAGGACACAATGCTCTACTCCTGCTCTTCCCTCTTACTGTATGATTACCATCACCTGTACTGTACCCTAATACTGACCCAGTGCTCATACCTATGTCATACCTCCCAACATGACCCTCTCCAGGAGGACACAATGCTCTGCTCCTGCTCTTCCCTCTTACTGTATGATTACCATCACCTGTGCTGTACCCTAATACTGACCCAGTGCTCATACCTATGTCATACCTCCCAACATGACCCTCTCCAGGAGGACACAATGCTCTGCTCCTGCTCTTCCCTCTTACTGTATGATTACCATCACCTGTGCTGTACCCTAATACTGACCCGGTGCTCATACCTATGTCATACCTCCCAACATGACCTCTCCAGGAGGACACAATGCTCTGCTTCTGCTCTTACTGTATGATTACCATCACCTGTGCTGTACCTAATACTGACCCAGTGCTCATACCTATGTCATACCTCCTAACATGACCTCTCCAGGAGGACACAATGCTCTGCTCCTGCTCTTCCCTCTTACTGTATGATTACCATCACCTGTGCTGTACCTTAATACTGACCCAGTGCTCATACCTATGTCATACCTCCCAACATGACCTCTCCAGGAGGACACAATGCTCTGCTTCTGCTCTTACTGTATGATTGCCATCACCTGTGCTGTACCCTAATACTGACCCAGTGCTCATACCTATGTCATACCTCCCAACATGACCTCTCCAGGAGGACACAATGCTCTGCTCCTGCTCTTCCCTCTTACTGTATGATTACCATCACCTGTGCTGTACCCTAATACTGACCCAGTGCTCATACCTATGTTATACCTCCCAACATGACCCTCTCCAGGAGGACACAATGCTCTGCTCCTGCTCTTCCCTCTTACTGTATGATTACCATCACCTGTGCTGTACCCTAATACTGACCCAGTGCTCATACCTATGTCATACCTCCCAACATGACCTCTCCAGGAGGACACAATGCTCTGCTCCTGCTCTTCCCTCTTACTGTATGATTACCATCACCTGTGCTGTACCCTAATACTGACCCAGTGCTCATACCTATGTCATACCTCCCAACATGACCCTCTCCAGGAGGACACAATGCTCTGCTCCTGCTCTTCCCTCTTACTGTATGATTACCATCACCTGTGCTGTACCCTAATACTGACCCAGTGCTCATACCTATGTCATACCTCCCAACATGACCTCTCCAGGAGGACACAATGCTCTGCTCCTGCTCTTCCCTCTTACTGTATGATTACCATCACCTGTGCTGTACCCTAATACTGACCCAGTGCTCATACCTATGTCATAACTCCCAACATGACCCTCTCCAGGAGGACACAATGCTCTGCTCCTGCTCTTCCCTCTTACTGTATGATTACCATCACCTGTGCTGTACCCTAATACTGACCCAGTGCTCATACCTATGTCATACCTCCCAACATGACCTCTCCAGGAGGACACAATGCTCTGCTACTGCACTTCCCTCTTACTGTATGATTACCATCACCTGTGCTGTACCTAATACTGACCCAGTGCTCATACCTATGTCATACCTCCCAACATGACCTCTCCAGGAGGACACAATACTCTGCTCCTGCTCTTCCCTCTTACTGTATGATTACCATCACCTGTGCTGTACCCTAATACTGACCCAGTGCTCATACCTATGTCATACCTCCCAACATGTCCTCTCCAGGAGGACACAATGCTCTGCTCCTGCTCTTCCCTCTTACTGTATGATTACCATCACCTGTGCTGTACCCTAATACTGACCCAGTGCTCATACCTATGTCATACCTCCCAACATGATCTCTCCAGGAGAACACAATGCTCTGCTCCTGCTCTTCCCACTTACTGTATGATTACCATCACCTGTGCTGTACCCTAATACTGACCCAGTGCTCATACCTATGTCATACCTCCCAACATTACCTCTCCAGGAGGGACACAATGCTCTGCTCCTGCACTTCCCTCTTACTGTATGATTACCATCACCTGTGCTGTACCCTAATACTGACCCAGTGCTCATACCTATGTCATACCTCCCAACATGACCTCTCCAGGAGGACACAATGCTCTGCTCCTGCTCTTCCCTCTTACTGTATGATTACCATCACCTGTGCTGTACCTAATACTGACCCAGTGCTCATACCTATGTCATACCTCCCAACATGACCCTCTCCAGGAGGACACAATGCTCTGCTCCTGCTCTTCCCTCTTACTGTATGATTACCATCACCTGTGCTGTACCTTAATACTGACCCAGTGCTCATACCTATGTCATACCTCCCAACATGACCTCTCCAGGAGGACACAATGCTCTGCTACTGCACTTCCCTCTTACTGTATGATTACCATCACCTGTGCTGTACCTTAATACTGACCCAGTGCTCATACCTATGTCATACCTCCCAACATGACCCTCTCCAGGAGGACACAATGCTCTGCTCCTGCTCTTCCCTCTTACTGTATGATTACCATCACCTGTGCTGTACCCTAATACTGACCCAGTGCTCATACCTATGTCATACCTCCCAACATGACCTCTCCAGGAGGACACAATGCTCTACTCCTGCTCTTCCCTCTTACTGTATGATTACCATCACCTGTACTGTACCCTAATACTGACCCAGTGCTCATACCTATGTCATACCTCCCAACATGACCCTCTCCAGGAGGACACAATGCTCTGCTCCTGCTCTTCCCTCTTACTGTATGATTACCATCACCTGTGCTGTACCCTAATACTGACCCAGTGCTCATACCTATGTCATACCTCCCAACATGACCTCTCCAGGAGGACACAATGCTCTGGTCCTGCTCTTCCCTCTTACTGTATGATTACCATCACCTGTGCTGTACCCTAATACTGACCCAGTGCTCATACCTCCCAACATGACTTCTCCAGGAGGACACAATGCTCTGCTCCTGCTCTTCCCTCTTACTGTATGATTACCATCACCTGTACTGTACCCTAATACTGACCCAGTGCTCATACCTATGTCATACCTCCCAACATGACCCTCTCCAGGAGGACACAATGCTCTGCTCCTGCTCTTCCCTCTTACTGTATGATTACCATCACCTGTGCTGTACCCTAATACTGACCCAGTGCTCATACCTATGTCATACCTCCCAACATGACCCTCTCCAGGAGGACACAATGCTCTGCTCCTGCTCTTCCCTCTTACTGTATGATTACCATCACCTGTCCTGTACCCTAATACTGACCCAGTGCTCATACCTATGTCATACCTCCCAACATGACCTCTCCAGGAGGACACAATGCTCTGCTTCTGCTCTTACTGTATGATTACCATCACCTGTCCTGTACCCTAATACTGACCCAGTGCTCATACCTATGTCATACCTCCCAACATAACCTCTCCAGGAGGACACAATGCTCTGCTTCTGCTCTTACTGTATGATTACCATCACCTGTCCTGTACCCTAATACTGACCCAGTGCTCATACCTATGTCATACCTCCCAACATGACCCTCTCCAGGAGGACACAATGCTCTGCTCCTGCTCTTCCCTCTTACTGTATGATTACCATCACCTGTCCTGTACCCTAATACTGACCCAGTGCTCATACCTATGTCATACCTCCCAACATGACCTCTCCAGGAGGACACAATGCTCTGGTCCTGCTCTTCCCTCTTACTGTATGATTACCATCACCTGTGCTGTACCCTAATACTGACCCAGTGCTCATACCTCCCAACATGACCTCTCCAGGAGGACACAATGCTCTGCTTCTGCTCTTACTGTATGATTACCATCACCTGTGCTGTACCCTAATACTGACCCAGTGCTCATACCTATGTCATACCTCCCAACATGACCCTCTCCAGGAGGACACAATGCTCTGCTCCTGCTCTTCCCTCTTACTGTATGATTACCATCACCTGTGCTGTACCCTAATACTGACCCAGTGCTCATACCTATGTCATACCTCCCAACATGACCCTCTCCAGGAGGACACAATGCTCTACTCCTGCACTTCCCTCTTACTGTATGATTACCATCACCTGTCCTGTACCCTGATACTGACCCAGTGCTCATACCTATGTCATACCTCCTAACATGACCTCTCCAGGAGGACACAATGCTCTGCTCCTGCTCTTCCCTCTTACTGTATGATTACCATCACCTGTGCTGTACCCTAATACTGACCCAGTGCTCATACCTATGTCATACCTCCCAACATGATCTCTCCAGGAGGACACAATGCTCTGCTCCTGCTCTTCCCTCTTACTGTATGATTACCATCACCTGTGCTGTACCCTAATACTGACCCAGTGCTCATACCTATGTCATACCTCCCAACATGACCTCTCCAGGAGGACACAATGCTCTGCTCCTGCTCTTCCCTCTTACTGTATGATTACCATCCATCACCTGTGCTGTACCCTAATACTGACCCAGTGCTCATACCTATGTCATACCTCCCAACATGACCTCTCCAGGAGGACACAATGCTCTGCTCCTGCTCTTCCCTCTTACTGTATGATTACCATCACCTGTGGGGGACACGCCTCATCCATTACCTAGCTCAGCACAGGTGAGGTTCATCATACATGCAGAGGGCACACCATGTACACAGCGCTGCATCCTTCTAGAATGGCTGGTGTTGGAAGGTATGTAATTTCCTATCAGCGTTATAATGCAATAGAAAGAGGCACGTTGGCTGGCAGAGGTAAGAGGCAGGAGGTGAGCCTGCGCTGTGGCTCGGCGTTACATAGCGCACAGTATACATCACTATGAGCATGTCTGCTGAGGTCATGTTGCTATTTGCTCCTCAGTTTATTATTATTTTTATTATGAAAGCAAAGAGCATGTGTAATATTCCCAGTAATTATTCACCACGCCCGGGTGCCGCCAGCAGACGTGTGGGTGATATTCTGCGCCCTGTGTCAGATACATTACATGATTACTATCAGTGTCACTCAGATCATGCAGTGTACATGTATGTGTCACATATGTCTTGCTATAAGCATGTGGGTATCAGGCCATGCAGTGTACATGTATGTGTCACATATGTCTTGCTATAAGCATGTGGGTATCAGGCCATGCAGTGTACATGTATGTGTCACATATGTCTTGCTATATGCATGTGGGTTTCAGGTCATGCAGTGTACATGTATGTGTCACATATGTCTTGCTATATGCATGTGGGTATCATGGGTATCAGGTCATGCAGTGAACATGTATGTGTCACATATGTCTTGCTATATGCATGTGGGTTTCAGGTCATGCAGTGAACATGTGTCACATATGTCTTACTATAAGCATGTGGGTATCAGGCCATGCAGTAAACATGTATGTGTCACATATGTCTTGCTATATGCATGTGGGTTTCAGGTCATGCAGTAAACATGTATGTTTCACATGTCTTGCTATATGCATGTGGGTATCAGGCCATGCAGTGTACATGTATGTGTCACATATGTCCTGCTATCTGCATGTGGGTATCAGGTCATGCAGTGAACATGTATGTGTCACATATGTCTTGCTATATGAATGGTGGTATCAGGTCATGCAGTGAACATGTATGTGTCACATATGTCTTGCTATATGCATGTGGGCATCAGGTCATGCAGTGTACATGTACAGGTCACATATGTCTTGCTATATGCATGTGGGCATCAGGTCATGCAGTGTACATGTACAGGTCACATATGTCTTGCTATATGCATGTGGGCATCAGGTCATGCAGTGTACATGTACAGGTCACATATGTATTGCTATATGCATGTGGGCATCAGGTCATGCAGTGTACATGTATGTGTCACATATGTCTTGCTATATGCATGTGGGTATCAGATCATGCAGTGTACATGTACGTGTCACATATGTCTCTCTATAAGGGCCTACACACGGTGTGATATGTTTCCGCGATTTAATCAAAATGGTTTAAATCACATCATATATGGTGTATATTGCACCGTGTGTACAGAAGTCTTACAATCCCAATTTACCTCTCCCAAGCCACTCCCTTTCCACGCTGCGCGGAGGATGGGAAGAAGCCATCAAGCCGGAGCATGGAGTATTGGCAAGTATTACAACCCACTGACCACCGATGTTTTTACTGATAATGGCCGCCACTATCCTCTGTAATACAGCCCACTGCTTACGTTAAGGGTTTTTTTTTTCAGCATGGTATCCAATACCGGGGCAGATGTATTAACCTGGAGAAGGCATAAGGAAGTGATAAACCAGTGATAAGTGCAAGGTGATAAGGGCAGAGCCGTAACTAGGGGGGGGGGGGGGCTGGCTAAGGGGTCACGTGCCCCAGGGGCAGGAGTCGAGGGGGCGCAGGGAACTCTTTCTGGCTCCCTGACAGCTGCTCCTTCACCCCCCACCCCCCCGGCGATTGCCACCCGCAGCCGCAAATGGTGCCGTCATGGACGCACCGCGGCTGCGTCTCTGTGTCTCCCTCTGCCTGCCTGGCCACCCGCCCGCCGAGTAGTGCCTCCTCCCCGCCCGCATCTTTACCGGCTGGCGGGAGCTGCTTACAGGGGACGGAAACGCGGCTGTGCGCGCACCGTCACCTGCCACCCCTCTGACATCCGGCAGCCGCTGCAAGCCCCGGCACTGGCCTCACTCACTGCATGGAGGCTTGGATTGATCTGCAGTGGTGAGTGGAGGGGCCCGGGGTTTATATATGCACTGTAGTTATTTATTCTTTTTTTATATATATATATATATATATATATATATATATATATATATATATATATAATTTTTATTTCATAGTTTTATTTATTTTTATATATATATATATATATATATATATGTAGCGGATAGGTTCGGCACTCTGTGGGGAATGTGACGTGATACTTGCTGCGGTGCCCTCTGTGATCTATGGCAAGATCCCAATATGTGCAGAAGTCAGCGGCACTCAGCAGTCGGAATAAAGCAGTGAAGATTCTTTATTTAGGTCCTACGCCGTTTCGGGGGTTCACCCCCGTCTTCAGGGACAAGTCATATATATGACTTGTCCCTGAAGACGGGGGTGAACCCCCGAAACGGCGTAGGACCTAAATAAAGAATCTTCACTGCTTTATTCCGACTGCTGAGTGCCGCTGACTTCTGTGCATATATATATATATATATATATATATATATATATATATATATATATATATATATATCTCTTCATGCTAATTATGACGTTTCTGGGATTGCACAAACGTATGCTTCCTGAAGACAATGGGGTAAATTTACTAAGGTCCCGATTTTGACCGAGATGCCGTTTTTTCATCAAAGTGTCATCTCGGTAATTTACTAAGCAATAATCACGGCAGTGATGAGGGCATTCGTAATTTTATGGAAGTCCAACAAAAAAATTACGAATGAATACACCATCTGTCAAAACGCGGCTGTTTAAGTATGAATCTCGGTAATTTACTAAGAAGTGCAAAGCAAAAAAAAAAAAAAACACTGCCGTGAAAAATTACAACTCGTAAAAAAGTGCTAAAAAAAAACAGACCTGCTTTTTTAATCCGTGATTGTATAGGCATGCACGGATCCATGAGATCCGTGCATGTATATCAGTGGGAAGGGGTGGGAAAGTGGTTATTTTATAAAAAAAATTGCGTGGGGTCCCCCCTCCTAAGCATAACCAGCCTCGGGCTCTTTGAGCCGATCCTGGTTGCAGAAATATGGGGGGAAAATGGACAGGGGTTCCCCCATATTTAAGCAACCAGCATCGGGCTCTGGTCCTGGTTCCAAAAATACGGGGGACAAAAAGAGTAGGGGTCCCCCGTATTTTTAAAACCAGCACCGGGCTCCACATGCTGGACAGATAATGCCACAGCCGGGGGTCACTTTTATATAGTGCCCTGCGGCCGTGGCATCAAATATCCAACTAGTCACCCCTGGCCGGGGTACCCTGGGGGAGTGGGGACCCCTTCAATCAAGGGGTTCCCCCCCCCCAGCCACCCAAGGGCCAGGGGTGAAGCCCGAGGCTGTCCCCCCCCATCCATTAGGCTGCGGATGGGGGGGCTGATAGCCTTTTGTGATAATGAAAAGATATTGTTTTTAGTAGCAGTACTACAAGGCCCAGCAAGCCTCCCCCGCATGCTGGTACTTGGAGAACCACAAGTACCAGCATGCGGCGGAAAAACGGGCCCGCTGGTACCTGTAGTACTATTACTAAAAAAATACCCCAAAAAAGACAAGACACACACACCGTGAAAAAGTAAAGATTTATTACATACATGCACACAAACATACATACATACTTACCTTATGTTCACACGAGGGTCTGTCCTCTTCTCCAGTAGAATCCAAGGGGTACCTGTTGAATAAATTCTACTCACCAGATCCAGGGTCCCGGGGTCCGCGGGGCAACCATTTGTAATCCAGGTACTTGAATAAAATAACAAAACGGAGAGCCGAGCCACGCACTGAAAGGGGCCCCATGTTTTCACATGGGACTCCTTTCCCCGAATGCCAGAAACCCACTCTGATTTCTGTCTAAGTGGGTTTCTTCAGCCAATCAGGGAGCGCCACGTTGTAGCACCCTCCTGATCGGCTGTGTGCTCCTGTACTGTCTGACAGGCGGCACACGGCAGTGTTACAATGTAGCGCCTATGCGCTCCATTGTAACCAATGGTGGGAACTTTCTGCCCTGCGGTTGACCTAAAGTGACGTCACCGCTGAGCAGAAAGTTCCCACCATTGGTTACAATGGAGCGCATAGGCGCTACATTGTAACACTGCCGTGTGCCGCCTGTGAGACAGTACAGGAGCACACAGCCGATCAGGAGAGTGCTACAACGTGGCGCTCCCTGATTGGCTGAAGAAACCCACTTAGACAGAAGTCAGAGTGGGTTTCTGGCATTCGGGGAAAGGAGTCCCATGTGAAAACATGGGGCCCCTTTCAGTTCGTGGCTCGGGTATCCGTTTTGTTATTTTATTCAAGTACGTGGATTACAAATGGATGCTACGAGGAGCCTGGGACCCTGGATCTGGTGAGTAGAATTTATTCAACAGGTACCCCTTGGATTCTACTGGAGAAGAGGACAGACCCTCGTGTGAACATAAGGTAAGTATGTATGTATGTTTGTGTGGATGGATGTAATAAAACTTTACTTTCAAGGTGTGTGTGTATTGTCTTTTTTTGGGTATTTTTTTAGTAGTAGTACTACAGGTACCAGCGGGCCCGTTTTTCCGCCGCATGCTGGTACTTGTGGTTCTCCAAGTACCAGCATGCGGGGGAGGCTTGCTGGGCCTTGTAGTACTGCTACTAAAAACAATATCTTTTCATTATCACAAAAGGCTATCAGCCCCCCCATCCGCAGCCCATTGGATGGGGGTGGACAGCCTCGGGCTTCACCCCTGGCCCTTGGGTGGCTGGGGGGGGGGGAACCCTTGATTGAAGGGGTCCCCACTCCCCCAGGGTACCCCGGCCAGGGGTGACTAGTTGGATTTTTGATGCCACGGCCGCAGGGCACTATATAAAAGTGACCCCCGGCTGTGGCATTATCTGTCCAGCTAGTGTAGCCCGGTGCTGGTTTTAAAAATACGGGGGACCCCTACTCTTTTTGTCCCCTGTATTTTTGGAACCAGGACCAGGCGCAGAGCCCGATGCTGGTTGCTTAAATATGGGGGAACCCCTGTCATTTTTTCCCCAATATTTCTGCAACCAGGATCGGCTCAAAGAGCCCGAGGCTGGTTATGCTTAGGAGGGGGGACCCCACGCATTTTTTTTTAATGATTTTACACTGTTTAATTTAAAAAAAAAAAAAAAATGAACCCCAGCACGGATCACACAGATCCGGCCGAGATTAATTTTTAAAAAGTCGGCAGTGTTTTGCTAATCACTGCCGTAAAAAACAGAAAAAAAAAACGAATGACATCGACATCGGAAAACCCGAAAAGGCAAAATACGGCAGCTTAGTAAATTAGTCGTAATAAATTCAAAAAGTTGCAGTTTTACACTTTCGATGTCATTCGTGATTGATCTTTGACCTGAAACGGGAAAATACGAATGTTAGTAAATTTACCCCAATGTGTGCAATCCCAAAACGTTGTAATTATCATGCAGTACTATTGTGCAGTGTTAAGAAATTAAGGGTCTGTCCACTACTGTGTGGCATAGTCTGAAATTTTAGTTATTAATTTTATTATCATCTTATTCATGTTTATCTATTTTAATTTTTTGTATTTACTTATTTATTTACTTTAAATTTTATTTTATTTTTTATTATTATTATTATTATTATTATTATATTTTTATTTTTATTTTATTTTTTATTGGGGGGGCGCTAACTTACTGCCTTGCCCCGGGTGCTAGTCCTAGTTTCGGCCCTGATAAGGGCACCATCCAATCAGATCCTAACTGTTATTTTACATATTGGAGCTGATTGGCTGGTGCGTTTATCACCTTGCACATATCACTGGTTTATCACTTCCTTATGCTTTCTCCAGGTTATACATCTGCCCCATTGTCTCCTGGGTCTTCAACGGAAATCACATAGTTCAGATGTCACCGTGTGTAGGTCACCAGAGGGACCATGTAGAAGTGCCTACAGGTAAGTGACTGCGATAGAGAAGGCTGGAGAGGAACTGATCTTGCTGTATAAATACTCCATGTATGGTGGAGTTTTATACATGGGGTTGAGGAGTGTCACTGGCCAGAGATTACAGCCAGGTGCCCAGAACAGTGTGCCGCTAGGCTTCTGTGCCGCCACGACCACATCCAATGACTTATGGTCACACTGATAGGCAGAACTGACCATAACACAACACATGGCCAATCACAAGCACAGCTGTGCCCCGCCACATACCTGGCCCTAAAGATGACAGGTAGGTACTGCTGTGCCCCGCCACATACCTGGCCCTAAAGATGACAGGTAGGTACTGCTGTGCCCCGCCACATACCTGGCCCTAAAGATGACTGGTAGGTACTGCTGTGCCCCGCCACATACCTGGCCCTAAAGATGACAGGTAGGTACAGCTGTGCCCCGCCACATACCTGGCCCTAAAGATGACAGGTAGGTACAGCTGTGCCCCGCCACATACCTGGCCCTAAAGATGACTGGTAGGTACAGCTGTGCCCCGCCACATACCTGACCCTAAAGATGACAGGTAGGTACAGCTGTGCCCCGCCACATACCTGACCCTAAAGATGACAGGTAGGTACTGCTGTGCCCCACCACATACCTGGCCCTAAAGATGACTGGTAGGTACAGCTGTGCCCCGCCACATACCTGGCCCTAAGGATGACAGGTAGGTACAGCTGTGCCCCGCCACATACCTGGCCCTAAAGATGACAGGTAGGTACAGCTGTGCCCCGCCACATACCTGACCCTAAAGATGACTGGTAGGTACTGCTGTGCCCCGCCACATACCTGACCCTAAGGATGACTGGTAGGTACTGCTGTGCCCCGCCACATACCTGACCCTAAAGATGACAGGTAGGTACTGCTGTGCCCCGCCACATACCTGACCCTAAAGATGACAGGTAGGTACCGCTGTGCCCCGCCACATACCTGACCCTAAAGATGACAGGTAGGTACAGCTGTGCCCCGCCGCATACCTGGCCCTAAAGATGACTGGTAGGTACAGCTGTGCCCCGCCGCATACCTGGCCCTAAAGTTGACTGGTAGGTACAGCTGTGCCCCGCCACATACCTGGCCCTAAAGATGACTGGTAGGTACAGCTGTGCCCCGCCACATACCTGGCCCTAAGGATGACTGGTAGGTACTGCTGTGCCCCGCCACATACCTGGCCCTAAGGATGACAGGTAGGTACAGCTGTGCCCCGCCACATACCTGACCCTAAAGATGACAGGTAGGTACAGATGTGCACCGCCACATACCTGGCCCTAAGGATGACTGGTAGGTACTGCTGTGCCCCGCCACATACCTGGCCCTAAGGATGACAGGTAGGTACAGCTGTGCCCCGCCACATACCTGACCCTAAAGATGACAGGTAGGTACAGCTGTGCCCCGCCACATACCTGGCCCTAAGGATGACAGGTAGGTACAGCTGTGCCCCGACACATACCTGACCCTAAAGATGACAGGTAGGTACAGCTGTGCCCCGACACATACCTGACCCTAAAGATGACAGGTAGGTACAGCTGTGCCCCGCCACATACCTGACCCTAAAGATGACAGGTAGGTACAGCTGTGCCCCGCCACATACCTGGCCCTAAAGATGACAGGTAGGTACAGCTGTGCCCCGCCACATACCTGACCCTAAAGATGACAGGTAGGTACAGCTGTGCCCCGCCACATACCTGACCCTAAGGATGACTGGTAGGTACAGCTGTGCCCCACCACATACCTGACCCTAAAGATGACAGGTAGGTACAGCTGTGCCCCGCCACATACCTGACCCTAAAGATGACAGGTAGGTACAGCTGTGCCCCGCCACATACCTGGCCCTAAGGATGACTGGTAGGTACAGCTGTGCCCCGACACATACCTGACCCTAAAGATGACAGGTAGGTACAGCTGTGCCCCGCCACATACCTGACCCTAAAGATGACAGGTAGGTACAGCTGTGCCCCGCCACATACCTGGCCCTAAGGATGACTGGTAGGTACAGCTGTGCCCCGCCACATACCTGGCCCTAAAGATGACAGGTAGGTACAGCTGTGCCCCGCCACATACCTGGCCCTAAGGATGACAGGTAGGTACAGCTGTGCCCCGCCACATACCTGACCCTAAGGATGACTGGTAGGTACAGCTGTGCCCCGCCACATACCTGGCCCTAAGGATGACTGGTAGGTACAGCTGTGCCCCGACACATACCTGACCCTAAAGATGACAGGTAGGTACAGCTGTGCCCCGCCACATACCTGACCCTAAAGATGACAGGTAGGTACAGCTGTGCCCCGCCACATACCTGGCCCTAAGGATGACTGGTAGGTACAGCTGTGCCCCGCCACATACCTGGCCCTAAGGATGACTGGTAGGTACAGCTGTGCCCCGCCACATACCTGGCCATAAAGATGACAGGTAGGTACAGCTGTGCCCCGCCACATACCTGGCCCTAAGGATGACTGGTATGTACAGCTGTGCCCCGCCACATACCTGACCCTAAAGATGACTGGTAGGTACAGCTGTGCCCCGCCACATACCTGACCCTAAAGATGACAGGTAGGTACAGCTGTGCCCCGCCACATACCTGGCCCTAAGGATGACTGGTAGGTACTGCTGTGCCCCGCCACATACCTGGCCCTAAGGATGACAGGTAGGTACTGCTGTGCCCCGCCACATACCTGGCCCTAAGGATGACAGGTAGGTACAGCTGTGCCCCGCCACATACCTGGCCCTAAGGATGACAGGTAGGTACTGCTGTGCCCCGCCACATACCTGGCCCTAAGGATGACAGGTAGGTACAGCTGTGCCCCGCCACATACCTGGCCCTAAGGATGACAGGTAGGTACAGCTGTGCCCCGCCACATACCTGGCCCTAAGGATGACTGGTAGGTACTGCTGTGCCCCGCCACATACCTGGCCCTAAGGATGACAGGTAGGTACTGCTGTGCCCCGCCACATACCTGGCCAAAGGATGACTGGTAGGTACTGCTGTGCCCCGCCACATACCTGGCCCTAAGGATGACAGGTAGGTACAGCTGTGCCCCGCCACATACCTGGCCCTAAGGATGACAGGTAGGTACTGCTGTGCCCCGCCACATACCTGGCCCTAAGGATGACAGGTAGGTACAGCTGTGCCCCGCCACATACCTGGCCCTAAGGATGACAGGTAGGTACAGCTGTGCCCCGCCACATACCTGGCCCTAAGGATGACAGGTAGGTACAGCTGTGCCCCGCCACATACCTGACCCTAAAGATGACAGGTAGGTACTGCTGTGCCCCGCCACATACCTGGCCCTAAGGATGACAGGTAGGTACAGCTGTGCCCCGCCACATACCTGGCCCTAAAGATGACTGGTAGGTACTGCTGTGCCCCGCCACATACCTGGCCCTAAGGATGACAGGTAGGTACAGCTGTGCCCCGCCACATACCTGGCCCTAAAGATAACTGGTAGGTACTGCTGTGCCCCGCCACATACCTGACCCTAAGGATGACTGGTAGGTACTGCTGTGCCCCGCCACATACCTGGCCCTAAGGATGACTGGTAGGTACTGCTGTGCCCCGCCACATACCTGGCCCTAAGGATGACAGGTAGGTACTGCTGTGCCCCGCCACATACCTGGCCCTAAGGATGACAGGTAGGTACAGCTGTGCCCCGCCACATACCTGGCCCTAAGGATGACAGGTAGGTACTGCTGTGCCCCGCCACATACCTGGCCCTAAGGATGACAGGTAGGTACTGCTGTGCCCCGCCACATACCTGGCCCTAAGGATGACAGGTAGGTACTGCTGTGCCCCGCCACATACCTGGCCCTAAGGATGACAGGTAGGTACAGCTGTGCCCCGCCACATACCTGACCCTAAAGATGACAGGTAGGTACAGCTGTGCCCCGCCACATACCTGGCCCTAAGGATGACAGGTAGGTACTGCTGTGCCCCGCCACATACCTGGCCCTAAGGATGACAGGTAGGTACAGCTGTGCCCCGCCACATACCTGACCCTAAAGATGACAGGTAGGTACAGCTGTGCCCCGCCACATACCTGGCCCTAAGGATGACAGGTAGGTACAGCTGTGCCCCGCCACATACCTGGCCCTAAGGATGACAGGTAGGCAGAGACGGCCCTAGCTATTGGAACACGTAGGGGCTCTCGGGCATGTCTGCAGGATCTGATGCTGGGGTTACGGGACAGTCTGTACACTATCTGCTACGTTACCCCTGTTGTTTGGATTCGGCAAGTGATGCTCCTTTCACACTGACAGATATCTGCTGGGTTATTGCACATGAACGCGCATCACCCCGGGAATTTGTCAGTGTAAAAGGGTACAGGAACAATATCCCGGGACGAGCGTTCCGGCATTTCATCCCAGGTCTCGACAAGGGTTGAATCCGGGATCGTCCCGGGATGCGGTGCAGTGTGAATGGGTAAGCTGGGTCAAGGCGACTCGGCACCCGTTCTCCGCATAGGAGAAGGCGGTGCTTGGAGATGATTACCTCCAAGCACCGCCTCCGGTAACGTCAGCGGTGACATCACCAACCTGGCAATATGCCAGGTCGGGCTGCAAGTCTGAAGGGGTCTCAAGCCAGGGCGCACCTGGGAAGCTCCCGCGTACACATTCCCGGGGGGCGAGCCAGCTCTTGTCAGTGTGAAAGGGGTGTTACTTGTAGACGGTCCCTTGCTCTCAGCGTGGCTTGTGTGACCTGGAGACGGAGAACCTGCAGAGAAGCAGTAGAAGCCCGGGATCTGCAATTCTTGGACCTCACTGACTATTACCCCTTTCCCACTAGCTCAAAAAACACGGGTAAATGAATGAGGGCGCGCATATACCCGTGTTTTTTGCTAGTGGAAAAAGGTCCCCCCGCAAAAACCCGGATCAAGTGACCCGTGAATCCTACCCGGGTAAATACCGGAGTAGGACACGGGAATGATCCGGGTAGGGTTGTAGTGTAAACGGACGCCTCCCGTTTACACTGTATGGAAGGGCGGCGCTGGGAGATCATGTGATCTTCCAGCGCCGCCCCTGCCGCGTCACTAGCAGCGTCACCAACCCGGCAATATGCTGGGTTGGCGAGCGCAGCGGGAAAGGGGGCTGAGCACGGGCCGCAGCCGGGTAGCACCCGTGTCAGGCTCCCGGCTGCGGTGCTCAGTAGTGGAAAAGGGGTTTATGTAATGTCATTACTGGACAGCTCCATAGGATACCACGTGACACTGACATCCCCTATACTGCTTGTGCTTAAAGTGTGCACATGGAGAGGGTCCCTGTCACCTCGTGTGTGTCCCTCATACCTGTATAAACTCCAGGTGTCTGCAGGGACATAACGTGGGCAGTGTTCTTCCCACACTATTCTCAGTCAGTCTACGTCGTAACATTCCCCTGCCACCCAGCACTGAAACGTGGTCAGCGAGTTGCGTTGTCATGCTTCTATATGAAACGTGGTCAGCGAGTTGTGTTGTGCTGCTTCTATATGAAACGTGGTCAGCGAGTTGCGTTGTCATGCTTCTATATGAAACGTGGTCAGCAAGTTGCGTTGTCATGCTTCTATATGAAACGTGGTCAGCGAGTTGCGTTGTGCTGCTTCTATGTGAAACGTCAGGGCAGCGTGACTGTCGGATTTCTCATTGCAGGGCAGAGCATATTCCTCCCACAGTATAAAATAAAGGGCATGCGGTTGCTTGGGGCAACAGACACCAGCAAACACACTGGACAGCGGCTACATGTTTGTGTAACCAGCAAGTATGGCAATATCTGGACATTTACTAATTATTACCAGTTATTTATATTAGTGATGAGCGGGTTCGGATCCTCAGGATCCGAACCCGCCCGAACTTCACTTTTTTTTTCACGGGTCCGAGCGACTCAGATCCTCCCGCCTTGCTCGGTTAACCCGAGCGCGCCCGAACGTCATCATCCCGCTGTCGGATTCTATATAAAGCCGCGCGTCGCCGCCATTTTTCACTCGTGCATTGGAAATGATAGTGAGAGGACGTGGCTGGCGTCCTCTCACTTTGTTTCAGGGGGCTGCAAATATCTTTATTCTGGGGTCCAGCAGTATTATAGGAGGAGTACAGTGCAGAGTTTTGCTGACCAGTGACCACCAGTATACGTTGTCTGTCTGAAAAACGCTCCATATCTGTGCTCAGTGTGCTGCATATATCTGTGCTCACACTGCTTTATTGTGGGGACTGGGGACCACCAGTATATTATATAGGAGGAGTACAGTGCAGAGTTTTGCTGACCAGTGACCACCAGTATTATACGTTGATCTATTACTGGCATATAATTCCACACATTAAAAAATGGAGAACAAAAATGTGGAGGGTAAAATAGGGAAAGATCAAGATCCACTTCCACCTCGTGCTGAAGCTGCTGCCACTAGTCATGGCCGAGATGATGAAATGCCATCAACGTCGTCTGCCAAGGCCGATGCACAATGTCATAGTAGAGAGCATGTAAAATCCAAAAAAATAAAGCTCAGTAAAATGACCCAAAAATCTAAATCAAAATCGTCTGAGGAGAAGCGTAAACTTACCAATATGCCATTTACGACATGGAGTGGCAAGGAACGGCTGAGGCCCTGGCCTATGTTCAAGGCTAGTGGTTCAGCTTCACCTGAGGATGGAAGCACTCATCCTCTCGCTAGAAAAATGAAAAGAGTTAAGCTGGCAAAAGCACCGCAAAGAACTGTACGTTCTTCTAAATCACAAATCCCCAAGGAGAGTCCAATTGTGTCGGTTGCGATGCCTGACCTTCCCAACACTGGACGGGAAGAGGTGGCGCCTTCCACCATTTGCACGCCCCCTGCAAGTGCTGGAAGAAGCACACGCAGTCCAGTTCCTGATAGTCAAATTGAAGATGTCAGTGTTGAAGTACACCAGGATGAGGATATGGGTGTTGCTGGCGCTGGGGAGGAAATTGACAAGGAGGATTCTGATGGTGAGGTGGTTTGTTTAAGTCAGGCACCCGGGGAGACACCTGTTGTCCGTGGAACGAATATGGCCATTGACATGCCTGGTCAAAATACAAAAAAAATCACCTCTTCGGTGTGGAATTATTTCAACAGAAATGCGGACAACTGGTGTCAAGCCGTGTGTTGCCTTTGTCAAGCTGTAATAAGTAGGGGTAAGGACGTTAACCACCTCGGAACATCCTCCCTTATACGTCACCTGCAGCGCATTCATAATAAGTCAGTGACAAGTTCAAAAACTTTGGATGACAGCGGAAGCAGTCCACTGACAACTAAATCCCTTCCTCTTGTAACCAAGCTCCTGCAAACCACACCACCAACTCCCTCAGTGTCAATTTCCTCCTTAGACAGGAACGCCAATAGTCCTGCAGGCCATGTCACTGGCAAGTCTGACGAGTCCTCTCCTGCCTGGGATTCCTCCGATGCATCCTTGAGTGTAACGCCTACTGCTGCTGGCGCTGCTGTTGTTGCTGCTGGGAGTCTATCGTCATCCCAGAGGGGAAGTCGGAAGACCACTTGTACTACTTCCAGTAAGCAATTGACTGTCAAACAGTCCTTTGCGAGGAAGATGAAATATCACAGCAGTCATCCTGCTGCAAAGTGGATAACTCAGGTCTTGGCAGCCTGGGTGGTGAGAAACGTGTTTCCGGTATCCACCGTTAATTCACAGGCAACTAGAGACTTGATTGAGGTACTGTGTCCCCGGTACCAAATGCCATCTAGGTTCCATTTCTCTAGGCAGGCGATACCGAAAATTTACACAGACGTCAGAAAAAGAGTCACCAGTGTCCTAAAAAATGCAGTTGTACCCAATGTCCACTTAACCACGGACATGTGGACAAGTGGAGCAGGGCAGACTCAGGATTATATGACTGTGACAGCCCACTGGGTAGATGTATTGCCTTCCGCAACAAGAACAGCAGCGGCGGCACCAGTAGCAGCATCTCGCAAACGCCAACTCGTTCCTAGGCAGGCTACGGTTTGTATCACCGCTTTCCATAAGAGGCACACAGCTGACAACCTCTTACGGAAACTGAGGAACATCATCGCAGAATGGCTTACCCCAATTGGACTCTCCTGGGGATTTGTGACATCAGACAACGCCACCAATATTGTGTGTGCATTACATTTGGGCAAATTCCAGCATGTCCCATGTTTTGCACATACAGTGAATTTGGTGGTGCAGAATTATTTAAAAAACGACAGGGGCGTGCAAGAGATGCTGTCGGTGGCCCGAAGAATTGCGGGCCACTTTCGGCATTCAGCCACCGCGTGCCGAAGACTGGAGCACCAGCAAACACTCCTGAACCTGCCCTGCCATCATCTGTAGCAAGAGGTGGTAACGAGGTGGAATTCAACCCTCTATATGCTTCAGAGGATGGAGGAGCAGCAATAGGCCATTCAAGCCTATACATCTGCCCACGATATAGGCAAAGGAGGGGGAATGCACCTGACTCAAGCGCAGTGGAGAATGATTTCAACGTTGTGCAAGGTTCTGCAACCTTTTGAACTTGCCACGCGTGAAGTCAGTTCAGACACTGCCAGCCTGAGTCTGGTCATTCCCCTCATCAGGCTTTTGCAGAAGAAGCTGGAGACACTGAAGGAGGAGCTAAAACGGAGCGATTCCGCTAGGCATGTGGGACTTGTGGATGGAGCCCTTAATTCGCTTAACCAGGATTCACGGGTGGTCAATCTGTTGAAATCAGAGCACTACATTTTGGCCACCGTGCTCGATCCTAGATTTAAAACCTACGTTGTATCTCTCTTTCCGGCAGACACAAGTCTGCAGAGGTTCAAAGACCTGCTGGTGAGAAAATTGTCAAGTCAAGCGGAACGTGACCCGTCAACAGCTCCTCCTTCACATTCTCCCGCAACTGGGGGTGCGAGGAAAAGGCTAAGAATTCCGAGCCCACCCGCTGGCGGTGATGCAGGGCAGTCTGGAGCGAGTGCTGACATCTGGTCCGGACTGAAGGACCTGCCAACGATTACGGACATGTCGTCTACTGTCACTGCATATGATTCTGTCACCATTGAAAGAATGGTGGAGGATTATATGAGTGACCGCATCCAAGTAGGCACGTCAGACAGTCCGTACGTATACTGGCAGAAAAAAAGAGGCAATTTGGAGGCCCTTGCACAAACTGGCTTTATTTTACCTAAGTTGCCACGCCTACAGTGTGTACTCCGAAAGAGTGTTTAGTGCAGCCGCTCACCTTGTCAGCAATCGGCGTACGAGGTTACTTCCAGAAAATGTGGAGAAGATAATGTTCATCAAAATGAATTATAATCAATCCCTGCGTGGAGACATTCACCAGCAATTGCCTCCAGAAAGTACACAGGGACCTGAGATGGTGGATTCCAGTGGGGACAAATTAATAATCTGTGAGGAGGGGGATGTACACAGTGAAAGGGGTGAGGAATCGGACGATGAGGAGGAGGTGGACATCTTGCCTCTGTAGAGCCAGTTTGTGCAAGGAGAGATTGATTGCTTCTTTTTTTGGTGGGGGCCCAAACCAACCAGTCATTTCAGTCACAGTCGTGTGGCAGACCCGGTCGATGAATTGATGGGTTCGTTAAAGTGTGCATGTCCTGTTTATACAACATAAGGGTGGGTGGGAGGGCCCAAGGACAATTCCATCTTGCACCTCTTTTTTCTTTCATTTTTCTTTGCATCATGTGCTGTTTGGGGAGTATTTTTTTGAAGGGCCATCCTGCCTGACACTGCAGTGCCACTCCTAGATGAGCCAGGTGTTTGTGCCGGCCACTTGGGTCGCTTAGCTTAGTCACACAGCGACCTTGGTGCACCTCTTTTTTTCTCTGCATCATGTGCTGTTTGGGGAGTATTTTTTTGAAGTGCCATCCTGTCTGACACTGCAGTGCCACTCCTAGATGGGCCAGGTGTTTGTGCCGGCCACTTGGGTCGCTTAGCTTAGTCATCCAGCGACCTCGGTGCAAATTTTAGGACTAAAAATAATATTGTGAGGTGTGAGGTGTTCAGAATAGACTGGAAATGAGTAGAAATTATGGTTATTGAGGTTAATAATACTATGGGATCAAAATGACCCCCAAATTCTATGATTTAAGCTGTTTTTGAGGGTTTTTTGTAAAAAAAAAAAAAAAACGAATCCAAAACACAACCGAATCCAACAATAAATTTTCAGGGAGGTTTTGCGAAAACGCGTCCGAATCCAAAACAAAACACAAAACCCGAAAAATGTCCGGTGCACATCAGTAATTTATATAGGCACACATATTCCGCAGCGCTTTACAGAGAATATTTGCCCATTCACATCAGTCCCTGCCCCAGTGGAGCTTACACTCTACATTCCCTTCCACATGTACACGCACACATTCATACTAGGGTTAATTAGTTGGGAGCCAATTAACCTACCTGTATATTTTTGGACATTACTACTATCTGTGTCAAGCCAGCAAGTGCACAGTATATGGGCAATTGTATTTGTGTCCAACAAATGAAAATAAGAGGTGAGACTTGCATACCCTGTGAGGCTACATCCGTTGTAGCGAGGACACGCCTCTTTTGTGGGTGCAAGCACACGCCCACCCCGCGGATACCACAAGATGCCCATCTGTATCAAAGCTGACCGCTTCCCTTTCCCTCTATCATTTTCTTCTGGATCTGCCCCTTGGTGGAGGTCCTGCTCCGATTGGACAGCTCAGCCTGGAGACAGCAGCAGTGGGAGCTGACGGGAGAGGGGCAGCGTGGAGCATCAAAAATGGCCACGGGAAGATGGCTGCTGCACAGGACCAGCAACAGCAGCTCCCATTGGCCTTTGCAGAGACTACTATCTTCCTACAGCCACGGCGCTACCCAGCCTGCCACCCCCACCCCACTGAGCTCAGTCACAGATTCATGGAGCTGCAGGGGCAGACACACGGACTGCCAGCAAGCAAAAGTAAGTTTTATAAAAAAAATACTAGCATTACTAATGTGGGGCATATGTGTAAGGGGCATTACTGTGTGGCACTAAGTGTATTATGGGTATATATGTAAGGGGCATTACTGTGTGGCACGAAGTGTGTTATGGGCATATGTGTAAGGGGCATTACTGTGTGGCACTAAGTGTATTATGGGCATATGTGTAAGGGGCATTACTGTGTGGCACTAAGTGTATTATGGGCATATGTGTAAGGGGCATTACTGTGTGGCACTAAGTATATTATGGGCATATGTGTAAGGGGCATTACTGTGTGGCACTAAGTGTATTATGGGCATATGTTTAAGGGGCATTACTGTGTGGCACTAAGTGTATTATGGGCATATGTGTAAGGGGCATTACTGTGTGGCACTAAGTGTATTATGGGCATATGTGTAAGGGGCATTGCTGTGTGGCACTAAGTGTATTATGGGCATATGTGTAAGGGGCATTACTGTGTGGCACTAAGTGTATTATGGGCATATGTGTAAGGGCCTTTAATGTGTGGCACTAAGTGTATTACGGGCATATGTGTAAGGGGCATTACTGTGTGGCACGAAGTGTATTATGGGCATATGTGTAAGGGGCATTACTGTGTGGCACGAAGTGTATTATGGGCATTACTAATGTGGGGAATGTGTAAGGGGCATTACTGTGTGGCATGTGTATTATGGGCATATGTGTAAGGGGCATTACTGTGTGACATATATTTTGTAAGCATTACTAATGTGGGGCATATGTGTATGAGGGCATTACTAATGTAGGGCATTACAGTGTTGTATTATGCAGGGTTGGACTGGCCCACAGAGTCATAGGGTAAACTCCTTGCGGGCCCCACTGCCTGCGGACCCACCCCCTTCTCCAGGTATCGGGTTCTAGATTGTGGACTAGAATTATACATATGATACCTTATACTGCACAGGACTATGTTGTATACACTTCAGTGCATTGCTGGTATTTTTCTGGTACAGTATCATGTATTACTTGTATGAATTGTATATATGTGGTCCAAACCATGCCCTAATGGCTAGCTAAGCCTTTTAAGTATGGGCCCCTACCACTGCATTTCCACTTAGGGCTCATCTTACCCCTGTCCGATACTGGCACTATGTGTATAAGGGCACTACTAATGTGGAGTATATGTGTACGAGGCATTAATGTGTGGCATGTGTATAAAGGGCACTATTTAGTGGTGTAATGTGAACAAGAAGTGATAGTGTGGTGTAAAGTAAATAAGGAGCACTACTGTAAGGCGCCATGTGAATAAGGGGCACTATCGTGTGACATAACGTGAATAATGGGCACTACTGTAAGGCGCCACGTGAATAAGGGGCACTATCGTGTGACATAACGTGAATAATGGGCACTACTGTAAGGCGCCATGTGAATAAGGGGCACTATCGTGTGACATAACGTGAATAAGGGGCACTACTGTGAGGCGCCATGTGAATAAGGGGCACTATCGTGTGACATAATGTGAATAAGGGGCACTACTGTGAGGTGCCATGTGAATAAGGGGCACTATCGTGTGACATAACGTGAATAAGGGGCACTACTGTGAGATGCCATGTGAATAAGGGGCACTATCGTGGCTTAATTTGAATTCAGGGTACTATTGTGTGGCCACTCCCCTTCCCAACAAGTACACTCCCCTTTTTTAGCAGTTCGCCTTTTGGCATGTCCCTATTTCAAATATGTGGGGCAAGGGCTCCAGTGAGGATTGCTATGGGTGAGGGGTCGGTGTTGCTGGCTTTTACTGTGATCTGTGCGGTTGGGTGATGGGCGCTGTGCTGCGTCAGAGGCGGAGCTAGTGGCAGTGCTAGGGGGCACCATACAATATTATGCCTAGGGCATGAAATTGTCCTGGCTGGCTCGGCAGCTAGGCACACTTTAATCAATGTCCTTCTTTTCTATCCTAGGGGTGTCGGGAGACAAACGCTGGTACTCCAGGTCAGACATTGGCCTTCAAAACGGTTTGGGAATCACTGAGCTAGGGTGTGAGACCTCTAGATGAGACAGTTGAGAAAGTCTCGCAGGGAGACGGTTCTATATGAGATGGCTTCTGGCAGAGAATGTGCAGTGTGACAGACGGCTCTTTGTGCGGTCTCCAGAAGAACCAGTTTGTGAGTGTGGTATTATTGCTGCCCCCTTAGTGTCCCGGGGCTTGTGTCTAATAGTGGCTTTTCTGGTTTTATCACACGGTGAGAGGCCTGCAGGCCCGGGAGAGTGACGTCTGATACTCAGGCAGGTTTCTGTTACTGCGTGTTATTTCTCTCTCCAGTGTCCCCTGTATTGTACCGTGTCACATCTGCTTTATACTGACTGTAGGGCGTAGATACCTGCAGGAGACTCCCCGACATAGCAGCAATCTCCCCGACATAGCAGCAATTTCCCTGACAAAGCAGCAATCTCCCTGACATAGCAGCAATCTCCCTGACATAGCAGCAATCTCCCTGACTCCCCGACATAGCAGCGATCTCCCCGACATAGCAGCAATCTCCCCGACTCCCCGACACAGCAGCGATCTCCCTGACTCCCCGACATAGCAGCGATCTCCCTGACTCCCCGACATAGCAGCGATCTCCCCGACTCCCCGACATAGCAGCAATCTTCTCGACACAGCAGCAGCGATCTCCCCGACATAGCAGCGATCTCCCTGACTCCCCGACATAGCAGCGATCTCTCTGACTACCCGACATAGCAGCGATCTCCCCGACTCCCTGACATAGCAGCGATCTCCCTTATTCCCCGACATAGCAGTGATCTCCCTGACTCCCTGACATAGCAGCGATCTCCCTGACATAGCAGCGATCTCCCTGACTCCCTGACATAGCAGCGATCTCCCTTACTCCCCGACATAGCAGTGATCTCCCTGACTCCCTGACATAGCAGCGATCTCCCTGACATAGCAGCGATCTCCCTGACTCCATGACATAGCAGCGATCTCCCTGACTCCCCGACATAGCAGCAATCTCCCCAACTCCCTGACATAGCAACGATCTCCCTGACTCCCCGACATAGCAGTGATCTCCCTGACTCCCTGACATAGCAGCGATCTCCCTGACATAGCAGCGATCTCCCTGACTCCATGACATAGCAGCGATCTCCCTGACTCCATGACATAGCAGCGATCTCCCTGACTCCCCGACATAGCAGTGATCTCCCTGACTCCCTGACATAGCAGTGATCTCCCTGACTCCCCGACATAGCAGTGATCTCCCTGACTCCCTGACATAGCAGCGATCTCCCTGACATAGCAGCGATCTCCCTGACTCCATGACATAGCAGCGATCTCCCTGACTCCCCGACATAGCAGCAATCTCCCCAACTCCCTGACATAGCAACGATCTCCCTGACTCCCCAACATAGCAGTGATCTCCCTGACTCCCTGACATAGCAGCGATCTCCCTGACATAGCAGCGATCTCCCTGACTCCATGACATAGCAGCGATCTCCCTGACTCCATGACATAGCAGCGATCTCCCTGACTCCCTGACATAGCAGCGATCTCCCTGACTCCGCAACATAGCAGTGATCTCCCTGACTCCCCGACATAGCAGCGATCTCCCTGACTCCCTGATGTAGCAGCGATCTCCCTGACTCCCTGATGTAGCAGCGATCTCCCTGACTCCCTGATGTAGCAGCGATCTCCCTGACTCCCCGATGTAGCAGCGATCTCCCTGACTCCCCGACATAGCAGCGATCTCCCTGACTCTCCGACATAGCAGCGATCTCCCTGACTCCCTGACATAGCAGCGATCTCCCTGACTCCCTGACATAGCAGCGATCTCCCTGACTCTCCGACATAGCAGCGATCTCCCTGACTCCCTGACATAGCAGCGATCTCCCTGACTCCCCGACATAGCAGCAATCTCCCCGACATAGCAGCAATCTCCCCGACATAGCAGCAATCTCCCCGACATAGCAGCAATCTCCCCGACATAGCAGCAATCTCCTCAACATAGCAGCAATCTCCTCAACATAGCAGCAATCTCCTCAACATAGCAGCAATCTCCCCGACATAGCAGCGATCTCCCTGAATCCCCGACATAGCAGCGATCTCCCTGACATAGCAGCGATCTCCCCGACTCCCTGACATCGCTGCTATGTCAGGGAGTCAGGGAGATCGCTGCTATGTCAGGGAGTCGGGGAGATCGCTGCTATGTCAGGGAGTCAGGGAGATCGCTGCTATGTCAGGGAGTCAGGGACAGTGCCAGATTAAGGTCCATATGGGCCTGGAGCTGAAATTTAGGAAGGGCCTATTGTGTGCCTCGGCAGGAGGTGTGACAAGCGCTGCGGTGGTGTGACTAGTGATGTGGGTGTGTGATCAGTGTGGTGTGGGTGTGGTCTAAATAGGGGGTGTGGCCTATGCCATGTGAGTGACACAGTCACCACTTACTGACAGACACTACTTACTGACACACACACACAACACAAAGCTTACTGACACAATCACCACTTACTGACAGACACTATTTACTAACACACACACTCACAACACAAAACTTACCGACACAGACACTTACTGATAGATATTACTGACTGACACACACGCACAACACAGATAAACTTACTGACACAGACATTACTTACTGACACACACACAACACAATACTTATACCGCTCTCCCATCACAATGCCAGGTCCCACCTGGGAATTGGAAATGGGTCCATTCCTGGGTGGGACCCGGCATTTGACCCTACACACCGCCAACCCGACCTGGCAATTTGCCGGTTCGGGTTGCCATCTGTGGGCAGAGATGGAGTCGGCATCAGGTGCAGAGGCGGTTCTGGGAGATGAGATCATCCCTATGCAGTGAACGGGTCCCGGGTTGCATCGACCTGGGTGACCCGTTCACACTGCACCGGACCTGGTATTTAACCCGAGAATAACCCTTCTTTATTCCCGGGTTGAATTACCGGGTCAGGCAATCCAGAATTCGCCCATGACCCCTTTCACAACACACATCGGGACGTGTCGACCCAGCAATATACCCAGTCTATACCAGGTTATTTTTGCGGTGTGAAAGGGGTATTACTGACACAGACACCCACCACTTACTGACAGACACTACTTACTGACACACACACACAGTACAAAACCTACTGACAAACGCTACTTACTGACACACACAAAACTTACTGACACAGACACCATGCACAATGTACTGACACAAACACTACTTACTGACAGACACTTCTTACTGACACCTGTGGTGCACACAGCATTTTTTTCTCAGTGGTAATGTGCCTGCGTGCCGTGGGCGTGGTCACATGTCATTAAGGGATGTTACCATGTGACACTAGGTGAAGTGGTTATATATTATGTGAATCCATGGCACAGACACCCCCTGTCCCTGCGGACTACAGAGACAAGGACAGCAGGATGTGACACTTGTTATAGAATAAAAAATATGATATATAAGCTGTGTACCCAGCACTCATCCTGTTATGATGTGAATATATTATATATACGCTGTGTACCCAGCACTCATCCTGTTATGATGTGAATATTTGCTCCAGTGCCCTCCTTCGGTTTTTCAAGCTGTGGACAGAGTACAATGAGGCAGCACTCCCGAGTCTTGCTGGTGCAGTAAGATTTATTTAGTAAGATTCTGGATCAATAAATCTTACTGCACCAGCAAAACTTGGTAGTGCCGCCTCATTGTACTTCTGGGGAGGGGTCCCGACCATTAGAGTTACTCACCGGGGTGTAGTATGAGTTGCCGGCGGCCGGGTCCCCGGCGGCCAGCATACCGGCGCCGGGATCCAGACTGCCGGCTTCCCGACAGCAAAGTGAGCGCAAATGAGCCCCTTGCGGGCTCAGTGGCGCGCCTAAGCGCCACGCTATCCTCCCTCCAGGGGGTTCGTGGACCCCCAAAAGGGAGAAAAGGTGTCGGTATGCCGGTTGTCGGGATTCCGGCGCCGGTATACTGTGCGCTGGAATCCCAACAACTGGTATACTGAATACCACCCACACACCGGTGGCCCAGCACCCCATCATCACTTTTTCTCTGCCAGTCTGCCAGGTGCGGGATGGTGATGACATCACCTTCATGCTCCCAGCAGTCCTTTTCCTGGAAAAGGAAGAAGGTGCTGGCGGCGCCTCCGAGCAAGATCTAGGAGCTTGGTGGTGGTGTTTTACAGTGTGGCGGGGGTATGGCGTACTGGCGGACACATTCTTAATGGTACGCCATACCGGAGCGTACTGCCATACTTGCAGGACTGACTAACACACACACACAACGCAAAACATATTGACACACACGACACAACACAAAACTTACACAGACACACACAAAATGCAAAATTTACTGACACAGACACAATGCAAAACTTACTGACACTACTTACTGACACACACACACACACACACACACACACACACACGCAAAACCTACTGACACTGACACTACTTACTTAGCGACACACACACATCCCCCCCCCCCCCCCCCCCCTTCAAAACTTACTGACATAGACAGACACCACTTACATAGTAGACCTCGGGGCCTGGTGTGGGCTGCTACTCACATGGTTTGCATGCCCCCTCAGCTCTGACATCCAGGGACCCAGCTCTCCTAGAAGACAGCAGCCTCCTGTCAAGACCCTCCTGTCAAGATATCTCCGAGGCTCCGCCCCCATGCCCATCCGAAGCCCCGCCCCCTCGCCCATCAAAACATAATTGCTTTTGCTGCAGCATACCTTTCCTGCTGCAGCTTTCCAACAATAACATGTCTCATGAAAGAGGGGCAGGGTCTTGACAGGAGGCCGCTGTCTCGTAACTATTTACATGGCTCCACCCCCTTGCCCGTCCGAAGTCCCGCCCCTTGCCCCTCCGAAGCCCCGCCCCTTGCAATACAAAGCGGTCAGGACACAGGCTGACCAGTTTGGGATGGGGGTGAATGGGCAGCCGGAGGTGAGTGAGCTGATGTATGTGCTGACAGGAAATGTTTTTTTCCTGGCAGCACTGGCTACTGCCTGCACTGCAGGGAGGTCTGTGGGCCTATTTTCAATGGGGGGCTTGGAGCTGCAGCTCCATCCGCCCCATTGTTAATCCGGCCATGGTCAGGGAGATCGCTGCTATGTCAGGGAGTCAGGGAGATCGCTGCTATCTCCCTGACTCCCTGACATAGCAGCAATCTCCCCGACTCCCCGACATAGCAGCAATCTCCCCGACATAGCAGAAATCTCCCCGACATAGCAGCAATCTCCCCGACATAGCAGAAATCTCCCCGACATAGCAGCAATCTCCCCGACATAGCAGCAATCTCCCCGACATAGCAGCAATCTCCCCGACATAGCAGCAATCTCCCCGACATAGCAGCAATCTCCCCAACATAGCAGCAATCTCCCCGACATAGCAGCAATCTCCCAACATAGCAGCAATCTCCCTGACTCCCCGACATAGCAGCGATCTCCCCGACATAGCAGCGATCTCCCTGACTCCCCAACACAGCAGCGATCTCCCTGACTCCCCGACATAGCAGCGATCTCCCTGACTCCCCGACATAGCAGCGATCTCCCTGACTCCCCGACATAGCAGCGATCTCCCTGACTCCCTGACATAGCAGCGATCTCCCTGACTCCCCAACGTAGCAGCGATCTCCCTGACTCCCCGACATAGCAGTGATCTCCCTGACTCCCCGACATAGCAGCGATCTCCCTGACTCCCCGACATAGCAGCGATCTCCCTGACTCCCCGACATAGCAGTGATCTCCCTGACTCCCCGACATAGCAGTGATCTCCCCTACTCCCTGACATAGCAGCGATCTCCCTGACTCCCCGACATAGCAGCGATCTCCCTGACTCCCCGACATAGCAGCGATCTCCCTGACTCCCCGACATAGCAGTGATCTCCCTGACTCCCCGACATAGCAGTGATCTCCCTGACTCCCCGACATAGCAGTGATCTCCCCTACTCCCTGACATAGCAGCGATCTCCCCTACTCCCTGACATAGCAGCGATCTCCCTGACTCCCTGACATAGCAGCGATCTCCCTGACTCCCCGACATAGCAGCGATCTCCCTGACTCCCCGACATAGCAGTGATCTCCCCGACTCCCCGACATAGCAGTGATCTCCCCTACTCCCTGACATAGCAGTGATCTCCCTGACTCCCTGACATAGCAGCGATCTCCCTGACTCCCTGACATAGCAGTGATCTCCCTGACATAGCAGCAATCTCCCTGACTCCCTGACATAGCAGCGATCTCCCTGACTCCCCAACGTAGCAGCGATCTCCCTGACTCCCCGACATAGCAGTGATCTCCCTGACTCCCCGACATAGCAGCGATCTCCCTGACTCCCCGACATAGCAGCGATCTCCCTGACTCCCCGACATAGCAGCGATCTCCCTGACTCCCCGACATAGCAGTGATCTCCCTGACTCCCCGACATAGCAGTGATCTCCCCTACTCCCTGACATAGCAGTGATCTCCCCTACTCCCTGACATAGCAGCGATCTCCCTGACTCCCTGACATAGCAGCAATCTCCCCGACTCCCCGACATAGCAGCAATCTCCCCGACATAGCAGCAATCTCCCCGACATAGCAGAAATCTCCCCGACATAGCAGCAATCTCCCCGACATAGCAGCAATCTCCCCAACATAGCAGCAATCTCCCCGACATAGCAGCAATCTCCCAACATAGCAGCAATCTCCCTGACTCCCCGACATAGCAGCGATCTCCCCGACATAGCAGCGATCTCCCTGACTCCCCAACATAGCAGCAATCTCCCTGACTCCCCGACATAGCAGCGATCTCCCCGACATAGCAGTGATCTCCCTGACTCCCTGACATAGCAGCGATCTCCCTGACTCCCTGACATAGCAGTGATCTCCCTGACATAGCAGCAATCTCCCTGACTCCCTGACATAGCAGCGATCTCCCTGACTCCCTGACATAGCAGTTATCTCCCTGACTCCCTGACATAGCAGTTATCTCCCTGACTCCCTGACATAGCAGCGATCTCCCTGACTCCCTGACATAGCAGTGATCTCCCTGACATAGCAGCGATCTCCCTGACTTCCCGACATAGCAGCGATCTCCCCGACTCCCCGACATAGCAGCGATCTGTTAGGCGCCGGGGTCTGCGATGTCCTCGCGGCCCGGTGCCTAGCAACTAGGGACGCCGTGCGTACGTAGCCGCCGGCTCCCTAGCAACACAGGGACGCCGAGCGGCTGAGCCGCCTGGACCCTGGCAACGGGGACGCCATGGACGGACCGCGTTCCCCGTTGCAGGGTCAGATTTCAACATACACGCTGGTCTTGTGGGCGTGCAGCAGGGCAGCTGCACAGCATTTGGGGCAATTAGACTGGGGGCATCTGATTGGAGGACTCTTTGTTAAATGCTTCTCAGTGCTTCACACAGACGCCGGTAATAGCTTCCTGCATGCTGTTTTGGTTTGTTGAACGTCTGTTCCAGTCCTGCTGTGTCCGGTCATTCCTGTCCTCAGAAGTCCTGTATCTTGGAGTTGTCATCTCATCTCAAGAAGTCGTTTGGTCCCCTGTAGTCCTCATCGATCACCAGAGAATATCGAGTGGTGTTCGTGAGTTGCGGCTCTGCCGTGTGTTGCGGCTCAGCCGCTTTATCTTTATATTCTGTTTCGGAGCATTTGCGGAGGGTTCCGCTTCCACAAGTCCTCTCCGGAACTCGGCGGTGCCGTGTAGGAGAGTGGACAAGTGGATATTTTGGTTGTCCCTTTCCCTGGCGGTTTTTCCGCACATATTCTAGTTTCCAGTTAGCTTTTAGCCCCTGGCCTGGTTGTTTAGTCAGAGGGCCCCTTGTTATCACCCTGTCTCGGATTTCCCTTTGTCTCCCATTTAAGACCTGAGGGGGCATCGGAGTTGGGCAGACATAATCCGCCCTTCAAACGCGGCTGCCATGGGCTCGAGCAACCATAGTCTCGCAGGGGATTTCTGACATCACGGGCAAGACAACGGAGTTAGGGCGCCAGGGGCTATTTTCCATTCCCGCACCCTTCCCCAGCATTACGTTCCAGTGCTCCGGTCCTTGCAATAAGATCTCCTCAGACCAGAGTGCTGGAATCATAACATTATTACCGGCCCTACCAAAAACTAAAATTAAACAGGGTTTAATTTTTTCTCATTCAGTTTTTGTTTAAGTTTTTTGGCCTCATGAATCCGACAGGTTTAGGGCCAAATCCTGGCCAGCTCTTAGTCAATCAGATTCAAGAACTTACTCAGATGGTTCAGGATCTTTCTCTTCGGGTGAGGTCGCAGGAAGATCTTTTGCGAGCCTCCCCAAAGGTAGTCCCTGAACCAAAGATGCATTTGCCTGACCGTTTTTCTGGTGATAGAAAATAATTTTTTTAATTTTAAAGAATCCTGTAAACTTTATTTTCGTTTAAGACCTACTTCCTCTGGTACTGAATCTCAGCGGGTTGGGATTATTATTTCTTTACTCCAGGGGGATCCTCAGACCTGGGCATTTGGTTTAAGAGCAGAGGATCCTGCGTTGTTGTCAGTAGACACTTTCTTTAAGTCTTTAGGGCTCTTGTATGATGACCCAGATAGAGAGGCGTCCGCTGAAAGTCAGCTGCGCGCTCTCAAACAAGGTAGAAATCCTGCAGAGGTTTATTGTACTGAGTTTCGCCGTTGGTCAAACGACTGTGGCTGGAATGACCCTGCCCTGCGCAGTCAGTTTCGCCTCGGTTTATCAGAGTTTATTAAAGACAGTCTCCTCCAGTACCCCGCTCCTGAGACTCTCGATAAACTCATGGAGCTTTCTATAAAGATTGATCGTCGTCTCAGAGAGCGGAGGGCTGAAAGAGGAACATCTGTAAGGTCTAGTCCCTGTGTTTATTCCATTCCAGAGGACGTCGAGGAGCCCATGCAGATGGGTCTCTCCCGGCTGTCTCCTGAGAAAAAACCAGAAGGCAAAAATAATTCCGGTCTTTGTTTGTACTGTGGGGGTAAGGGACATTTTGCTCGTAATTGTCCGAACAAGTCGGGAAACGCGTTGACCAGGTGAATTGTGAGGGGGTTCACCTAGGTCTGCAGCTTATCTCCTCGAATAACTCCCTTTTAGTCCCAGTTAAGGTTTCCTTTGGCAGCCTCAGTTCTTTGGTGTCGGCTTTTGTTGACAGTGGAGCTGCAGGAAACTTTATGGATTTAATTTGGGCTAAGGCCTTAGGCATTCCACAGTTACCATTGGATAGGTGTATCACCATGCACGGCTTAGATGGGAGTCCGCTTTCCAATGGGGTAATTACTCACCGTACACCTCCCGTAGTACTTACAGTAGGAGCCTTACATTCCGAAAATATTGTATTCTACCTAACACATTGCCCAGCAGTTCCAGTTGTTCTGGGTCACCCTTGGCTGGCCTTTCATAATCCCACCATAGGGGGTCATTCCGAGTTGTTCGCTCTGTATTTTTTTTCGCATCGCAGCGATTTTCCGCTTAGTGCGCATGCGCAATGTCCGCAGTGCGACTGCGCCAAGTAATTTTGCTATGCAGTTAGGAATTTTACTCACGGCTTTTTCATCGTTCTGGTGATCGGAGTGTGATTGACAGGAAGTGGGTGTTTCTGGGCGGAAACTGGCCGTTTTATGGGTGTGTGCGTTTCTGGGAAAAACGCGGGAGTGGCTGGAGAAACGGAGGAGTGTCTGGGCGAACGCTGGGTGTGTTTGTGACGTCAAACCAGGAACGACAAGCACTGAACTGATCGCAGATGCCGAGTAAGTGTGGAGCTACTCAGAAACTGCTAAGAGAGGTGTAATCGCAATATTGCGAATACGTCGTTCGCAATTTTAAGAAGCTAAGATTCACTCCCAGTAGGCGGCGGCTTAGCGTGTGTAAAGCAGCTAAAAGCAGCTAGCGAGCGAACAACTCGGAATGACCCCCATTGATTGGCGGTCCGGGGAGATTTCCCAATGGGGTACATTTTGTGCTAAGGAATGTATTTCGTATCCTGTCAGAGTAGCAGCTATAATTCCAGAGCTCATTCCTGTGGAATACCAGGAGTTTGCCGATGTATTCTCCAAAGGCAATGCGGACATTCTGCCTCCCCATCGGCCTTATGATTGTGCTATTGAGCTAGTTCCAGGTGCCGCATTGCCAAAGGGGAGATTATATGCATTGTCCGGGCCAGAAACTTCGGCCATGAATGATTATGTTCAGGAGAGCTTAGAGAAAGGATTTATTAGACCATCAAAATCTCTTAAGTGCAGGTTTTTTCTTTGTGGAGAAAAAGGATGGCTCGCTTAGACCATGCATTGATTTTAGAGCCCTGAATAAGATCTCAGTAAAAAACACCTATCCTTTGCCGTTGATTTCTGTACTTTTTGATCAGTTACGTTCTGCTGTGATTTTTTCTAAAATTGACCTTAGAGGAGCTTACAACCTCATCCGAATTAAATCTGGAGATGAGTGGAAAACGGCCTTCAGTACTCAGTCGGGTCACTACGAATACCTGGTGATGCCGTTCGGCCTGTCTAATGCTCCAGCAGTTTTTCAAGACCTCATTAATGATGTGCTCCGTGACTTCCTAGGGAAATTCGTGGTCGTTTATTTAGACGACATCTTGATTTATTCTGAATCGATGGAACAACATGTTACCCAGGTGCGTCTGGTTCTTCAAAAGTTACGTGAGAATCATTTATATGCCAAGCTGGAGAAGTGTGATTTTCACGTCACGGAAGTATCTTTTTTAGGGTACATAATTTCCCCTCAGGGATTTTCCATGGAACCTAAGAAGCTTCAGGCCATCCTTAATTGGGCGCAACCCACCAATTTAAAAGCAATTCAGCGCTTTTTAGGGTTTGCGAATTATTATAGGAGGTTCATCCATTCTTTTTCTGACCTGGTTGCTCCCATAGTGGCTCTGACAAAGAAAGGAGCGGATCCTACCAACTGGTCGCATGAAGCTGAGTTGTCCTTCCGGGCCTTGAAACAAGCCTTTGTCTCGGCTCCAGTCCTCAGACATCCTAATCCGGAATTGCCCTTTGTTGTGGAGGTTGATGCCTCAGAGGTTGGAGTGGGGGCTGTCCTTTCTCAAAAGGATCCGGAGTCTCTGGAGTTACATCCTTGTGCCTTTATGTCCAGGAAATTCTCCTCCGCTGTATCCAACTATGACGTTGGTAATCGGGAGTTACTGGTGGTAAAGTGGGCTTTCGAGGAGTGGAGGCATTGGCTGGAGGGAGCAAAACATACTATTTCGGTTTTGACCGATCATAAGAACCTGCAATACATTGAATCAGCTAAACGGCTTAATGCCCGGCAAGCACGTTGGGCATTATTTTTTACTCGTTTCAAATTTATAATCACTTTCAGGCCTGGTTCCAAGAATACTAAAGCTGATGCCCTGTCACGTAGCTTTCTTCCGGTTCACAATAGCAATCCTGTTGTTACCCCCATACTTCCATCTTCGGTCATCCGGGCAGGCCTCACACAGGATTTATTTACCCAGTTAAACCAGCTTCAACACCAAGCTCCTAGATTTACTCCTGCTGGTCGTCTTTACGTCCCTGAATTTTTGAGAGCCACTGTTTTAACTGAATTCCATGACAACAAAGTTTCAGGGCATCCGGGAGTCACTAAGACATTGGAGTTAGTCTCTCGCTCAGTATGGTGGCCTAGTCTTTCTAAAGACGTTAAGGAATTTGTTTATTCATGTCAGGTTTGTGCACAGCATAAGGTTCCCCGTTCCTTGCCTATCGATCAACTTATGCCCTTAACTGTTCCTCTCAGGCCATGGTCTCATATTTCCATGGATTTTGTGGTTGACCTTCCCCTTTCAGCCAGATTCCGAGTCATATGGGTGGTAGTGGACCGTTTTAGTAAAATGGCTCATTTTATTGCTCTTCCTCGATTGCCTTCTGCTCAAGGGTTGGCAGTTTTGTTCCTCCGCCATGTGTTCAGGCTTCATGGGTTGCCCACTGATATTGTTTCTGATCGAGGTCCACAATTCATCGCACAATTCTGGAAATGTTTTTGTGCCTCATTAAAGATGAAACTGTCTTTAACATCTGGTTACCACCCACAGTCTAACGGGCAAACCGAACGAGTCAACCAGTCATTAAAACAATATTTGCGCTTGTATTCAGCCAAACTCCAGAATGATTGGTCCGAGTTTCTCCCTTTGGCTGAATTTGCTTACAATAATTCTTGTCATTCCTCCACTAAAGAGTCTCCATTCTTTTCAGTTTTTGGTTTTCACCCCAGAGCCAATTCTTTTTTTCATCATTCTCCAGTCTCCTCGCTAACCTTAACCTCCCATCTCAGAGCAATTTGGAAAAAAGTGCACCTTGCTCTCAGAAAAGCGGCCTTCCGAGAGAAGACATTTTCTGACAGGCTCCGAAGTCCTTGCACTTTTAAAGTGGGAGATAAGGTGTGGTTGTCAACTTGCAACATCAGGCTTCGACAATCCTCGGCTAGGTTGGGACCCAAATTTATTGGACAGTTTCTTATTATTAAGAAGGTCAACCCAGTTGCCTTTCGGCTACGTTTACCAAGATCCCTTAAGATTGGAAATACTTTTCACTGTTCCCTGTTGAAACAATACGTTTCTTCCAGTAAATTTCCTCGGAGGATCTCTCAGGTTAGATCTCCAGTGGATGTACAGGGACAACAGGAATTCTTGGTAGAGAAAGTTCTTGACTCTAAATTGTCCCGAGGTCGGCTTTATTTTTTAGTGCACTGGAAAGGCTATGGTCCGGAGGAAAGGTCTTGGGTCCTGGATAAGGATCTTCATGCCCCTAGGCTCAAGAGGGCATTTTTTCGAGAATTTCCTCAGAAACCTGGCTTTAGGGGTTCCTTGACCCCTCCTCAAGGGGGGGGTACTGTTAGGCGCCGGGGTCTGCGATGTCCTCGCGGCCCGGCGCCTAGCAACTAGGGACGCCGTGCGTACGTAGCCGCCGGCTCCCTAGCAACACAGGGACGCCGAGCGGCTGAGCCGCCTGGACCCTGGCAACGGGGACGCCATGGATGGACCGCGTTCCCCGTTGCAAGGTCAGATTTCAACATACACGCTGGTCTTGTGGGCGTGCAGCAGGGCAGCTTCACAGCATTTGGGGCAATTAGACTGGGGGCATCTGATTGGAGGACTCTTTGTTAAATGCTTCTCAGTGCTTCACACAGACGCCGGTAATAGCTTCCTGCATGCTGTTTTGGTTTGTTGAACGTCTGTACCAGTCCTGCTGTGTCCGGTTATTCCTGTCCTCAGAAGTCCTGTATCTTGGAGTTATCATCTCCTCTCAAGAAGTCGTTTGGTCCCCTGTAGTCCTCATCGATCACCAGAGAATATCGAGTGGTGTTCGTGAGTTGCGGCTCTGCCGTGTGTTGCGGCTCAGCCGCTTTATCTTTATATTCTGTTTCGGAGCATTTGCGGAGGGTTCCACTTCCACAAGTCCTCTCCGGAACTTGGCGGTGCCGGGTAGGAGAGTGGACAAGCGGATATTTTGGTTGTCCTTTTCCCTGGCGGTTTTTCCGCACATATTCTAGTTTCCAGTTAGCTTGTAGCCCCTGGCCTGGTTGTTTAGTCAGAGGGCCCCTTGTTATCACCCTGTCTCGGATTTCCCTTTGTCTCCCATTAAGACCTGAGGGGGCATCGGAGTTGGGCAGACATAATCCGCCCTTCAAACGCGGCTGCCATGGGCTCAAGCAACCATAGTCTCGCAGGGGATTTCTGACAGCATGGGTGAGACAACGGAGTTAGGGCGCTAGGGGCTATTTTCCATTCCCGCACCCTTCCCCAGCATTACGTTCCAGTGCTCCGGTCCTTGCAATAAGATCTCCTCAGACCAGAGTGCTGGAATCATAACACGATCTCCCTGACTCCCCGACATAGCAGCGATCTCCCTGACTCCCCGACATAGCAGCGATCTCCCTGACTCCCTGACATAGCAGCGATCTCCCTGACTCCCTGACATAGCAGCGATCTCCCCTACTCCCTGACATAGCAGCGATCTCCCCGACATAGCAGCGATCTCCCCGACTCCCCGACATAGCAGTGATCTCCCTGACTCCCTGACATAGCAGTGATCTCCCTGACTCCCTGACATAGCAGCGATCTCCCTGACTCCCCGACATAGCAGCGATCTCCCCAACGTAGCAGCGATCTCCCCGACATAGCAGCGTTCTCCCCGACATAGCAGCAATCTCCCTGACTCCCCGACATAGCAGCAATCTCCCTGACTCCCCGACATAGCAGCGATCTCCCTGACTCCCCGACATAGCAGCGATCTCCCTGACTCCCCGACATAGCAGCGATCTCCCTGACTCCCCGACATAGCAGCGATCTCCCTGACTCCCCGACATAGCAGCGATCTCCCCAACGTAGCAGCGATCTCCCCGACATAGCAGCGTTCTCCCCGACATAGCAGCGATCTCCCTGACTCCCCGACATAGCAGCGATCTCCCTGACATAGCAGCAGCGATCTCCCTGCATGGGGTACGAGGCACAGTGATCCCTATGGTTCATTGCTGCCAGTTCCCTGCATGGGGTACGAGGCACAGTGATCCCTATGGCTCATCGCTGCCAGTTCCCTGCATGGGGCGTGAGGTGCAGTGATCCCTATGGCTCATCGCTGCCAGTTCCCTGCATTGGGCGTGAGGCGCAGTAATCCCTATGGCTCATCGCTGCAAGTTCCCTGCATGGGGTACGAGGCACAGTGATCCCTATGGTTCATCGCTGCCAGTTCCCTGCATGGGATGTGAGGCACAGTGATCCCTATGGCTCATCGCTGCCAGTTCCCTGCATGGGGCGTGAGGCGCAGTAATCCCTATGGCTCATCGCTGCCAGTTCCCTGCATGGGGTACGAGGCACAGTGATCCCTATGGCTCATCGCTGCCAGGATGTGAGGCACAGTGATCCCCATGGCTCATCGCTGCCAGTTCCCTGCGTGGGGTACGAGGCACAGTGATCCCTATGGCTCATCGCTGCCAGGATGTGAGGCACAGTGATCCCCATGGCTCATCGCTGCCAGTTCCCTGCATGGGGTACGTGGCACAGTGATCCCTATGGCTCATCGCTGCCAGGATGTGAGGCACAGTGATCCCCATGGCTCATCGCTGCCAGTTCCCTGCATGGGGTACGAGGCACAGTGATCCCTATGGCTCATCGCTGCCAGTTCCCTGCGTGGGGTACGAGGCACAGAGATCCCTATGGATCATCGCTGCCAGTTCCCTGCATGGGGTACGAGGCACAGTGATCCCTATGGCTCATCGCTGCCAGTTCCCTGCATGGGATGTGAGGCACAGTGATCCCCATGGCTCATCGCTGCCAGTTCCCTGCGTGGGGTGCGAGGCACAGTGATCCCTATGGCTCATCGCTGCCAGGATGTGAGGCACAGTGATCCCCATGGCTCATCGCTGCCAGTTCCCTGCATGGGGTACGAGGCACAGTGATCCCTATGGCTCATCGCTGCCAGGATGTGAGGCACAGTGATCCCCATGGCTCATCGCTGCCAGTTCCCTGCATGGGGTACGAGGCACAGTGATCCCTATGGTTCATCGCTGCCAGTTCCCTGCGTGGGGTACGAGGCACAGAGATCCCTATGGATCATCGCTGCCAGTTCCCTGCGTGGGGTACGAGGCACAGAGATCCCTATGGATCATCGCTGCCAGTTCCCTGCATGGGGTACGAGGCACAGTGATCCCTATGGCTCATCGCTGCCAGTTCCCTGCATGGGATGTGAGGCACAGTGATCCCCATGGCTCATCGCTGCCAGTTCCCTGCGTGGGGTGCGAGGCACAGTGATCCCTATGGCTCATCGCTGCCAGGATGTGAGGCACAGTGATCCCCATGGCTCATCGCTGCCAGTTCCCTGCATGGGGTACGAGGCACAGTGATCCCTATGGCTCATCGCTGCCAGTTCCCTGCATGGGGCGTGAGGCGCAGTGATCCCTATGGCTCATCGCTGCCAGTTCCCTGCATGGGGTACGAGGCACAGTGATCCCTATGGCTCATCGCTGCCAGTTCCCTGCATGGGATGTGAGGCACAGTGATCCCCATGGCTCATCGCTGCCAGTTCCCTGCATGGGGTACGAGGCACAGTGATCCCCATGGCTCATCGCTGCTAGTTCCCTGCGTGGGGTACGAGGCACAGTGATCTCTATAAAATATCAGTGTCTTCTCTTCCACAAGTAGATGGTAGTAGCGCTGCGGCTGTCAGTCAGTGTATGACGCTGCTCTCAGATGAATCGGTACACGTCCGCGCTGATGGGTGGGACCACGCTCTATCACAAGTAAGCGAGTATGGGGGGTCATTCCGTGTCGTTCGCTCGGTAATTTTCTTCGCATCGCAGCGTTTTTCTGCTTAGTGCGCATGCGCAATGTTCGCACTGCGACTGCGCCAAGTAATTTTGCTATGAAGATAGTTTTTTTACTCACGGCTTTTTCTTCGCTCCGGCGACCGTAATGTGATTGACAGGAAATGGGTGTCACTGGGCGGAAACACCGCGTTTTATGGGCGTGTGGATAAAAACGCTACCGTTTCCGGAAAAAACGCAGGAGTAGCTGGAGAAACGGGGGAGTGTCTGGGAGAACGCTGGGTGTGTTTGGGACGTCAAACCAGGAACGACAAGCACTGAACTGATCGCAGATGCCGAGTAAGTCTGAAGCTACTCAGAAACTGCTACGAGGTGTGTAATCGCAATATTGCGAATACATCGTTCACAATTTTAAGAAGCTAAGATACACTCCCAGTAGGCGGCGGCTTAGCGTGTGCAACTCTGCTAAAATCGCCTTGCGAGCGAACAACTCGGAATGAGGGCCATGGTGACGGGTTCTACAAGGTGATAGTACATCAGAGAGAAATGATGCAGATGGGGGAAGTCTCGTAGAATCACATGCAGAAGACCCGATATGCTGACATGGGGTTAGGGCTTGGCAGTGCCCCCTACAGGTGCGATATAACATTGCTGTATAGTCAAAACGGCAAGGAATGTGACTGCATATGGCGGCGTGTTTATACTGTGTGTGTGTGTGTGTGTGTGTGTGTGTGTGTGTGTGTGTGTGTGTGTGTATACACTGTGTGTGTGTGTGTATACACTGTGTGTGTGTGTGTGTGTGTGTGTGTATACACTGTGTGTGTGTATACACTGTGTGTGTGTGTGTGTGTGTGTATACACTGTGTGTGTGTGTATACACTGTGTGTGTGTGTGTATACACTGTGTGTGTGTGTGTGTGCGCACCTTTACTGTGTCCACCAGTACCATCTGACCACATCACATAGAAGGTGGCACCACTGGCAGAAGCTGGACATACGGGGTAACCGTGGTGCCCGCACACTGCGCACCCTCCATTCTACCTCCACCAGTCACCACACTGTGTGCTCTCCTGGCACCTTCAGCCTGTTACTGCCGCAGTGGCGGGTGTCCAGCAGCAGTATACACATATATACCTATATACAGTATAAGCGTACTGCAGGTTACCCGTCACAGTAGCTCACACTATGCCTCACACTAACACTGCCCATAGCTCACACTATGCCTCACACTAACACTGCCCATAGCTCACACTATGCCTCACACTAACACTGCCCATAGCTCACACTATGCCTCACACTAACACTGCCCATAGCTCACACTATGCCTCACACTAACACTGCCCATAGCTCACACTATGCCTCAAACTAACACTGCCCATAGCTCACACTATGCCTCACACTAACACTGCCCATAGCTCACACTATGCCTCACACTAACACTGCCCATAGCTCACACTATGCCTCACACTAACACTGCCCATAGCTCACACTATGCCTCACACTAACACTGCCCATAGCTCACACTATGCCTCACACTAACACTGCCCATAGCTCACACTATGCCTCACACTAACACTGCCTAGACGTGCAGTGTTTGTGCACAGGCCGGTGACGTGCGGTGTTTGTGCACAGGCCAGTGACGTGCGGTGTTTGTGCACTGGCCAGTGGGATAGACGTGCGGTGTTTGTGCACAGGCCAGTGACGTGCGGTGTTTGTGCACTGGCCAGTGGGATAGACGTGCGGTGTTTGTGCACTGGCCAGTGGGATAGACGTGCGGTGTTTGTGCACTGGCCAGTGGGATAGACGTGCGGTGTTTGTGCACTGGCCAGTGGGATAGACATGTGGTGTTTGTGCACTGGCCAGTGGGATAGACGTGCGGTGTTTGTGCACTGGCCAGTGGGATAGACGTGCGATGTTTGTGCACAGGCCAGTGGGATAGACGTGCGGTGTTTGTGCACTGGCCAGTGGGATAGACGTGCGGTGTTTGTGCATAGGCCAGTGGGATAGACGTGCGGTGTTTGTGCACAGGCCAGTGGCGTGCGGTGTTTGTGCACAGGCCAGTGGAATAGACGTGCGGTGTTTGTGCACTGGCCAGTGGGATAGACGTGCAGTGTTTGTGCACAGGCCAGTGCGATAGACGTGCGGTGTTTGTGCACTGGCCAGTGGGATAGACGTGCGGTGTTTGTGCACAGGCCAGTGGGATAGACGTGCGGTGTTTGTGCACAGGCCAGTGGGATAGACGTGCGGTATTTGTGCACTGGCCAGTGGGATAGACGTGCGGTGTTTGTGCACTGGCCAGTGGGATAGACATGTGGTGTTTGTGCACTGGCCAGTGGGATAGACGTGCGGTGTTTGCGCACAGGCCAGTGGGATAGACGTGCGGTGTTTGTGCACAGGCCAGTGGCGTGCGGGGTTTGTGCACAGGCCAGTGGGATAGACATGTGGTGTTTGTGCACAGGCCAGTGGGATAGACGTGCGGTGTTTGTGCACTGGCCAGTGGGATAGAAGTGCGGTGTTTGTGCACAGGCCAGTGGGATAGACGTGCGGTGTTTGTGCACAGGCCAGTGGGATAGACGTGCGGTGTTTGTGCACAGGCCAGTGGCGTGCGGGGTTTGTGCACAGGCCAGTGGGATAGACATGTGGTGTTTGTGCACAGGCCAGTGGGATAGACGTGCGGTGTTTGTGCACAGGCCAGTGGGATAGACGTGCGGTGTTTGTGCACAGGCCAGTGGCGTGCAGTGTTTGTGCACTGGCCAGTGGGATAGACATGTGGTGTTTGTGCACAGGCCAGTGGGATAGACATGTGGTGTTTGTGCACAGGCCAGTGGGATAGACGTGCGGTGTTTGTGCACAGGCCAGTGACGTGCGGTGTTTGTGCACAGGCCAGTGACGTGCGGTGTTTGTGCACAGGCCAGTGACGTGCGGTGTTTGTGCACAGGACAGTGACGTGCGGTGTTTGTGCACAGGCCAGTGGGATAGACGTGCGATGTTTGTGCACAGGCCAGTGGGACAGACGTGCGGTGTTTGTGCACAGGCCAGTGGGATAGACATGCGGTGTTTGTGCACAGGCCAGTGGGATAGACGTGCGGTGTTTGTGCACTGGCCAGTGGGATAGACGTGCGGTGTTTGTGCACTGGCCAGTGGGATAGACGTGCGGTGTTTGTGCACTGGCCAGTGGGATAGACGTGCGGTGTTTGTGCACTGGCCAGTGGGATAGACGTGCGGTGTTTGTGCACTGGCCAGTGGGATAGACGTGCGGTGTTTGTGCACAGGCCAGTGGGATAAACGTGCGGTGTTTGTGCACAGGCCAGTCGGATAGACATGTGGTATTTGTGCACAGGCCAGTGGGATAGACGTGCAGTGTTTGTGCACAGGCCAGTGACGTGCGGTGTTTGTGCACAGGCCAGTGGGATAGACATGTGGTATTTGTGCACAGGCCAGTGGGATAGACGTGCGGTGTTTGTGCACAGGCCAGTGACGTGCGGTGTTTGTGCACAGGCCAGTGACGTGCGGTGTTTGTGCACAGGCCACTGGGATAGACATGTGGTATTTGTGCACAGGCCAGTGGGATAGACGTGCGGTGTTTGTGCACAGGCCAGTGACGTGCGGTGTTTGTGCACAGGCCAGTGACGTGCGGTGTTTGTGCACAGGCCAGTGACGTGCGGTGTTTGTGCACAGGCCAGTGACGTGCGGTGTTTGTGCACAGGCCAGTGACGTGCAGTGTTTGTGCACAGGCCAGTGACGTGCGGTGTTTGTGCACAGGCCAGTGGGATAGACGTGCGGTGTTTGTGCACAGGCCAGTGACGTGCGGTGTTTGTGCACTGGCCAGTGACGTGCGGTGTTTGTGCACAGGCCAGTGGGATAGACATGCGGTGTTTGTGCACAGGACAGTGACGTGCGGTGTTTGTGCACAGGCCAGTGACGTGCGGTGTTTGTGCACAGGCCAGTGACGTGCGGTGTTTGTGCACAGGCCAGTGACGTGCGGTGTTCCATTAGTCAATGTCTGACAGATACTCCTGTGCTATAATTTATTATCACATTAATAGAATAGTTATAATACAGTGCCAGACCCGGCCATACAGCAATATAAAATGCATTATCGGGGACTGTAACTTCGGTCAATATAAAAGTCTAACAGCTGGTGTGGGGCGGCAGTGCCAGCGCCATGACTGGCGGGGTGTGGGCAACGGGCACATAGGACTAGGATCTCATCCACTGGATACATTGGCCGCATCTTGGGAGCTGGTCCTGGCGTAGGCACAGATGTGGAAAATCCCTGGAAGTGAGAGAGGAGACAATGAGGCAGTGTAGACGTGTGTGGGAACGTGGAAACAAGGTCCCTTTGTGTCACCTACCTGCGGCCATGGTGAGAATGATCCCGATCCAGCCCAGAATATAGGACCAGGAGAACCTCCAGTCCGCATAACGTTTCCCAAAAAAATTCACGGTCACCCCGGTGTACACGGACAATGCCAGGAGAGCGAAGAACCCTGCGGGGAAAGGAGCGCACTTACCTACAAGTCCTACACAGATAAAGGAGTAACATACTATACGTTCCTACAGGATTCTGCTGTACTTACACCTACATACATTAACCTCTATAGACCTGGCTGTAATATACTATACGTTCCCATAGGATTCCGCTGTACTTACACCTACATACATTAACCTCTATAGACCTGGCTGTAATATACTATACGTTCCCATAGGATTCCGCTGTACTTACACCTACATACATTAACCTCTATAGACCTGGCTGTAATATACTATACGTTCCTACAGGATTCTGCTGTACTTACACCTACATACATTAACCTCTATAGACCTGGCTGTAATATACTATACGTTCCTACAGGATTCTGCTGTACTTACACCTACATACATTAACCTCTATAGACCTGGCTGTAATATACTATATGTTCCCATAGGTTTCCGCTGTACTTACACCTACATACATTTACCTCTATAGACCTGGCTGTAATATACTATACGTTCCCATAGGATTCCGCTGTACTTACACCTACATACATTTACCTCCTATAGACCTGGCTGTAATATACTATACGTTCCTATAGGATTCCGCTGTACTTACACCTACATACATTTACCTCCTATAGACCTGACTGTAACATACTATATGTTCCTACAGGATTCTGCTGTACTTACACCTACATACATTAACCTCTATAGACCTGGCTGTAATATACTATACGTTCCTATAGGATTCTGCTGTACTTACATTTATCTCTATAGACCTGGCTGTAATATACTATACGTTCCCATAGGATTCCAGTGTACTTACACCTACTTACATTTACCTCTATAGACCTGGCTGTAATATACTATACGTTCCCATAGGATTCTGGTGTACTTACACCTACATATATTTACCTCTATAGACCTGGCTGTAATATACTATACGTTCCCATAGGATTCTGGTGTACTTACACCTACATACATTAACCTCTATAGACCTGACTGTAATATACTATACGTTCCCATAGGATTCCGCTGTACTTACACCTACATACATTAACCTCTATACACCTGGCTGTAATATACTATACGTTCCTACAGGATTCTGCTGTACTTACACCTACATACATTAACCTCTATAGACCTGGCTGTAATATACTATATGTTCCCATAGGATTCCGCTGTACTTACACCTACATACATTTACCTCTATAGACCTGGCTGTAATATACTATACGTTCCCATAGGATTCCGCTGTACTTACACCTACATACATTAACCTCTATAGACCTGGCTGTAATATACTATACGTTCCTACAGGATTCTGCTGTACTTACACCTACATACATTAACCTCTATAGACCTGACTGTAATATACTATACGTTCCCATAGGATTCCGCTGTACTTACACCTACATACATTAACCTCTATAGACCTGGCTGTAATATACTATACGTTCCTACAGGATTCTGCTGTACTTACACCTACATACATTTACCACTATAGACCTGGCTGTAATATACTATATGTTCCCATAGGATTCCGCTGTACTTACACCTACATACATTTACCTCTATAGACCTGGCTGTAATATACTATACGTTCCCATAGGATTCCGCTGTACTTACACCTACATACATTTACCACTATAGACCTGGCTGTAATATACTATACGTTCCCATAGGATTCCTCTGTACTTACACCTACATACATTTACCTCCTATAGACCTGGCTGTAATATACTATACGTTCCTATAGGATTCCGCTGTACTTACACCTACATACATTTACCTCCTATAGACCTGGCTGTGTAACATACTATATGTTCCTACAGGATTCTGCTGTACTTACACCTACATACATTAACCTCTATAGACCTGGCTGTAATATACTATACGTTCCTATAGGATTCCGCTGTACTTACACCTACATACATTTACCTCTATAGACCTGGCTGTAATATACTATACGTTCCCATAGGATTCCGCTGTACTTACACCTACATACATTTACCACTATAGACCTGGCTGTAATATACTATACGTTCCCATAGGATTCCTCTGTACTTACACCTACATACATTTACCTCCTATAGACCTGGCTGTAATATACTATACGTTCCTATAGGATTCCGCTGTACTTACACCTACATACATTTACCTCCTATAGACCTGGCTGTGTAACATACTATATGTTCCTACAGGATTCTGCTGTACTTACACCTACATACATTAACCTCTATAGACCTGGCTGTAATATACTATACGTTCCTATAGGATTCTGCTGTACTTACATTTATCTCTATAGACCTGGCTGTAATATACTATACGTTCCCATAGGATTCCGGTGCACTAACACCTACTTACATTTACCTCTATAGACCTGGCTGTAATATACTATACGTTCCCATAGGATTCTGGTGTACTTACACCTACATATATTTACCTCTATAGACCTGGCTGTAATATACTATACGTTCCCATAGGATTCCGGTGCACTTACAACTGCATACATTTACCTCTATAGACCTGGCTGTAATATACTATACGTTCCTATAGGATTCTGCTGCACTTACATCTACATACATTTACCTCTATAGACCTGGCTGTAATATACTATACGTTCCCATAGGATTCCGGTGCACTTACACCTGCATACATTTACCTCTATAGACCTGGCTGTAATATACTATACGTTCCTACAGGATTCTGCTGTACTTACACCTACATACATTTACCTCTATAGACCTGGCTGTAATATACTATACGTTCCTATAGGATTCTGGTGCACTTACACCTACATACATTTACCTCCTATAGACCTGGCTGTAATATACTATACGTTCCCATAGGATTCTGGTGCACTTACACCTACATACATTTACCTCTATAGACCTGGCTGTAATATACTATACGTTCCTATAGGATTCTGGTGCACTTACACCTACATACATTTACCTCCTATAGACCTGGCTGTAATATACTATACGTTCCTATTAGAGATGAGCGGGTTCGGTTCCTCGGAATCCGAACCCGCCCGAACTTCAGCTTTTTTTACACGGATCCGAGCGACTCGGATCTTCCCGCCTTGCTCGGTTAACCCGAGCGCGCCCGAACGTCATCATGACGCTGTCGGATTCTCGCGAGGCTCGGATTCTATCGCGAGACTCGGATTCTATATAAGGAGCCGCGCGTCGCCGCCATTTTACACGTGCATTGAGATTGATAGTGAGAGGACGTGGCTGGCGTCCTCTCCGTTTAGAGAAGAAATAGATAGGAGAGTGAGAGTGAGACAGTGACACTTCATTTACTGGAGCTTAGGAGGAGTACTCAGACAGAGAGTGCAGAATTTTGCTGATAGTATTAGTTAGTTATACTAGTGACTGACCAGTGACCACCAGTGCAGTTTTATATTATTTAATATAATCCGTTCTCTGCCTGAAAAAACGATACACAGTGACTCAGTCACATACCATATCTGTGCTCAGCCCAGTGTGCTGCTGCATCATCTATGTATAATATCTGACTGTGCTCACACAGCTTAATTGTGGGGGAGACTGGGGAGCAGTTAGGTTATAGCAGGAGCCAGGAGTACATATTAAAATTAAACAGTGCACACTTTTTTTCTGCAGGAGTGCCACTGCCAGTGTGACTGACCAGTGACCTGACCACCAGTATATAGTATACTATATTGTATTGTGAATGTCTGCCTGTAAAAGTTAAACACACGTCGTGTGACTTGTGTGGTGTTTTTTTATTCTATAAAATAAAAAACTCATTCTGCTGACAGTGTCCAGCAGGTCCGTCATTATATAATATATACCTGTCCGGCTGCAGTAGTGATATATATATATTTTTTATATCATTATTTATCATCCAGTCGCAGCAGACACAGTACGGTAGTTCACGGCTGTAGCTACCTCTGTGTCGGCACTCGGCAGTCCATCCATAATTGTATACCACCTACCCGTGGTTTTTTTTTCTTTCTTCTTTATACATACTACATCTCATTATCATCCAGTCTATATTAGCAGCAGACACAGTACAGTACGGTAGTCCACGGCTGTAGCTACCTCTGTGTCGGCACTCGGCAGTCCATCCATAATTGTATACCACCTACCCGTGGTTTTTTTTTCTTTCTTCTTTATACATACTACATCTCATTATCATCCAGTCTATATTAGCAGCAGACACAGTACAGTACAATAGTCCACGGCTGTAGCTACCTCTGTGTCGGCACTCGGCAGTCCATCCATAATTGTATACTAGTATCCATCCATCTCCATTGTTTACCTGAGGTGCCTTTTAGTTGTGCCTATTAAAATATGGAGAACAAAAATGTTGAGGTTCCAAAATTAGGGAAAGATCAAGATCCACTTCCACCTCGTGCTGAAGCTGCTGCCACTAGTCATGGCCGAGACGATGAAATGCCAGCAACGTCGTCTGCCAAGGCCGATGCCCAATGTCATAGTACAGAGCATGTCAAATCCAAAACACCAAATATCAGTAAAAAAAGGACTCCAAAACCTAAAATAAAATTGTCGGAGGAGAAGCGTAAACTTGCCAATATGCCATTTACCACACGGAGTGGCAAGGAACGGCTGAGGCCCTGGCCTATGTTCATGGCTAGTGGTTCAGCTTCACATGAGGATGGAAGCACTCAGCCTCTCGCTAGAAAACTGAAAAGACTCAAGCTGGCAAAAGCACCGCAAAGAACTGTGCGTTCTTCGAAATCCCAAATCCACAAGGAGAGTCCAATTGTGTCGGTTGCGATGCCTGACCTTCCCAACACTGGACGTGAAGAGCATGCGCCTTCCACCATTTGCACGCCCCCTGCAAGTGCTGGAAGGAGCACCCGCAGTCCAGTTCCTGATAGTCAGATTGAAGATGTCAGTGTTGAAGTACACCAGGATGAGGAGGATATGGGTGTTGCTGGCGCTGGGGAGGAAATTGACCAGGAGGATTCTGATGGTGAGGTGGTTTGTTTAAGTCAGGCACCCGGGGAGACACCTGTTGTCCGTGGGAGGAATATGGCCGTTGACATGCCTGGTGAAAATACCCAAAAAATCAGCTCTTCAGTGTGGAGGTATTTCAACAGAAAAGCGGACAACAGGTGTCAAGCCATGTGTTGCCTTTGTCAAGCTGTAATAAGTAGGGGTAAGGACGTTAACCACCTCGGAACATCCTCCCTTATACGTCACCTGCAGCGCATTCATAATAAGTCAGTGACAAGTTCAAAAACTTTGGGCGACAGCGGAAGCAGTCCACTGACCAGTAAATCCCTTCCTCTTGTAACCAAGCTCACGCAAACCACCCCACCAACTCCCTCAGTGTCAATTTCCTCCTTCCCCAGGAATGCCAATAGTCCTGCAGGCCATGTCACTGGCAATTCTGACGAGTCCTCTCCTGCCTGGGATTCCTCCGATGCATCCTTGCGTGTAACGCCTACTGCTGCTGGCGCTGCTGTTGTTGCTGCTGGGAGTCGATGGTCATCCCAGAGGGGAAGTCGTAAGCCCACTTGTACTACTTCCAGTAAGCAATGGACTGTTCAACAGTCCTTTGCGAGGAAGATGAAATATCACAGCAGTCATCCTGCTGCAAAGCGGATAACTGAGGCCTTGACAACTATGTTGGTGTTAGACGTGCGTCCGGTATCCGCCGTTAGTTCACAGGGAACTAGACAATTTATTGAGGCAGTGTGCCCCCGTTACCAAATACCATCTAGGTTCCACTTCTCTAGGCAGGCGATACCGAGAATGTACACGGACGTCAGAAAAAGACTCACCAGTGTCCTAAAAAATGCAGTTGTACCCAATGTCCACTTAACCACGGACATGTGGACAAGTGGAGCAGGGCAGAGTCAGGACTATATGACTGTGACAGCCCACTGGGTAGATGTATGGACTCCCGCCGCAAGAACAGCAGCGGCGGCACCAGTAGCAGCATCTCGCAAACGCCAACTCTTTCCTAGGCAGGCTACGCTTTGTATCACCGGTTTCCAGAATACGCACACAGCTGAAAACCTCTTACGGCAACTGAGGAAGATCATCGCGGAATGGCTTACCCCAATTGGACTCTCCTGTGGATTTGTGGCATCGGACAACGCCAGCAATATTGTGTGTGCATTAAATATGGGCAAATTCCAGCACGTCCCATGTTTTGCACATACCTTGAATTTGGTGGTGCAGAATTTTTTAAAAAACGACAGGGGCGTGCAAGAGATGCTGTCGTGGCCAGAAGAATTGCGGGACACTTTCGGCGTACAGGCACCACATACAGAAGACTGGAGCACCACCAAAAACTACTGAACCTGCCCTGCCATCATCTGAAGCAAGAAGTGGTAACGAGGTGGAATTCAACCCTCTATATGCTTCAGAGGTTGGAGGAGCAGCAAAAGGCCATTCAAGCCTATACAATTGAGCACGATATAGGAGGTGGAATGCACCTGTCTCAAGCGCAGTGGAGAATGATTTCAACGTTGTGCAAGGTTCTGATGCCCTTTGAACTTGCCACACGTGAAGTCAGTTCAGACACTGCCAGCCTGAGTCAGGTCATTCCCCTCATCAGGCTTTTGCAGAAGAAGCTGGAGACATTGAAGGAGGAGCTAACAGGGAGCGATTCCGCTAGGCATGTGGGACTTGTGGATGGAGCCCTTAATTCGCTTAACAAGGATTCACGGGTGGTCAATCTGTTGAAATCAGAGCACTACATTTTGGCCACCGTGCTCGATCCTAGATTTAAAGCCTACCTTGGATCTCTCTTTCCGGCAGACACAAGTCTGCTGGGGTTGAAAGACCTGCTGGTGAGAAAATTGTCAAGTCAAGCGGAACGCGACCTGTCAACATCTCCTCCTTCACATTCTCCCGCAACTGGGGGTGCGAGGAAAAGGCTCAGAATTCCGAGCCCACCCGCTGGCGGTGATGCAGGGCAGTCTGGAGCGACTGCTGATGCTGACATCTGGTCCGGACTGAAGGACCTGACAACGATTACGGACATGTCGTCTACTGTCACTGCATATGATTCTCTCACCATTGAAAGAATGGTGGAGGATTATATGAGTGACCGCATCCAAGTAGGCACGTCACACAGTCCGTACTTATACTGGCAGGAAAAAGAGGCAATTTGGAGGCCCTTGCACAAACTGGCTTTATTCTACCTAAGTTGCCCTCCCACAAGTGTGTACTCCGAAAGAGTGTTTAGTGCCGCCGCTCACCTTGTCAGCAATCGGCGTACGAGGTTACATCCAGAAAATGTGGAGAAGATGATGTTCATTAAAATGAATTATAATCAATTCCTCCGTGGAGACATTGACCAGCAGCAATTGCCTCCACAAAGTACACAGGGAGCTGAGATGGTGGATTCCAGTGGGGACGAATTGATAATCTGTGAGGAGGGGGATGTACACGGTGATATATCGGAGGATGATGATGAGGTGGACATCTTGCCTCTGTAGAGCCAGTTTGTGCAAGGAGAGATTAATTGCTTCTTTTTTGGTGGGGGTCCAAACCAACCCGTCATATCAGTCACAGTCGTGTGGCAGACCCTGTCACTGAAATGATGGGTTGGTTAAAGTGTGCATGTCCTGTTTATACAACATAAGGGTGGGTGGGAGGGCCCAAGGACAATTCCATCTTGCACCTCTTTTTTCTTTAATTTTTCTTTGCGTCATGTGCTGTTTGGGGAGGGTTTTTTGGAAGGGACATCCTGCGTGACACTGCAGTGCCACTCCTAGATGGGCCCAGTGTTTGTGTCGGCCACTAGGGTCGCTTATCTTACTCACACAGCTACCTCATTGCGCCTCTTTTTTTCTTTGCGTCATGTGCTGTTTGGGGAGGGTTTTTTGGAAGGGACATCCTGCGTGACACTGCAGTGCCACTCCTAGATGGGCCCGGTGTTTGTGTCGGCCACTAGGGTCGCTTATCTTACTCACACAGCTACCTCATTGCGCCTCTTTTTTTCTTTGCGTCATGTGCTGTTTGGGGAGGGTTTTTTAGAAGGGCCATCCTGCGTGACACTGCAGTGCCACTCCTAGATGGGCCCGGTGTTTGTGTCGGCCACTAGGGTCGCTTATCTTACTCACACAGCGACCTCGGTGCAAATTTTAGGACTAAAAATAATATTGTGAGGTATTCAGAATAGACTGAAAATGAGTGTAAATTATGGTTATTGAGGTTAATAATACTATGGGATCAAAATGACCCCCAAATTCTATGATTTAAGCTGTTTTTTAGGGTTTTTTGAAAAAAACACCCGAATCCAAAACACACCCGAATCCGACAAAAAAAATTCGGTGAGGTTTTGCCAAAACGCGGTCGAACCCAAAACACGGCCGCGGAACCAAACCCAAAACCAAAACACAAAACCCGAAAAATTTCCGGCGCTCATCTCTAGTTCCTATAGGATTCTGCTGTACTTACACCTACATCAGAGGCGTAACTAGGGCTTTTGGAGCCCAGGGCAAGATTAATTATGGCGCCCCCCCCCCCCCCCTGAAAAAAAAAACCTACAAAGGAAAGTATGTGCACACGCCACTGGCAAGCACTGAAAAAAAATGGCCAACATGACATTCCAGCTGTTTCATGTCATACTGGGAACATACTTTTAAATTCTACATGCACCTTACCATCATCATTTCTTGCACAAATAGGTGTCACTGTATATAAAGATGTCAGGTGTGTATGTATAGATGTAGGTGCAGTGGTTGAAGTGTAATTTTTGAAGTGGGGGTATAGAAAAGTGAAGGGTGCAATTATGTGCGCGCCGAAGGCGCGCACGCTCCGGAAAAGGCGGAAAAGGAGGCGTGGCCACTCAAAAGAGGACGTGTCCTTCAGTGCTATAAGTTCACATTATAGCACACAGAATAAGCCGAAATTCACATTATAGCACACTGAATGAGCTGAAATTCACATTATAGCATACAGAATGAGCCGAAATTTACATTATAGCACACAGAATGAGCCGAAATTTACATTATAGCACACAGAATGAGCCAAAATTTACAGTATAGCACAAAGAATGAGCCGAAATTCACGTTATAGCACAAAGAATGAGCCAAAATTCACGTTATAGCACAAATGAGCTGAAATTTACATTATAGCACAAAGAATGAGCTGAAATTTACATTATAGCACACAGAATGAGCTGAAATTTACATTATAGCACAAAGAATGAGCTGAAATTTACATTATAGCACACAGAATGAGCTGAAATTTACATTATAGCACAAAGAATGAGCTGAAATTTACATTATAGTACACAGAATGAACCGAAAATTCAAAGGGAAAGTGGCAGCAGGGACATAGGGACAGGGAGAGTGACAGAGAGAGGAGTGGGGAGGGAGGCAGGGGGGTGTAATGTTTGGGGAGGCAGGGGGGCTGTAATGGGTGGGGAGAGAGGCAGGGGGGTGTAATGGGTGAGGAGGGAGGCAGGGGGGTGTAATGTGTGGGTAGGGAGGCATGGGGGTGTAATGTGTGGGTAGGGAGGCATGGGGGTGTAATGGGTGGGGAGAGAGGCGGGGGGGTGTAGTGTGTGGGGAGGGAGGCGGGGGGGTGTAATGTGTGGGGAAGGAGGCAGGGGGGGTGTAATGTGTGGGGAAGGAGGCAGGGGGGGTGTAATGTGTGGGTAGGGAGGCAGGGGGGTGTAATGGGTGGGGAGAGAGGCAGGGGGTGTAATGTGTGGGGAGGACGCAGTTGTTGGTGCTGCACTACATCACTACACCCCCCCCCCCCCTTCCATATGCTGAACTACATCACTACACTATATCCCCCTAACTATACAATCCACTACACTAAATCACTGCAGTACACTACAGAGTAACATTAAAATTATCCCTGCAGGATAACTTCCCAGCTCCTCAGCCCTCTGGAGCTCCAAAAGGGTAGAACGAGGGGATCTGGTCAAGATCCCGGCAGTTGGGATGCCGGCTGTCAAAATTGCGATGTCGGAATCCCAACACTTGTCAGAATGTTGGCGCCGTCATCCCGATCACATTTGGGCAAGGGGAGGGGCAGGGGGAGGTTAGGTTTAGGATGTGTGGGGAGGGTTAGGCTGCGGGAACGGGTGGTTTCATATTGGCTGCGAGGAGGGGGGTTTAGGCTGCGGGAAAGGGGTGGGGAGGTATTCTATACAGTGGGATGCCGCCGTCGGTATTCTCACCGCCAGCATTTCAGCCCCAACCCAGAATGAGGGCGCAAGGAGGGTTGAGTAGAAGGAGGGGGAGCAAATTAGAATTGGGGTGACAGGATGAAGGAGAAGGACCAGGAGGGATCAGTTTAGAATAGAGTGGCAGTTTAGAGGGGAGGAGGGTGGCCCTGTAGAGGGGATGAAGGAGCGAGTCTAACTCCTAATTGCTATCTCTCTGGTGAACATTCTCCTTAGCAGACAGACAGAAGGCAGCGTCCCCTCATAGAGCAAAGAACTCAGGGTCACTCACTTGCTGGTGACTCCACCTCCGGCATTATACACACTGCACAGGGGGCCGGGGAGAGCTGCGACACTATAAGGAACGGGCTCCTTCCTCTCCTGGCGGCTGCTTTGACGCTGTCATGGCAACCGCAGTGCGCCAGATGACCACGTTCCCGGGAAGAGGGGGGGAACCAGTGGGGGGGGGGGGGGGTTTGTCCCCTCGCCTCCTCCCCTCCCACAGCCGTCTCTCCCCTCGCTGCCTGCAGCCCCCACAAGACGTCTTTATTTGCAGATGCTGGAAAGCAGCACAGCCGCCGCGCTCCTGCATGACTGACACGCACGGATCTGTGTCAGGCCAGCAGGTAATGTCCTCCTACTCTGCCTGATGCCGTGCTCCTGTGCGGAACAGAGGGTGAGGGAAGGAGGGAGATCACACTCTAGTCTCCATGGTCTCCTCCCCTTCCTCTGCAGTTGGGCAAGGAGGGTGATTGACAGCACAGGACAGCGCTGCTGATTGGTCAGAGCGCGTCCTGATGAACCCAGCATTTTTTTTATTTTCGGGTCCCCACCATCGCTTATCGGGTGAAATATGCTTCGTTTTTGCAAACACTGCTACCTGGATGGCAGCGCCCCTTCTGCTGAGTCTCCACAGCGCCCAGGGCACATGCCCCACTCGCCCTGCCATAGATACGCCTCTGACCTACATACATTTACCTCTATAGACCTGGCTGTAATATACTATACGTTCCTATAGGATTCTGGTGCACTTACACCTACATACATTTACCTCCTATAGACCTGGCTGTAATATACTATACGTTCCTATAGGATTCTGCTGCACTTACACCTACATACATTTACCTCTATAGACCTGGCTGTAATATACTATACGTTCCCATAGGATTCCAGTGCACTTACACCTGCATACATTTACCTCTATAGACCTGGCTGAAATATACTATACGTTCCTACAGGATTCTGCTGTACTTACACCTACATACATTTACCTCCTATAGACCTGGCTGTAATATACTATACGTTCCTATAGGATTCTGCTGCACTTACACCTACATACATTTACCTCTATAGACCTGGCTGTAATATACTATACGTTCCCATAGGATTCCGGTGCACTTACACCTACATACATTTACCTCTATAGACCTGGCTGTAATATACTATACGTTCCTATAGGATTCTGGTGCACTTACACCTACATACATTTACCTCTATAGACCTGGCTGTAATATACTATACGTTCCTACAGGATTCTGCTGTACTTACACCTACATACATTTACCTCTATAGACCTGGCTGTATTGTAATATACTATACGTTCCTATAGGATTCTGGTGCACTTACACCTACATACATTTACCTCCTATAGACCTGGCTGTAATATACTATACGTTCCTATAGGATTCTGCTGCACTTACACCTACATACATTTACCTCTATAGACCTGGCTGTAATATACTATACGTTCCCATAGGATTCCAGTGCACTTACACCTGCATACATTTACCTCTATAGACCTGGCTGAAATATACTATACGTTCCTACAGGATTCTGCTGTACTTACACCTACATACATTTACCTCCTATAGACCTGGCTGTAATATACTATACGTTCCTATAGGATTCTGCTGCACTTACACCTACATACATTTACCTCTATAGACCTGGCTGTAATATACTATACGTTCCCATAGGATTCCGGTGCACTTACACCTACATACATTTACCTCTATAGACCTGGCTGTAATATACTATACGTTCCTATAGGATTCTGGTGCACTTACACCTACATACATTTACCTCTATAGACCTGGCTGTAATATACTATACGTTCCTACAGGATTCTGCTGTACTTACACCTACATACATTTACTTCTATAGACCTGGCTGTAATATACTATACGTTCCTATAGGATTCTGGTGCACTTACACCTACATACATTTACCTCCTATAGACCTGGCTGTAATATACTATACGTTCCCATAGGATTCTGGTGTACTTACACCTACATACATTTACCTCTATAGACCTGGCTGTAATATACTATACGTTCCTATAGGATTCTGCTGCACTTACACCTACATACATTTACCTCTATAGACCTGGCTGTAATATACTATACGTTCCCATAGGATTCTGGTGTACTTACACCTACATACATTTACCTCTATAGACCTGGCTTTAATATACTATACGTTCCCATAGGATTCTGGTGCACTTACACCTACATACATTTACCTCCTATAGACCTGGCTGTAATATACCATACGTTCCCATAGGATTCCGGTGTACTTACACCTACATACATTTACCTCCTATAGACCTGGCTGTAATATACTATACGTTCCTATAGGATTCCGGTGCACTTACACCTACATACATTTACCTCCTATAGACCTGGCTGTAATATACCATACGTTCCCATAGGATTCCGGTGTACTTACATTTACCTCTATAGACCTGGCTGTAATATACTATACGTTCCTATAGGATTCCGGTGTACTTACATTTACCTCTATAGACCTGGCTGTAATATACCATATGTTTCCATAGGATTCCGGTGTACTTACACCTACATACATTTACCTCCTATAGACCTGGCTGTAATATACTATACGTTCCTATAGGATTCCGGTGCACTTACACCTGCATACATTTACCTCTATAGACCTGGCTGTAATATACTATACGTTCCTATAGGATTCCGGTGCACTTACACCTGCATACATTTACCTCTATAGACCTGGCTGTAATATACTATACGTTCCCATAGGATTCTGGTGCACTTACACCTACATACATTTACCTCTATAGACCTGGCTGTAATATACTATACGTTCCCATAGGATTCTGGTGCACTTACACCTGCATACATTTACCTCTATAGACCTGGCTGTAATTTACTATACGTTCCTATAGGATTCCGGTGTACTTACATTTACCTCTATAGACCTGGCTGTAATATACCATACGTTTCCATAGGATTCCGGTGTACTTACACCTACATACATTTACCTCCTATAGACCTGGCTGTAATATACTATACGTTCCTATAGGATTCCGGTGCACTTACACCTGCATACATTTACCTCTATAGACCTGGCTGTAATATACTATACGTTCCCATAGGATTCTGGTGCACTTACACCTACATACATTTACCTCTATAGACCTGGCTGTGATATACTATATGTTCCTATAGGATTCTGCTGTACTTACACCTACATACATTTACCTCTATAGACCTGGCTGTAATATACTAAACGTTCCTATAGGATTCCGCTGTACTTAAACCCAGGGGCAGATTGTGAAACAAAAGTGGCCCTGGAAAAAATGCTACAAGTGTCCTCATGTGGGCAGCACCAAACCAACGGTAGGAGGAGCCAATACCAAAGTAGGCGGGATTACTACAAAATGTAACGTACGTGGAGTTACACCAACAAAAGGCAGAGCATGTTATATTAGCTGGACGGAAACACGTTAACCAGTATAGAAAGTATTGATTTGTAGCAGAAGTAGTTAAGAAATGAACCTGGGGTGAGTGTTCTCCTCTGCACCCGCACTATGAGCATATACATAATATATACCCTTACAGCCCAGCCCCCCATACACCACTACATTCACCCTCCATATACCCAGGGACCTGCAGTAATGGATCAGTTTTGTTAGAAACTTGGGCTGAAAAATACACGTTTCCAACTTTCCATTTCATGCGATGAAATATCTGCTTCTTACCGATGGTTATTTCTCTTTTCCTCGGGCGGATTTCCAATCACTTAATAGGATCATCCGGTGATATGCTGGTGATCGGGATACTGGCCATTGGAATCCTGACTCACGGCCATAATGCCGGGTGGAAACCCAGTCAAGAGACCGGCGTCTACATCCCAAACGGAAGTATAGTGGGACTTGCTCGCGCCCCGGTGCGGAGGAGGGGAGGTTTAGGTTTAGACACTAAGGGGGGTGAGGGTGTGGGGGGAGGGGTTAAGGTTAGACACCAAGGGGGGACGGATAGGTTTAAGCAGCGTGGAGGGGAGGGTTAGGATGCGGGGGTAGGGGGGTGAGTGGGGGGTAGGTTTGGCACCAAGAAGGGTTAGGGTAGGAAGGAGGGTTAGGGTCAGTGCCCGATTAAGGTTCACATGGGCCTGGAGCTGACATTTGTGAAGGGCCTATTGGGTGGCATCGCAGATGTGACCAGCGCTGTATGTGTGTGACTAGTGATGTGAGGGCATGACCAGTGCTGTATGTGTGTGACTAGTTATGTGAGGGTGTGACCAGCGCTGTATGTGTGTGACTAGTGATGTGAGGGTGTGACCAGCGCTGTATGTGTGTGACTAGGGATGTGAGGGCGTGACCAGCGCTGTATGTGTGTGACTAGTGATGTGAGGGTGTGACCAGCGCTGTATGTGTGTGACTAGTGATGTGAGGGTGTGACCAGCGCTGTATGTGTGTGACTAGTGATGTGAGGGTGTGACCAGCGCTGTATGTGTGTGACTAGTGATGTGGGGGTGTGACCAGCGCTGTATGTGTGTGACTAGTGATGTGAGGGTATGACCAGCGCTGTATGTGTGTGACTAGTGATGTGGGGGGGTGACCAGTGATGTGGGGGGGTGACTAGTGATGTGAGGGCATGACCAGCGCTGTATGTGTGTGACTAGTGATGTGAGGGTGTGACCAGCGCTGTATGTGTGTGACTAGTGATGTGAGGGTGTGACCAGGGCAGTATGTGTGTGACTAGTGATGTGGGGGGGTGACTAGTGATGTGAGGGCATGACCAGCGCTGTATGTGTGTGACTAGTGATGTGAGGGTGTGACCAGCGCTGTATGTGTGTGACTAGTGATGTGAGGGTGTGACCAGCGCTGTATGTGTGTGACTAGTGATGTGAGGGTGTGACCAGCGCTGTATGTGTGTGACTAGTGATGTGGGGGTGTGACCAGCGCTGTATGTGTGTGACTAGTGATGTGAGGGTGTGACCAGGGCTGTATGTGTGTGACTAGTGATGTGAGGGTGTGACCAGGGCTGTATGTGTGTGACTAGTGATGTGAGGGTGTGACCAGCGCTGTATGTGTGTGACTAGTGATGTGAGGGTGTGACCAGCGCTGTATTGTGTGACTAGTGATGTGAGGGTGTGACCAGCGCTGTATGTGTGTGACTAGTGATGTGAGGGTGTGACCAGCGCTGTATGTGTGTGACTAGTGATGTGGGGGTGTGACCAGCGCTGTATGTGTGTGACTAGTGATGTGAGAGTGTGACCAGTGCTGTATGTGTGTGACTAGTGATGTGAGGGTGTGACCAGCGCTGTATGTGTGTAACCAGTGATGTGAGGGTGTGACCAGCGCTGTATGTGTGTGACTAGTGATGTGAGGGCGTGACTAGTGATGTGAGGGTGTGACCAGCGCTGTATGTGTGTGACTAGTGATGTGAGGGTGTGACCAGCGCTGTATGTGTGTGACTAGTGATGTGAGGGTGTGACCAGTGCTGTATGTGTGTGACTAGTGATGTGAGGGTGTGACCAGCGCTGTATGTGTGTAACCAGTGATGTGAGGGTGTGACCAGCGCTGTATGTGTGTGACTAGTGATGTGAGGGCGTGACTAGTGATGTGAGGGTGTGACCAGCGCTGTATTGTGTGACTAGTGATGTGAGGGTGTGACCAGCGCTGTATGTGTGTGACTAGTGATGTGAGGGTGTGACCAGCGCTGTATGTGTGTGACTAGTGATGTGAGGGTGTGACCAGTGCTGTATGTGTGTGACTAGTGATGTGAGGGCGTGACTAGTGATGTGAGGGTGTGACCAGCGCTGTATGTGTGTGACTAGTGATGTGAGGGTGTGACCAGCTCTGTATGTGTGTGACTAGTGATGTGAGGGTGTGACCAGCGCTGTATGTGTGTGACTAGTGATGTGAGGGTGTGACCAGCGCTGTATGTGTGTGACTAGTGATGTGGGGGTGTGACCAGCGCTGTATGTGTGTGACTAGTGATGTGAGGGTGTGACCAGGGCTGTATGTGTGTGACTAGTGATGTGAGGGTGTGACCAGGGCTGTATGTGTGTGACTAGTGATGTGAGGGTGTGACCAGCGCTGTATGTGTGTGACTAGTGATGTGAGGGTGTGACCAGCGCTGTATTGTGTGACTAGTGATGTGAGGGTGTGACCAGCGCTGTATGTGTGTGACTAGTGATGTGAGGGTGTGACCAGCGCTGTATGTGTGTGACTAGTGATGTGGGGGTGTGACCAGCGCTGTATGTGTGTGACTAGTGATGTGAGAGTGTGACCAGTGCTGTATGTGTGTGACTAGTGATGTGGGGGTGTGACCAGCGCTGTATGTGTGTAACCAGTGATGTGAGGGTGTGACCAGCGCTGTATGTGTGTAACCAGTGATGTGAGGGTGTGACCAGCGCTGTATGTGTGTGACTAGTGATGTGAGAGTGTGACCAGTGCTGTATGTGTGTGACTAGTGATGTGAGGGTGTGACCAGCGCTGTATGTGTGTAACCAGTGATGTGAGGGTGTGACCAGCGCTGTATGTGTGTGACTAGTGATGTGAGGGCGTGACTAGTGATGTGAGGGTGTGACCAGCGCTGTATGTGTGTGACTAGTGATGTGAGGGTGTGACCAGCGCTGTATGTGTGTGACTAGTGATGTGAGGGTGTGACCAGTGCTGTATGTGTGTGACTAGTGATGTGAGGGCGTGACTAGTGATGTGAGGGTGTGACCAGCGCTGTATGTGTGTGACTAGTGATGTGAGGGTGTGACCAGCTCTGTATGTGTGTGACTAGTGATGTGAGGGTGTGACCAGCGCTGTATGTGTGTGACTAGTGATGTGAGGGTGTGACCAGCGCTGTATGTGTGTGACTAGTGATGTGAGGGCGTGACCAGCGCTGTATGTGTGTGACTAGTGATGTGAGGGTGTGACCAGCGCTGTATGTGTGTGACTAGTGATGTGAGGGTGTGACCAGCGCTGTATGTGTGTGACTAGTGATGTGAGGGTGTGACCAGCGCTGTATGTGTGTGACTAGTGATGTGAGGGTGTGACCAGCGCTGTATGTGTGTGACTAGTGATGTGAGGGCATGACCAGCGCTGTATGTGTGTGACTAGTGATGTGAGGGTGTGACCAGCGCTGTATGTGTGTGACTAGTGATGTGAGGGTGTGACCAGCGCTGTATGTGTGTGACTAGTGATGTGGGGGTGTGACCAGCGCTGTATGTGTGTGACTAGTGATGTGAGGGTGTGACCAGTGATGTGTGGGTGTGACTAGTGATGTGAGGGTGTGACCAGCGCTGTATGTGTGTGACTAGTGATGTGAGGGTGTGACCAGCGCTGTATGTGTGTGACTAGTGATGTGAGGGTGTGACCAGCGCTGTATTGTGTGACTAGTGATGTGAGCGTGTGACCAGCGCTTTGTGTGTGACTAGTGATGTGGGGGTGTGACCAGCGCTGTATGTGTGTGACTAGTGATGTGGGGGTGTGACCAGCGCTGTATGTGTGTGACTAGTGATGTGAGCGTGTGACCAGCGCTTTATGTGTGTGACTAGTGATGTGAGGGTGTGACCAGCGCTGTATGTGTGTGACTAGTGATGTGAGCGTGTGACCAGCGCTTTATGTGTGTGACTAGTGATGTGAGGGTGTGACCAGCTCTGTATGTGTGTGACTAGTGATGTGAGGGTGTGACCAGCGCTGTATGTGTGTGACTAGTGATGTGAGGGTGTGACCAGCGCTGTATGTGTGTGACTAGTGATGTGAGGGCGTGACCAGCGCTGTATGTGTGTGACTAGTGATGTGAGGGTGTGACCAGCGCTGTATGTGTGTGACTAGTGATGTGAGGGTGTGACCAGCGCTGTATGTGTGTGACTAGTGATGTGAGGGTGTGACCAGCGCTGTATGTGTGTGACTAGTGATGTGAGGGCATGACCAGCGCTGTATGTGTGTGACTAGTGATGTGAGGGTGTGACCAGCGCTATATGTGTGTGACTAGTGATGTGAGGGTGTGACCAGTGCTGTATGTGTGTGACTAGTGATGTGAGGGTGTGACCAGCGCTGTATGTGTGTGACTAGTGATGTGAGGGTGTGACCAGCGCTGTATGTGTGTGACTAGTGATGTGAGGGTGTGACCAGCGCTGTATGTGTGTGACTAGTGATGTGGGGGTGTGACCAGCGCTGTATGTGTGTGACTAGTGATGTGAGGGTGTGACCAGTGATGTGTGGGTGTGACTAGTGATGTGAGGGTGTGACCAGCGCTGTATGTGTGTGACTAGTGATGTGAGGGTGTGACCAGCGCTGTATGTGTGTGACCAGTGATGTGAGGGTGTGACCAGCGCTGTATTGTGTGACTAGTGATGTGAGCGTGTGACCAGCGCTTTATGTGTGTGACTAGTGATGTGAGGGTGTGACCAGCTCTGTATGTGTGTGATTAGTGATGTGAGCGTGTGACCAGCGCTTTATGTGTGTGACTAGTGATGTGAGGGTGTGACCAGCGCTGTATGTGTGTGACTAGTGATGTGAGGGTGTGACCAGCGCTGTATGTGTGTGACTAGTGATGTGAGGGTGTGACCAGCTCTGTATGTGTGTGACTAGTGATGTGAGGGTGTGACCAGCGCTGTATGTGTGTGACTAGTGATGTGAGGGTGTGACCAGCGCTGTATGTGTGTGACTAGTGATGTGAGGGTGTGACCAGCGCTGTATGTGTGTGACTAGTGATGTGAGGGTGTGACCAGTGCTGTATGTGTGTGACTAGTGATGTGAGGGTGTGACCAGCGCTGTATGTGTGTGACTAGTGATGTGAGGGTGTGACCAGCGCTGTATGTGTGTGACTAGTGATGTGAGGGTGTGACCAGCGCTGTATGTGTGTGACTAGTGATGTGGGGGTGTGACCAGCGCTGTATGTGTGTGACTAGTGATGTGAGGGTGTGACCAGTGATGTGTGGGTGTGACTAGTGATGTGAGGGTGTGACCAGCGCTGTATTGTGTGACTAGTGATGTGAGGGTGTGACCAGCGCTGTATGTGTGTGACTAGTAATGTGAGGGTGTGACCAGCGCTGTATGTGTGTGACTAGTGATGTGAGGGTGTGACCAGCGCTGTATGTGTGTGACTAGTGATGTGAGGGTGTGACCAGCGCTGTATGTGTGTGACTAGTGATGTGAGGGTGTGACCAGCTCTGTATGTGTGTGACTAGTGATGTGAGGGCGTGACCAGCACTGTATGTGTGTGACTAGTGATGTGAGGGTGTGACCAGCGCTGTATGTGTGTGACTAGTGATGTGGGGGTGTGACCAGCGCTGTATGTGTGTGACTAGTGATGTGAGGGCGTGACCAGCGCTGTATGTGTGTGACTAGTGATGTGAGGGTGTGACCAGCGCTGTATGTGTGTGACTAGTGATGTGAGGAGGTGACCAGCGCTGTATGTGTGTGACTAGTGATGTGACGGTGTGACCAGCGCTGTATGTGTGTGACTAGTGATGTGAGGGTGTGACCAGCGCTGTATGTGTGTGACTAGTGATGTGAGGGTGTGACCAGCGCTGTATGTGTGTGACTAGTGATGTGGGGGTGTGACCAGCGCTGTATGTGTATGACTAGTGATGTGAGGGTGTGACCAGCGCTGTATGTGTGTGACTAGTGATGTGAGGGCGTGACCAGCGCTGTATGTGTGTGACTAGTGATGTGAGGGTGTGACTAGTGATGTGAGGGTGTGACCAGTGCTGTATGTGTGTGACTAGTGATGTGAGGGTGTGACCAGCGCTGTATGTGTGTGACTAGTGATGTGAGGGCATGACCAGTGCTGTATGTGTGTGACTAGTGATGTGAGGGTGTGACCAGCGCTGTATGTGTGTGACTAGTGATGTGAGGGTGTGACCAGTGCTGTATGTGTGTGACTAGTGATGTGAGGGCGTGACCAGCGCTGTATGTGTGTGACTAGTGATGTGAGGGCATGACCAGCGCTGTATGTGTGTGACTAGTGATGTGGGGGTGTGACCAGCTCTGTATGTGTGTGACTAGTGATGTGAGGGTGTGACCAGCGCTGTATGTGTGTAACTAGTGATGTGAGGGCGTGACCAGCGCTGTATGTGTGTGACTAGTGATGTGAGGGCGTGACCAGCGCTGTATATGTGTGACTAGTGATGTGGGGGGGTGACCAGCTCTGTATGTGTGTGCCTAGTGATGTGAGGGTGTGACCAGTGCTGTATGTGTGTGACTAGTGATGTGGGGGGGTGACTAGTGATGTGGGGTGTGTGACTAGTGATGTGAGGGTGTGACCAGCGCTGTATGTGTGTGACTAGTGATGTGAGGGTGTGACCAGCGCTGTATGTGTGTGACTAGTGATGTGAGGGTGTGACCAGCGCTGTATGTGTGTGACTAGTGATGTGAGGGTGTGACCAGCGCTGTATGTGTGTGACTAGTGATGTGGGGGGGTGACTAGTGATGTGGGGGGGTGACTAGTGATGTGAGGGTGTGACCAGCGCTGTATGTGTGTGACTAGTGATGTGAGGGTGTGACCAGCGCTGTATGTGTGTGACTAGTGATGTGAGAGTGTGACCAGCGCTGTATGTGTGTGACTAGTGATGTGAGGGTGTGACCAGCGCTGTATGTGTGTGACTAGTGATGTGAGGGTGTGACCAGCGCTGTATGTGTGTGACTAGTGATGTGAGGGTGTGACCAGCGCTGTATGTGTGTGACTAGTGATGTGAGGGTGTGACCAGCGCTGTATGTGTGTGACTAGTGATGTGAGGGTGTGACCAGTGCTGTATGTGTGTGACTAGTGATGTGAGGGTGTGACCAGCGCTGTATGTGTGTGACTAGTGATGTGAGGGTGTGACCAGCGCTGTATGTGTGTGACTAGTGATGTGAGGGTGTGACCAGCGCTGTATGTGTGTGACTAGTGATGTGAGGGTGTGACCAGCGCTGTATGTGTGTGACTAGTGATGTGAGGGTGTGACCAGCGCTGTATGTGTGTGACTAGTGATGTGGGGGTGTGACCAGCGCTGTATGTGTGTGACTAGTGATGTGAGGGTGTGACCAGCGCTGTATGTGTGTGACTAGTGATGTGGGGGTGTGACCAGCGCTGTATGTGTGTGACTAGTGATGTGAGGGCGTGACCAGCGCTGTATGTGTGTGACTAGTGATGTGAGGGCATGACCAGCGCTGTGTGTGTGTGACTAGTGATGTGGGGGTGTGACCAGCTCTGTATGTGTGTGACTAGTGATGTGAGGGTGTGACCAGCGCTGTATGTGTGTGACTAGTGATGTGGGGGTGTGACTAGTGATGTGGGGGTGTGACTAGTGATGTGGGGGGGTGACTAGTGATGTGAGGGTGTGACCAGCGCTGTATGTGTGTGACTAGTGATGTGGGGGGGTGACTAGTGATGTGGGGGGGTGACTAGTGATGTGGGGGGGTGACTAGTGATGTGAGGGTGTGACCAGCGCTGTATGTGTGTGACTAGTGATGTGAGGGTGTGACCAGCGCTGTATGTGTGTGACTAGTGATGTGAGGGTGTGACCAGTGCTGTATGTGTGTGACTAGTGATGTGGGGGTGTGACCAGCGCTGTATGTGTGTGACTAGTGATGTGAGGGTGTGACCAGCGCTGTATTGTGTAACTAGTGATGTGAGGGTGTGACCAGCGCTGTATGTGTGTGACTAGTGATGTGAGGGTGTGACCAGCGCTGTATGTGTGTGACTAGTGATGTGAGGGTGTGACCAGCGCTGTATGTGTGTGACTAGTGATGTGAGGGCATGACCAGTGCTGTATGTGTGTGACTAGTGATGTGAGGGTGTGACCAGCGCTGTATGTGTGTGACTAGTGATGTGGGGGTTGACTAGTGATGTGAGGGTGTGACCAGCGCTGTATGTGTGTGACTAGTGATGTGAGGGTGTGACCAGCGCTGTATGTGTGTGACTAGTGATGTGGGGGTTGACTAGTGATGTGAGGGTGTGACCAGCGCTGTATGTGTGTGACTAGTGATGTGAGGGCATGACCAGCGCTGTATGTGTGTGACTAGTGATGTGAGGGTGTGACCAGCGCTGTATGTGTGTGACTAGTGATGTGAGGGTGTGACCAGCGCTGTATGTGTGTGACTAGTAGTGATGTGGGGGCTGACTAGTGATGTGGGGGTGTGACTAGTGATGTGGGGGGGTGACTAGTGATGTGAGGGTGTGACCAGCGCTGTATGTGTGTGACTAGTGATGTGGGGGGGTGACTAGTGATGTGAGGGTGTGACCAGCGCTGTATGTGTGTGACTAGTGATGTGAGGGTGTGACCAGCGCTGTATGTGTGTGACTAGTGATGTGAGGGTGTGACCAGCGCTGTATGTGTGTGACTAGTGATGTGAGAGTGTGACCAGTGCTGTATGTGTGTGACTAGTGATGTGAGGGTGTGACCAGCGCTGTATGTGTGTGACTAGTGATGTGAGAGTGTGACCAGCGCTGTATGTGTGTGACTAGTGATGTGAGGGTGTGACCAGCGCTGTATGTGTGTGACTAGTGATGTGGGGGGTTGACTAGTGATGTGAGGGTGTGACCAGCGCTGTATGTGTGTGACTAGTGATGTGAGGGTGTGACCAGCGCTGTATGTGTGTGACTAGTGATGTGAGAGTGTGACCAGCGCTGTATGTGTGTGACTAGTGATGTGAGGGTGTGACCAGCGCTGTATGTGTGTGACTAGTGATGTGAGGGTGTGACCAGCGCTGTATGTGTGTGACTAGTGATGTGAGGGTGTGACCAGCGCTGTATGTGTGTGACTAGTGATGTGAGGGTGTGACCAGCGCTGTATGTGTGTGACTAGTGATGTGAGGGTATGACCAGCGCTGTATGTGTGTGACTAGTGATGTGAGGGTGTGACCAGCGCTGTATGTGTGTGACTAGTGATGTGGGGGGGTGACTAGTGATGTGGGGGGGTGACTAGTGATGTGGGGGGGTGACTAGTGATGTGAGGGTGTGACCAGCGCTGTATGTGTGTGACTAGTGATGTGGGGGGGTGACTAGTGATGTGGGGGGGTGACTAGTGATGTGGGGGGGTGACTAGTGATGTGAGGGTGTGACCAGCGCTGTATGTGTGTGACTAGTGATGTGAGGGTGTGACCAGCGCTGTATGTGTGTGACTAGTGATGTGAGGGTGTGACCAGCGCTGTATGTGTGTGACTAGTGATGTGAGAGTGTGACCAGCGCTGTATGTGTGTGACTAGTGATGTGAGAGTGTGACCAGCGCTGTATGTGTGTGACTAGTGATGTGAGGGTGTGACCAGCGCTGTATGTGTGTGACTAGTGATGTGAGAGTGTGACCAGCGCTGTATGTGTGTGACTAGTGATGTGAGGGTGTGACCAGCGCTGTATGTGTGTGACTAGTGATGTGAGGGTGTGACCAGCGCTGTATGTGTGTGACTAGTGATGTGAGGGTGTGACCAGCGCTGTATGTGTGTGACTAGTGATGTGAGGGTGTGACCAGCGCTGTATGTGTGTGACTAGTGATGTGAGGGTATGACCAGCGCTGTATGTGTGTGACTAGTGATGTGAGGGTGTGACCAGCGCTGTATGTGTGTGACTAGTGATGTGGGGGGGTGACTAGTGATGTGGGGGGGTGACTAGTGATGTGGGGGGGTGACTAGTGATGTGGGGGGGTGACTAGTGATGTGAGGGTGTGACCAGCGCTGTATGTGTGTGACTAGTGATGTGGGGGGGTGACTAGTGATGTGGGGGGGTGACTAGTGATGTGGGGGGGTGACTAGTGATGTGAGGGTGTGACCAGCGCTGTATGTGTGTGACTAGTGATGTGAGGGTGTGACCAGCGCTGTATGTGTGTGACTAGTGATGTGAGAGTGTGACCAGCGCTGTATGTGTGTGACTAGTGATGTGAGAGTGTGACCAGCGCTGTATGTGTGTGACTAGTGATGTGGGGGTTGACTAGTGATGTGAGAGTGTGACCAGCGCTGTATGTGTGTGACTAGTGATGTGAGAGTGTGACCAGCGCTGTATGTGTGTGACTAGTGATGTGAGGGTGTGACCAGCGCTGTATGTGTGTGACTAGTGATGTGAGGGTGTGACCAGCGCTGTATGTGTGTGACTAGTGATGTGAGGGTGTGACCAGCGCTGTATGTGTGTGACTAGTGATGTGAGGGTGTGACCAGCGCTGTATGTGTGTGACTAGTGATGTGAGGGTGTGACCAGCGCTGTATGTGTGTGACTAGTGATGTGAGGGTGTGACCAGCGCTGTATGTGTGTGACTAGTGATGTGGGGGGGTGACTAGTGATGTGGGGGTGTGACTAGTGATGTGGGGGGGTGACTAGTGATGTGAGGGTGTGACCAGCGCTATATGTGTGTGACTAGTGATGTGGGGGGGTGACTAGTGATGTGGGGGGGTGACTAGTGATGTGGGGGGGTGACTAGTGATGTGGGGGTGTGACCAGTGCTGTGTGGGAGGTGACCTACACATGGGTTGTGGGCATAGCCTGTGCCGTGAGGTGTGGCTAGCACCATGGAGGGCATAGCTAACACCTACCTTAAACTAGCTCAATCTCCCTCTCCTCCTCGCTTTATATGAAACAAGCACCGCCTGTCATTTTATTGATCACTAAATAAAAAAAGAATAAAAAATAAAACACAAGCTATGGTTGCTCCCCCATCTATATATTAAAGTGTGATCACCCTCCCATATATATATTCATTCATGTGCTCTCCTCGTACCAGCCACTTCCTGCTGCCCCCAATGTGTTAGTCCTCTCCCAGATGGCGAGGATTGCACTGACATTGAGGGGGGCATTGAGCACGATACCATACGGTGGAGGAGGCGGTAGATCACATGTGCTGTGTTAGTTATACTTTCCACCAATCACCTGCTTTGTGACTTTGCCTTGAGCAGCTGACAGTACACATAGAAATACCCCACTTCCTGTCCCTCCATCCCAGCATCCTCTGCAAGACCAGCCTAAGCCGCACCGCAGAATGGTTGCCTGTCCTTGACTGACCGGTGTGATTCTGCGAGCGTCAGTGTAGTGTGTAACGCAAGAGCGCAGACAATGGACACCGGCCCATGATGTTTAGTAGTGTGCGAGCTGTAACAATACATTTTAGGGCCCTGGACCAAATAGAGCACCAGAGACAGACACTGTCATTGCACGCTCAGGTGTATTTATTGCCGCTGTACAACACTACCTCATCCATCACACATACCCCTCACCAAATACACCACCCACCCACTCACTGCTATACACCTCGCCTATCTATCTATATACAGCAATCTCTTCCCACTACAACTTACACATAATATTCTCCTAACACTGACAAACCTCTATTACCCCCAACCCCTCATCTCCACCAATAAACTAATCCTCACTCACAACCCTTCCTCACACCAGCAGTTCTCAGCACCACTTCTCCATGCCACCAACATGGCATGCTTGTGGATATTTATCAATCTATTTTGCTAGATCAGTAATTATCTCACCTGTTCCACAGACAGAAATTCTCAGAACATGGGGGGTCATTCCGAGTTGTTCGCTCGCAAGCGGATTTTAGCAGATTTGCTCATGCTAAGCCGCCGCCTACTGGGAGTGAATCTTAGCATCTTAAAATTGTGAACGATGTATTCGCAATATTGCGATTACACACCTCGTAGCAGTTTCTGAGTAGCTTCAGACTTACTCGGCATCTGCGATCAGTTCAGTGCTTGTCGTTCCTGGTTTGACGTCACAAACACACCCAGCGTTCGCCCAGACACTCCCCCGTTTCTCCGGCCACTCCTGCGTTTTTTCCGGAAACGGTAGCGTTTTTGCCCACACGCCCATAAAACGGCCAGTTTCCGCCCAGTAACACCCATTTCCTGTCAATCACATTACGATCACCAGAACGATGAAAAAGCCGTGAGTAAAATTCCTAACTGCATAGCAAATTTACTTGGCGCAGTCGCACTGCGAACATTGCGCATGCGCATTAAGCGGAAAATCGCTGCGATGCGAAGATTTTTACCGAGCGAACAACTCGGAATGAGGGCCTTGGACCGGTTTGGAAAACCTGAGGTTTGAGGTTGAGAACAATTGCTCTAAAACTTTGAAATACTTTATACCTCTACTCCCTGACCACATACTGCAACTGACCCAATGTCATATCCTCACTCACCAGGACGCCCTGACCCAGAAGTGACACACAAATATCCTTTCCAAAATCTGAAGAAGAAAAAACACCAGAAGAGAATAGTAAAACATTTTGGCCCAGATTTATCAAGCCTTGGTTGGAGAGTGATAAATTGCACGGGGATAAAGTATCAACCAAGCAGCTCCTGTCATTTTTCACACACAGCCTGTAACATGGCAGCTAGGAGCTGGTTGGTTGGTATTTTATCACTCTCCAAGGTTTGAGGAATCTGGGCCTTTATTTCTTAAATTAAGCTTTCCTATCTCTCAATGGGGGTCAATTCAATTCAGTACCTATTGAACAGTGCCGGGGATAGAGCTCCCGGAGTTATTCAATTCAGAGCGATGTGATGCCCGCCAAGAGGATTTTTTTCTCGTGGAGCATAAATCTGACAAAAGTACTGTCGCGATGCTTAGCATGGCGGAAACTGCTTCGCGCCGGGCACTATGGCCCTCATTCCGAGTTGTTCGCTCGCTAGCTGCTTTTAGCAGCCGTGCAAACGCTAAGCCGTCGCCCTCTGGGAGTGTATTTTAGCTTAGCAGAAGTGCGAACGAAAGGATCGCAGAGTGGCTACAAAAAAGATTGTGCATTTTCTGAGCAGCTCCAGACCTACTCAGCGCTTGCGATCACTTCAGACTGTTTAGTTCCGGATTTGACGTCGCAAACACGCCCTGCGTTCGGCCAGCCACGCCTGCATTTTTCCACACACTCCCAGAAAACGGTCAGTTACCTCCCAGAAACGCCCACTTCCTGTCAGTCACTCTGCAGCCAGCAGTGCGACTGAAAAGCTTCGCAAGACCTTGTGTGAAACTACTTTGGCTGTTGTGAAAGTACGTCGCGCATGCGCATTGCGCCTCATACGCATGCGCTGCAAAAGAGAACAGCTAGCGATCAACTCGGAATGACCACCTTAGTTCGGAGAATGCCAGTTCTCTTGACTAAACACCGCAAGAACCGGCCTTATCCGACATAACCGTGTGATGAATTTAATAGCACCAGGAGCTCCTTCCCGGAGCTATTCAATCCGCGCTAAATTGAATTAACCCCAATGAAGCTATTGCTATGCATTCCTCCGTGTACTATCTGTATTATTCAGAAGCTTTTCATCCTGAGGCAGCTCTCCTATATTCCAACACTGGCTGGGGACACCATGGCACTACACTACATCCTACTACAATAGGTGCTCAGAAAAAAGAAAAAAAATGGGGCAAACATATATAATAAATATTTTCCATTTATGTACGCACTCAACAAGACACCTATACATAGGCACATACATATTATATATTAGCAGTAATAATGTTAGTATTAGGGATATTTCCCTAGTCTGTATGCAGTATTCATCAGTTTGCCTCCCCTCCCTATTCTGTATATGTATGTGTGCTCCCGCTCACTAGGCTGTATATACATTAGTGTGCCCCCTTTCCTCCTAACCAGTATGTGTGTATATATATATATATATATATATATATATATATATATATGTATGTTAGTGTGCCCCCTCTCCTCCTAGCCAATATATATATATATATATATGTGTGTGTGTGTCCCCTTTCCTCCTAGCCAGTATATACATATACTAGGCGCTTCATCGCGCCCTACGGGCGCTCTTCACACCGTCGAAAGGGGCTACGCCCCCTTAACCCCTGCACGCCTTGCTGCGGTTCAATATTTGTATGAGTATTACCTGCATTCCTAGGTTTGTTAGTGGTTAAATATTGCACGACGAAAGTGCTTCCGATGGTGAAGGGGGCGTAGCCCCTTGCGACGGCGTGAACAGTGCCTGCAGGGCGCGATGTACAGAATGTAGCGGGTGCGGAGGGGGGGGCAGGGAGTATGTAGATGCTGCGGGTGGAGGGGGGGTGGATGCAGGTGGGGGGGGGGGGGTGCGGGACCTATAACTATGTGATGTTATGTGTAACAATATATAGGATACGGATAAGGATGTATGTGATTTAGACATACCCGCATGAAGAGGTAAATGGTGTCATTAGACACAGAGGGGAGTGCTGGTACAATGCGGAACAGGGGCAGCTGTGTCCTCTCTCTACACCGTACCATCCTTCAGTGTAGCAACGCGGACATGTTGCGCACGCAATGTCTCCACGCGCCCGCAGGTGCACCAGTCCCCTCTGCATGCGCTATGTGCGCGCCCCCCTCAGGTGCTGTGTGAGGGATAGGGAGGAGGCGGCACAGCGAAGCATCACCGATATACCGGTAGCTACGGGGGCACCGCAGGGGGTTATGGCTCCTGTACTCCTGGTGAGGGTTTATCAGGGAGTTATCCAGGAGCCGGTGGTATGGACCCTGTATGGGACACAGGGGGGTAGGGAGGGGACACAGAGACGCGGGGCGGTAGGGAGGGGAAAGAAAGACGCGGGGCGGTAGGGAGGGGATACAGCGGCACAGGGCAGTAGGGAGGGGATACAGAGAGGCAGGGCGGTAGGGAGGGGATATAGAGACGTGGGGCGGTAGGGAGGGGATAGAGAGAAACGGGGCGGTAGGGTGGGGATACAGAGGCGTAGGGAGGAGGGGATAGAGAGACGCGGGTCGGTAGGGAGGGGATAGAGAGACGCGGGGCGGTAGGGAGGGGATAGAGAGATGTGGGGCGGTAGGGAGGGGATAGAGAGAGGCAGGGCGGTAGGGAGGGGATAGAGAGACGCGGGGCGGTATGGAGGGGACAGAGAGATGCGGGGCAGTAGGGAGGGGATAGAGAGACGCGGGGCGGTAGGGAGGGGATAGAGAGATGCGGGGCGGTAGGGAGGGGATAGAGAGACGCGGGGCGGTAGGGAGGGGACAGAGAGATGCGGGGCAGTAGGGAGGGGATAGAGAGACGCGGGGCGGTAGGGAGGTGATAGAGAGAGGCAGGGCGGTAGGGAGGGGATAGAGAGACGCGGGGCGGTAGGGAGGGGACAGAGAGATGCGGGGCAGTAGGGAGGGGATAGAAAGACGCGGGGCGGTAGGGAGGGGATAGAAAGACGCGGGGCGGTAGGGAGGGGATAGAGAGACGCGGGGCGGTAGGGAGGGGACAGAAAGACGCGGGGCGGTAGGGAGGGGATAGAGAGACGCGGGGCGGTAGGGAGGGGATAGAGAGAAGCGGGGCGGTAGGGTGGGGATACAGAGGCGTAGGGAGGAGGGGATACAGAGACGTGGGGCGGTAGGGAGGGGACACAGAGACGTGGGGCGGTACGGAGGGGACGCAGAGACGCGGGGCGGTAGGGAGGGTATAGAGAGATGCGGGGCGGTAGGGAGGGGATACAGAGACGCGGGTCGGTAGGGAGGGGACAGAGAGACGCGGGGCGGTACAGAGGGGATAGAGAGACGCGGGTCGGTAGCGAGGGGATAGAGAGAAGCGGGGCGGTAGGGTGGAGATACAGAGGCGTAGGGAGGAGGGGATAGAGAGACGTGGGGCGGTAGGGAGGGGATACAGAGACGTGGGGCGGTACGGAGGGGATAGAGAGACGTGGGGCGGTAGGGAGGGGATACAGAGACGTGGTGCGGTAGGGAGGGGATAGAGAGAAGCGGGGCGGTAGGGTGGGGATAGAGGTGTAGGGAGGAGGGGATACAGAGACGTGGGGCGGTAGGGAGGGGACACAGAGACGTGGGGCGGTACGGAGGGGACGCAGAGACGCGGGGCGGTAGGGAGGGGATACAGAGAAGTAGTGCGGTAGGGAGGGGATAGAGAGAAGCGGGGCGGTAGGGTGGGGATACAGAGGCGTAGGGAGGAGGGGACACAGAGACGCGGGGCGGTACGGAGGGGATAGAGAGACGCGGGGCGGTAGGGAGGGGACACAGAGACGTGGGGCGGTACGGAGGGGACGCAGAGACGCGGGGCGGTAGGGAGGGGATAGAGAGATGTGGGGCGGTAGGGAGGGGATAGAGAGACGCGGGGCGGTAGGGAGGGGACACAGAGACGTGGGGCGGTACGGAGGGGACGCAGAGACGCGGGGCGGTAGGGAGGGGATAGAGAGACGTGGTGCGGTAGGGAGGGGATAGAGAGACGTGGGGCGGTAGGGAGAGGACAGAGAGATGCGGGGCGGTAGGGAGGGGATATAGAGACGTGGTGCGGTAGGGAGGGGATAGAGAGACGCGGGGCGGTAGGCAGGGGATACAGAGACGTGGTGCGGTAGGGAGGGGATAGAGAGACGCGGGGCGGTAGGGAGGGGACAGAGATGCGGGGCGGTACGGAGGGGACGCAGAGACGCGGGGCGGTAGGGAGGGGACACAGAGACGCGGGGCGGTACGGAGAGGATAGAGAGACGCGGGGCGGTAGGGTGGGGATACAGAGGCGTAGGGAGGTGGGGATACAGAGACGTGGGGCGGTAGGGAGCGGACACAGAGACGTGGGGCGGTACGGAGGGGACGCAGAGAAGCGGGGCGGTAGGGAGGGGATAGAGAGACGCGGGGCGGTAGGGAGGGGATAGAGAGATGTGGGGCGGTAGGGAGGGGATAGAGAGAGGGAGGGCGGTAGAGAGGGGATAGAGAGACGCGGGGCAGTAGGGAGGGGACAGAGAGATGCGGGGCGGTAGGGAGGGGATAGAGAGACGCGGGCGGTAGGGAGGGGATAGAGAGAGGCAGGGCGGTAGGGAGGGGATAGAGAGACGCGGGGCGGTAGGGAGGGGACAGAGAGATGCGGGGCAGTAGCAAGGTTATAGAGAGACGCGGGGCGGTAGGGAGGGGATAGAAAGACGCGGTGCGGTAGGGAGGGGATAGAGAGACGCGGGGCGGTAGGGAGGGGATAGAGAGAAGCGGGGCGGTAGGGTGGGGATACAGAGGCGTAGGGAGGAGGGGATACAGAGACGTGGGGCGGTAGGGAGGGGACAGAGAGATGTGGGGCGGTAGGGAGGGGACAGAGAGATGCGGGGCGGTACGGAGGGGATAGAGAGACGTGGGGCGGTAGGGAGGGCATACAGAGACGTGGTGCGGTAGGGAGGGGATAGAGAGAAGCGGGGCGGTAGGGTGGGGATACAGAGGTGTAGGGAGGAGGGGATACAGAGACGTGGGGCTGTAGGGAGGGGACACAGAGACGTGGGGCGGTACGGAGGGGACGCAGAGACGCGGGGCGGTAGGGAGGGGATACAGAGACGTGGTGCGGTAGGGAGGGGATAGAGAGAAGCGGGGCGGTAGGGAGGGGATAGAAAGACGCGGGGCGGTAGGGAGGGGATACAGAGACGTGGTGCGGTAGGGAGGGGATAGAGAGACGCGGGGCGGTAGGGAGGGGATAGAAAGACGCAGGGCGGTAGGGAGGGGATTGAGAGACGTGGGGCGGTAGGGAGGGGACACAGAGACGTGGGGCGGTACGGAGGGGACGCAGAGAAGCGGGGCGGTAGGGAGGGTATAGAGACGCGGGCCGGTAGGGTGGAGATACAGAGGCGTAGGGAGGAGGGGATACAGAGACGCTGGTCGGTAGGGAGGGGATAGAGAGAAGCGGGGTGGTAGGGTGGAGATACAGAGGCGTAGGGAGGAGGGGATACAGAGACGTGGGGCGGTAGGGAGGGGACAGAGAGATGCGGGGCGGTAGGGAGGGGACAGAGAGATGCGGGGCGGTACGGAGGGGATAGAGAGACGTGGGGCGGTAGGGAGGGCATATAGAGACGTGGTGCGGTAGGGAGGGGATAGAGAGAAGCGGGGCGGTAGGGTGGGGATACAGAGGTGTAGGGAGGAGGGGATACAGAGACGTGGGGCTGTGGCAACTACAGTTTAATGCTAAAAAATGCAAAATCATGCACTTGGGTCTCAAAAACCCAAAGGCTAAATATAGTATCAAGGGTACTATAATGGAAACTACTGAGGAGGAAAGGGATTTAGGAGTCACTATTTCAAGTGACTTGAAGGCAGGAAAGCAATGCAACAAAGCAATGAGAAAGGCAAGTCAGATGCTTGGCTGCATTGGGAGAGGAATCCGCAGCAGAAAGAAAGAAGTAATAATGCCACTGTATAGGTCATTGGTGCGGCCCCATCTGGAATACTGTGTCCAGTTCTGGAGACCATATCTCCAGAAGGATATAAATACATTAGAGAGTGTACAAAGAAGGGCAACTAAAATGGTGCATGGCCTACATCACAAAACTTACCCGGAAAGGCTAAAAGATCTTAACATGTATAGTTTGGAGGAGAGAAGGGAAAGGGGGGACATGATAGAAACTTTCAAATATATCAAGGGTCTTAACAAAGTTCAGGAGGGAAACATTCTTCAAAGGAAAAGAAGTATTAGAACTCGAGGACATACATTGAGACTGGAGGGGGGAGGTTCAGGGGAAATTTAAGGAAAAATTACTTCACAGAAAGGGTAGTGGATAAGTGGAATAGTCTCCCATCAGAGGTGGTAGAGGCTAAGACTGTAGGGCAATTTAAACATGCTTGGGACAGGCATATGAATATCCTTACAAAGAATTGAGGTTAAAAAAGGGTTGAGATTGCCTAAAGGATAAAATAAAAAAGGGGCAGACTAGATGGGCCAAGTGGTTCTTATCTGCCGTCAAATTCTATGTTTCTATGTTTCTATCATCATCACTAATATACGCCTCATATACATCATCACTAATATACACCTCATATACATCACCACTAATATGCACCTCATATACATCATCACTAATACACCTCATATACAACACCACTAATATACACCTCGTATACAACACCACTAATATACACCTCATATACATCATCACTAATATACACCTCATATACATCACCACTAATATACACCTCATATACATCACCACTAATATATACCTCATATACATCACCACTAATATATACCTCATATACATCACCACTAATATACACCTCATATACATCATCACTAATATACACCTCATATACATCACCACTAATATACACCTCATATACATCACCACTAATATATACCTCATATACATCACCACTAATATACACCTCATATACATCACCACTAATATATACCTCATATACATCACCACTAATACACCTCATATACATCATCACTAATACACCTCATATACAACACCACTAATATACACCTCATATACATCACCACTAATATATACCTCCTATACATCACTAATATACACCTCATATACATCATCACCACTAATATACATTTCCTATACATCACGAATATACACCTCCTATACATCACCACTAATATGCACCTCATATACATCACCACTAATACACCTCATATACATCACCACTAATATACACCTCATATACATCATCATCCTATAGATTGTAAGCTTGCGAGCAGGGCCTTCCTACCTCTATGTCTGTCTTTGCCCAGTTTTTTTCTATAACTGTTGTTCTAATTGTAAAGCGCAACGGAATATGCTGCGCTATATAAGAAACTGCTAATAAATAAATATTAAATCATTACTAATATACATACACCTCATATACATCATCACTAATATACACTTCATATACCTCACAACTAATATACACCTCATATACATCATCACCACTAATATACATTTCCTATACATCACTAATATACACCTCATATACATCACCACTAATATATACCTCATATACATCATCACCACTAATATACATTTCCTATACATCACTAATATACACCTCATACACATCACCACTAATATATACCTCATATACCTCACCACTAATATACACCTCATATACATCACCACTAATATACACCTCATATACATCATCACTGATATACACTTCATATACCTCACCACTAATATACACCTCATATACATCATCACTAATATACACTTCATATACCTCACCACTAATATAAACCTCATATACATCATCATCACTAATATACGCCTCATATACATCACCACTAATATACACCTCATATACATCATCACTGATATACACTTCATATACCTCACCACTAATATACACCTCATATACATCATCACTAATATACACTTCATATACATCACCACTAAAATACACCTCATATACATCATCACCACTAATATACATTTCCTATACATCACTAATATACACCTCATATACATCACCACTAATATATACCTCATATACCTCACCACTAATATATACCTCATATACATCACCACTAATATACACCTCATATACATCATCACTAATATACACTTCATATACCTCACCACTAATATACACCTCATATACATCATCACTAATATACACTTCATATACCTCACCACTAATATAAACCTCATATACATCATCACCACTAATATACATTTCCTATACATCACTAATATACACCTCATATACATCACCACTAATATATACCTCATATACATCATCACCACTAATATACATTTCCTATACATCACTAATATACACCTCATATACATCATCACTAATATACACCTCATATACCTCACCACTAATATACACCTCATATACATAATCATCACTAATATACACCTCATATACATCATCACCACTAATATACATTTCCTATACATCACTAATATACACCTCATATACATCACCACTAATATATACCTCCTATATATCACCACTAATATACACCTCATATACATCATCATTACTAATAAACACCTCATATACATAACCACTAATATACACCTCCTATACATCACCACTAATATACACCTCATATACATCATCATTACTAATAAACACCTCATATACATAACCACTAATATACACCTCCTATACATCATTACTAATATACACCTCATATACCTCACTAATATACACCTCATATACATCACCACTATTATACACCTCATATACATCATCATTACTAATAAACACCTCATATACATCATCACCACTAATATACACCTCCTATACATCACTAATATACACCTCATATACATCACCACTAATATGCATTTCCTATACATCACTAATATACACCTCATATACATCATCACTAATATACACCTCATATACATCATCACTAATATACACCTCATATACCTCACCACTAATATACACCTCATATACATCACCACTAATATATACCTCATATACATCACCACTAATATAGTATACACCTCATATACATCATCACCACTAATATATACCTCATATACATCATCACCACTAATATACACCTCCTATACATCACTAATATACACCTCATATACATCACTAATATACACCTCATATACATCACCACTAATATATACCTCATATGTATCACCACTAATATACACCTCATATACATCATCATTACTAATAAACACCTCATATACATCATCACCACTAATATACATTTCCTATACATCACTAATATATACCTCATATACATCACCACTAATATACACCTCATATACATCATCACCACTAATATACACCTCATATCCTACCTCTATGTCTATTACTCAATTTAGTATTATCACGGTTGTTAATAAATAAATGTTGCATATATCACTAATATATATTGTACATTTTTACTTTCTCTCGCGCGCTCTATCTATCTATCTATCTATCTATCTATCTATCTATCTATCTATCATCTATATATATATATATATATATATATATATTATACTGTACGTGTGATTTAGACGCACAGTTTTCTAGTGCCATCCAGTGGAAGATTAAATACTACCTGGACTTTGAAGTATATCTGCAGCCTTTAGTTCAGTGGTTCTTAGAGTAGTGGGAGGTTTCCTTTGCCCCCCCACAGCAGTGCACACCAGGTGCTTCTCTGCCCCCACAGCAACACACACCAGGTGCTTCTCTGCCCCCACAGCAGCGCACACCAGGTGCTTCTCTGCCCCCACAGCAGCGCACACCAGGTGCTTCTCTGCCCCCACAGCAGCGCACACCAGGTGCTTCTCTGCCCCCACAGCAGCGCACACCAGGTGCTTCTCTGCCCCCACAGCAACGCACACCAGGTGCTTCTCTGCCCCCACAGCAGCGCACACCAGGTGCTTCTCTGCCCCCACAGCAACACACACCAGGTGCTTCTCTGCCCCCACAGCAGCAGCACACCAGGTGCTTCTCTGCCCCCACAGCAGCGCACACCAGGTGCTTCTCTGCCCCCACAGCAGCGCACACCAGGTGCTTCTCTGCCCCCACAGCAGCGCACACCAGGTGCTTCTCTGCCCCCACAGCAACACACACCAGGTGCTTCTCTGCCCCCACAGCAGCGCACACCAGGTGCTTCTCTGCCCCCACAGCAGCACATACCAGGTGCTTCTCTGCCCCCACAGCAGCGCACACGAGGTGCTACTCTGCCCCCACAGCAGCGCACACCAGGTGCTTCTCTGCCCCCACAGCAGCGCACACCAGGTGCTTCTCTGCCCCCACAGCAGCGCACACCAGGTGCTTCTCTGCCCCCACAGCAGCGCCCCCACAGCAGCGCACACCAGGTGCTTCTCTGCCCCCACAGCAGCGCACACCAGGTGCTTCTCTGCCCCCACAGCAGCGCACACCAGGTGCTTCTCTGCCCCCACAGCAGCGCCCCCACAGCAGCGCACACCAGGTGCTTCTCTGCCCCCACAGCAGCGCACACCAGGTGCTTCTCTGCCCCCACAGCAGCGCACACCAGGTGCTTCTCTGCCCCAACAGCAGCGCACACCAGGTGCTTCTCTGCCCCCACAGCAGCGCACACCAGGTGCTTCTCTGCCCCCACAGCAGCGCACACCAGGTGCTTCTCTGCCGGTTCTAGCCCTTTTGGCGCCCCGGACGGAAAATAGGGGTTGGCTTCATACAGGGGGCGTGGTCAGTCACGCCCCCTGTAGAGTTGTGCCCCCATTTGTGCCCCCTGTAGGAGAAGCGCCGCTTATACAAAAAAAAAAAAAATAATACTTACTATCCCCGCTCCTGATTCCCGACCGCTGCAGGCCTACGCCGGCGCCGCTCCTCTCCTCGGATCTATGGGAGAGACGTCATGACGTCTCTCCCATAGCACAGCATAGATAGACACTAGAGGTCATTTATGACCCCTAGCGCCTGTGTCAGTCCCACAATGCTTTGCGGTGCGCAACGACATCATCGCGCACCGCACAGCAAAGGTCCTCTCCACGAAGGGAAACTAGACGGGTAGCGTCTAGTTCCCGACACAGCGGGGAACACAGCGGGGGGCACAGTAGCGGATCTTGCCATGGTGCGGCGCCCTCCGGAAGGCGGCGCCCCGGGCAAAAAGTCCTGCTTGCCCGTGGCAAGATCCGCTACTGCCCACAGCAACACACACACCAAGTGCTTCTCTGCCCCCACAGCAGCACACACCAAGTGCTTCTCTGCCCCCACAGCAGCACACACCAAGTGCTTCTCTGCCCCCACAGCAGCACACACCAAGTGCTTCTCTGCCCCCACAGCAGCACACACCAAGTGCTTCTCTGCCCCCACAGCAACACACACCAAGTGCTTCTCTGCCCCCACAGCAGCACACACCAAGTGCTTCTCTGCCCCCACAGCAACACACACCAGGTCTGTACTACATTGCTTGTTCCCTTTATAGTGCACAGCATGTGACTAAATGGACACTTGGGCTAAGCACTTGGTTTGCCTGTTGCTCATGACAGTAGCGGTCTCTGTGTACTCACGAGCTGGACCTGTCTCAGTGGTTCCTCACTGCACAAGATGGCTGCAGCTGTAGGCCTGGCAGTGTCCAGACCCCACTGCTACCTGTCACGCCTCATCTGGCTCTCTGCTTACTGGTATCACCCCGCTGCTTCTGCTCTGCTGCTCTCACCAGCCAGCGTGACCCTGCGGCTGGCATCCATTACCCAGCTCCCGCTCCTCACTCAGCGTGACCCTCCGGCTGGCATCCATTACCCAGCTCCCGCTCCTCACTCAGTGTGACCCTGCGGCTGGCTTCCATTACCCAGCTCCCGCTCCTCACTCAGTGTGACCCTGCGGCTGGCTTCCATTACTCAGCTCCCGCTCCTCACTCAGCGTGATCCTGCGGCTGGCATCCATTACTCAGCTCCCGCTCCTCACTCAGCGTGACCCTGCGGCTGGCATCCATTACCCAGCTCCCGCTCCTCACTCAGTGTGACCCTGCGGCTGGCATCCATTACTCAGCTCCCGCTCCTCACTCAGTGTGACCCTCCGGCTGGCATCCATTACCCAGCTCCCGCTCCTCACTCAGTGTGACCCTGCGGCTGGCATCCATTACTCAGCTCCCGCTCCTCACTCAGCGTGACCCTCCGGCTGGCATCCATTACTCAGCTCCCGCTCCTCACTCAGCGTGACCCTGCGGCTGGCATCCATTACCCAGCTCCCGCTCCTCACTCAGTGTGACCCTGCGGCTGGCATCCATTACTCAGCTCCCGCTCCTCACTCAGCGTGACCCTGCGGCTGGCATCCATTACTCAGCTCCCGCTCCTCACTCAGCGTGACCCTCCGGCTGGCATCCATTACCCAGCTCCCGCTCCTCACTCAGTGTGACCCTGCGGCTGGCTTCCATTACCCAGCTCCCGCTCCTCACTCAGTGTGACCCTGCGGCTGGCTTCCATTACTCAGCTCCCGCTCCTCACTCAGCGTGATCCTGCCAGCTGGCATCCATTACCCAGCTCCCGCTCCTCACTCAGTGTGACCCTGCGGCTGGCTTCCATTACTCAGCTCCCGCTCCTCACTCAGCGTGATCCTGCAGCTGGCTTCCATTACCCAGCTCCCGCTCCTCACTCAGTGTGACCCTGCGGCTGGCTTCCATTACTCAGCTCCCGCTCCTCACTCAGTGTGACCCTGCGGCTGGCATCAATTACCCAGCTCCTGCTCCTCACTCAGCGTGTCCCTATAGCTGGCATCCATTACTCAGCTCCTGCTCCTCACTCAGCATGACCCTGTGGCTGGCTTCCATTACTCAGCTCCCGCTCCTCACTCAGTGTGACCCTGCGGCTGGCATCCATTACCCAGCTCCCGCTCCTCACTCAGCGTGTCCCTATAGCTGGCATCCATTACTCAGCTCCTGCTCCTCACTCAGCATGACCCTGTGGCTGGCTTCCATTACTCAGCTCCCGCTCCCCACTCAGTGTGACCCTGCGGCTGGCATCAATTGCCCAGCTCCCGCTCCTCACTCAGCATGACCCTGTGGCTGGCTTCCATTACTCAGCTCCCGCTCCTCACTCAGCGTGACCCTGCGGCTGGCATCCATTACCCAGCTCCTGCTCCTCACTCAGCATGACCCTGTGGCTGGCTTCCATTACTCAGCTCCCGCTCCTCACTCAGTGTGACCCTGCGGCTGGCATCCATTACCCAGCTCCCGCTCCTCACTCAGCGTGACCCTGTAGCTGGCATCCATTACCCAGCTCCTGCTCCTCACTCAGCGTGACCCTGTGGCTGGCTTCCATTACTCAGCTCCCGCTCCCCACTCAGTGTGACCCTGCGGCTGGCATCAATTACCCAGCTCCTGCTCCTCACTCAGCGTGACCATGCGGCTGGCATCCATTACTCAGCTCCTGCTCCTCACTCAGCATGACCCTGTGGCTGGCTTCCATTACTCAGCTCCCGCTCCTCACTCAGTGTGACCCTGCGGCTGGCATCCATTACCCAGCTCCCGCTCCTCACTCAGCGTGACCCTGCGGCTGGCATCTATTACTCAGCTCCCGCTCCTCACTCAGCGTGACCCTGTGGCTGGCATCCATTACTCAGCTCCTGCTCCTCACTCAGTATGACCCTGCGGCTGGCATCCATTACTCAGCTCCCGCTCCTCACTCAGCGTGACCCTGCGGCTGGCATCCATTACTCAGCTCCCGCTCCTCACTCAGCGTGACCCTGTGGCTGGCATCCATTACCCAGCTCCCGCTCCTCACTCAGTGTGACCCTGCGGCTGGCATCCATTACACAGCTCCCGCTCCTCACTCAGCGTGACCCTGCGGCTGGCTTCCATTACTCAGCTCCCGCTCCTCACTCAGTGTGACCCTGCGGCTGGCATCCATTACCCAGCTCCCGCTCCTCACTCAGCGTGTCCCTATAGCTGGCATCCATTACTCAGCTCCTGCTCCTCACTCAGCGTGACCCTGTGGCTGGCTTCCATTACTCAGCTCCCGCTCCTCACTCAGTGTGACCCTGCGGCTGGCTTCCATTACTCAGCTCCCGCTCCTCACTCAGTGTGACCCTGCGGCTGGCATCCATTACACAGCTCCCGCTCCTCACTCAGCGTGACCCTGCGGCTGGCTTCCATTACTCAGCTCCAGCTCCTCACTCAGTGTGACCCTGCGGCTGGCTTCCATTACTCAGCTTCAGCTCCTCACTCAGCGTGACCCTGCGGCTGGCATCCATTACCCAGCTCCCGCTCCCCACTCAGCGTGACCATGCGGCTGGCATCCATTACTCAGCTCACGCTCCCCACTCAGCGTGACTCTGCGGCTGGCATCCATTACTCAGCTCCCGCTCCTCACTCAGCGTGACCATGCGGCTGGCATCCATTACCCAGCTCACGCTCCCCACTCAGTGTGACCCTGCGGCTGGCATCCATTACTCAGCTCCCGATCCTCACTCAGCGTGACCCTGCGGCTGGCATCCATTACTCAGCTCCCGCTCCTCACTCAGTGTGACCCTGCGGCTGGCATCCGTTACCCAGCTCCCGATCCTCACTCAGTGTGACCCTGCGGCTGGCATCCATTACCCAGCACCCGCTCCTCACTCAGCGTGACCCTGCAGCTGGCATCCATTACCCAGCTCCCGCTCCCCACTCAGCGTGACCATGCGGCTGGCATCCATTACTCAGCTCACGCTCCCCACTCAGCGTGACCCTGCGGCTGGCTTCCATTACTCAGCTCCCGTTCCTCACTCAGCGTGACCATGCGGCTGGCATCCATTACTCAGCTCCCGCTCCTCACTCAGCGTGACCCTGCGGCTGGCTTCCATTACTCAGCTCCCGCTCCTCACTCAGCGTGACCCTATAGCTGTCATCCATTACTCAGCTCTCGCTCCTCACTCAGCGTGACCCTGCGGCTGGCTTCCATTACTCAGCTCCCGCTCCTCACTCAGCGTGACCCTATAGCTGGCATCCATTACCCAGCTCCCGCTCCTCACTCAGCGTGACCCTGCGGCTGGCATCAATTACCCAGCTCCCGCTCCTCACTCAGCGTGACCCTGCGGCTGGCATCCATTACTCAGCTCCCGCTCCTCACTCAGCGTGACCCTGCGGCTGGCTTCCATTACACAGCTCCCGCTCCTCGCTCAGCATGACCCTGCGGCTGGCATCAATTACCCAGCTCCTGCTCCTCACTCAGTGTGACCCTGCGGCTGGCATCCATTACTCAGCTCCCGCTCCTCACTCAGCGTGACCCTGCGGCTGGCATCAATTACCCAGCTCCCGCTCCTCACTCAGCGTGACCCTGCGGCTGGCATCCATTACCCAGCTCCCGCTCCTCACTCAGCGTGACCCTGCGGCTGGCATCCATTACCCAGCTCCCGCTCCTCACTCAGCGTGACCCTGCGGCTGGCATCCATAACTCAGCTCCCGCTCCTCACTCAGCGTGACCCTGCGGCTGGCATCCATTACCCAGCTCCCGCTCCTCACTCAGCGTGACCCTGCGACTGGCATCCATTACTCAGCTCCCGCTCCTCACTCAGCGTGACCCTATAGCTGGCATCCATTACTCAGCTCCCGCTCCTCACTCAGCGTGACCCTATAGCTGGCATCCATTACTCAGCTCCCGCTCCTCACTCAGCGTGACCCTGCGGCTGGCATCCATTACTCAGCTCCCGCTCCTCACTCAGCGTGACCCTGCGGCTGGCATCCATTACTCAGCTCCCGCTCCTTACTCAGCGTGACCCTGCGGCTGGCATCCATTACTCAGCTCCTGCTCCTCACTCAGCGTGATCCTGCGACTGGCATACATTACTCAGCTCCCGCTCCTCACTCAGCGTGACCCTATAGCTGGCATCCATTACTCAGCTCCCGCTCCTCACTCAGCGTGACCCTATAGCTGGCATCCATTACTCAGCTCCCGCTCCTCACTCAGCGTGACCCTGCGGCTGGCATCCATTACTCAGCTCCTGCTCCTCACTCAGCGTGATCCTGCGACTGGCATACATTACTCAGCTCCCGCTCCTCACTCAGCGTGACCCTATAGCTGGCATCCATTACTCAGCTCCCGCTCCTCACTCAGCGTGACCCTATAGCTGGCATCCATTACTCAGCTCCCGCTCCTCACTCAGCGTGACCCTGCGGCTGGCATCCATTACTCAGCTCCCGCTCCTTACTCAGCGTGACCCTGCGGCTGGCATCCATTACTCAGCTCCTGCTCCTCACTCAGCGTGACCCTATAGCTGGCATCCATTACTCAGCTCCCGCTCCTCACTCAGCGTGACCCTGCGGCTGGCATCCATTACTCAGCTCCCCCTCCTCACTCAGCGTGACCCTGCGGCTGGCATCCATTACTCAGCTCCCGCTCCTTACTCAGCGCGACCCTGCGGCTGGCATCCATTACTCAGCTCCCGCTCCTCACTCAGCGTGACCCTGCGGCTGGCATCCATTACTCAGCTCCCGCTCCTCACTCAGCGTGACCCTGCGGCTGGCATCCATTACTCAGCTCCCGCTCCTCACTCAGCGTGACCCTGCGGCTGGCATCCATTACTCAGCTCCCGCTCCTCACTCAGTGTGACCCTGCGGCTGGCATCCATTGCTCAGCTCCTGCTCCTCACTCAGTGTGACCCTGCGGCTGGCATCCATTACCCAGCTCCTGCTCCTCACTCAGCGTGACCCTATAGCTGGCATCCATTACTTGGCTCCAGCTCCTCACTCAGCGTGACCCTGCGGCTGGCATCTATTACTCAGCTTCCGCTCCTCAGTCAGCGTGACCCTGTGGCTGGCATCCATTACCCAGCTCCTGCTCCTCACTCAACGTGACCCTATAGCTGGCATCCATTACCCAGCTCCCGCTCCTCACTCAGCGTGACCCTGCGGCTGGCATCCATTACTCAGCTCGCGCTCCCCACTCAGCGTGACCCTGTGGCTGGCATCTATTACTCAGCTCCCGCTCCTCACTCAGCGTGACCCTGCGGCTGGCATCCATTACTCAGCTCGCGCTCCCCACTCAGCGTGACCCTGTGGCTGGCATCTATTACTCAGCTCCTGCTCCTCACTCAGCGTGATCCTGCGACTGGCATCCATTACTCAGATCCCGCTCCTCACTCAGCGTGACCCTATAGCTGGCATCCATTACTCAGCTCCCGCTCCTCACTCAGCGTGACCCTGCGGCTGGCATCCATTACTCAGCTCCCGCTCCTCACTCAGTGTGACCCTGCGGCTGGCATCCATTACTCAGCTCGCGCTCCCCACTCAGCGTGACCCTGTGGCTGGCATCTATTACTCAGCTCTTGCTCCTCACTCAGCGTGATCCTGCGACTGGCATCCATTACTCAGCTCCCGCTCCTCACTCAGCGTGACCCTATAGCTGGCATCCATTACTCAGCTCCCGCTCCTCACTCAGCGTGACCCTATAGCTGGCATCCATTACTCAGCTCCCGCTCCTCACTCAGCGTGACCCTGCGGCTGGCATCCATTACTCAGCTCCCGCTCCTCACTCAGCGTGACCCTGCCGCTGGCATCCATTACTCAGCTCCCGCTCCTTACTCAGCGTGACCCTGCGGCTGGCATCCATTACTCAGCTCCTGCTCCTCACTCAGTGTGACCCTGCGGCTGGCATCCATTACTCAGCTCCTGCTCCTCACTCAGCGTGATCCTGCGACTGGCATCCATTACTCAGCTCCCGCTCCTCACTCAGCGTGACCCTATAGCTGGCATCCATTACTCAGCTCCCGCTCCTCACTCAGCGTGACCCTATAGCTGGCATCCATTACTCAGCTCCCGCTCCTCACTCAGCGTGACCCTGCGGCTGGCATCCATTACTCAGCTCCCGCTCCTTACTCAGCGTGACCCTGCGGCTGGCATCCATTACTCAGCTCCTGCTCCTCACTCAGCGTGACCCTATAGCTGGCATCCATTACTCAGCTCCCGCTCCTCACTCAGCGTGACCCTGCGGCTGGCATCCATTACTCAGCTCCCCCTCCTCACTCAGCGTGACCCTGCGGCTGGCATCCATTACTCAGCTCCCGCTCCTTACTCAGCGTGACCCTGCGGCTGGCATCCATTACTCAGCTCCCGCTCCTCACTCAGCGTGACCCTGCGGCTGGCATCCATTACTCAGCTCCCGCTCCTCACTCAGCGTGACCCTGCGGCTGGCATCCATTACTCAGCTCCCGCTCCTTACTCAGCGTGACCCTGCGGCTGGCATCCATTACTCAGCTCCTGCTCCTCACTCAGTGTGACCCTGCGGCTGGCATCCATTACTCAGCTCCTGCTCCTCACTCAGCGTGACCCTGCGGCTGGCATCCATTACCCAGCTCCTGCTCCTCACTCAGCGTGACCCTGCGGCTGGCATCCATTACCCAGCTCCCGCTCCTCACTCAGCGTGACCCTATAGCTGGCATCCATTACTTGGCTCCAGCTCCTCACTCAGCGTGACCCTGCGGCTGGCATCTATTACTCAGCTCCTGCTCCTCACTCAGCGTGACCCTGCGGCTGGCATCCATTACTCAGCTCCCGCTCCTCACTCAGCGTGACCCTGTGGCTGGCATCCATTACCCAGCTCCTGCTCCTCACTCAGCGTGTCCCTGCGGCTGGCATCCATTACTCAGCTCGCGCTCCCCACTCAGCGTGACCCTGTGGCTGGCATCTATTACTCAGCTCCCGCTCCTCACTCAGCGTGACCCTATAGCTGGCATCCATTACTCAGCTCCCGCTCCTTACTCAGCGTGACCCTGTGGCTGGAATCCATTACCCAGCTGCCGGTCCTCACTCAGCGTGACCCTATAGCTGGCATCCATTACTCAGCTCCCGCTCCTCACTCAGCGTGACCCTGCGGCTGGCATCCATTACTCAGCTCCCGCTCCTCACTCAGCGTGACCCTATAGCTGGCATCCATTACTCAGCTCCTGCTCCTCACTCAGCGTGACCCTGTGGCTGGCATCCATTACTCAGCTCCCGCTCCTCACTCAGCGTGATCCTGCGGCTGGCATCCATTACTCAGCTCCCGCTCCTCACTCAGCGTGACCCTATAGCTGGCATCCATTACTCAGCTCCCGCTCCTCACTCAGCGTGACCCTGCGGCTGGCATCCATTACTCAGCTCCCGCTCCTCACTCAGCGTGACCCTGTGGCTGGCATCCATTACCCAGCTCCTGCTCCTCACTCAGCGTGTCCCTGCGGCTGGCATCCATTACTCAGCTCGCGCTCCCCACTCAGCGTGACCCTGTGGCTGGCATCTATTACTCAGCTCCTGCTCCTCACTCAGCGTGACCCTGCGGCTGGCATCCATTACCCAGCTCCAGCTCCTCACTCAGCGTGATCCTGCGGCTGGCATCCATTACTCAGCTCCCGCTCCTCAGTCAGCGTGACCCTGTGGCTGGCATCCATTACCCAGCTCCTGCTCCTCACTCAGCGTGACCCTGCGGCTGGCATCTATTACTCAGCTCCTGCTCCTCACTCAGCGTGTCCCTATAGCTGGCATCCATTACTCAGCTCGCGCTCCCCACTCAGCGTGACCCTGTGGCTGGCATCTATTACTCAGCTCCTGCTCCTCACTCAGCGTGATCCTGCGGCTGGCATCCATTACTCAGCTCCCGCTCCTCAGTCAGCGTGACCCTGTGGCTGGCATCCATTACTCAGCTCCTGCTCCTCAGTCAGCGTGACCCTGTGGCTGGCATCCATTACTCAGCTCCTGCTCCTCACTCAGCGTGACCCTATAGCTGGCATCCATTACCCAGCTCCCGCTCCTCACTCAGCGTGACCTTGCGGCTGGCATCCATTACTCAGCTCGCGCTCCCTACTCAGCGTGACCCTGTGGCTGGCATCTATTACTTGGCTCCTGCTCCTCACTCAGCGTGATCCTGCGACTGGCATCCATTACTCAGCTCCCGCTCCTCACTCAGCGTGACCCTATAGCTGGCATCCATTACTCAGCTCCCGCTCCTCACTCAGCGTGACCCTATAGCTGGCATCCATTACTCAGCTCCCGCTCCTCACTCAGCGTGACCCTGCGGCTGGCATCCATTACTCAGCTCCCGCTCCTCACTTAGCGTGACCCTGCGGCTGGCATCCATTACTCAGCTCCCGCTCCTCACTCAGCGTGACCCTGCGGCTGGCATCCATTACTCAGCTCCTGCTCCTCACTCAGTGTGACCCTGCGGCTGGCATCCATTACTCAGCTCCCGCTCCTCACTCAGCGTGACCCTGCGGCTGGCATCCATTACTCAGCTCCCGCTCCTCACTTAGCGTGACCCTGCGGCTGGCATCCATTACTCAGCTCCCGCTCCTCACTCAGCGTGACCCTGCGGCTGGCATCCATTACTCAGCTCCTGCTCCTCACTCAGTGTGACCCTGCGGCTGGCATCCATTACTCAGCTCCCGCTCCTCACTCAGCGTGACCCTGCGGCTGGCATCCATTACTCAGCTCCTGCTCCTCACTCAGCGTGACCCTGCGGCTGGCATCCATTACTCAGCTCCCGCTCCTCACTCAGCGTGACCCTGTGGCTGGCATCCATTACCCAGCTCCCGCTCCTCACTCAGCGTGTCCCTGCGGCTGGCATCCATTACTCAGCTCGCGCTCCCCACTCAGCGTGACCCTGTGGCTGGCATCCATTACTCAGCTCCCGCTCTTCACTCAGCGTGATCCTGCGGTTGGCATCCATTACTCAGCTCCCGCTCCTCACTCAGCGTGACCCTGTGGCTGGCATCCATCACTCAGCTCCCGCTCCTCACTCAGCGTGACCTTATACCTGGCATCCATTACTCAGCTCCCGCTCCTCACTCAGCGTGACCCTGTGGCTGGCATCCATTACTCAGCTCCCGCTCATCACTCAGCGTGACCCTATAGCTGGCATCCATTACTCAGCTCCTGCTCCTCACTCAGTGTGACCCTGCGGCTGGCATCCATTACTCAGCTCCCGCTCCTCACTCAGCGTGACCCTATAGCTGGCATCCATTACTCAGCTCCCGCTCCTCACTCAGCGTGACCCTATAGCTGGCATCCATTACCCAGCTCCTGCTCCTCACTCAGCGTGTCCCTGCGGCTGGCATCCATTACTCAGCTCGCGCTCCCCACTCAGCGTGACCCTATAGCTGGCATCCATTACTCAGCTCCCGCTCCTCACTCAGCGTGACCCTGCGGCTGGCATCCATTACTCAGCTCGCGCTCCCCACTCAGCGTGACCCTGTGGCTGGCATCTATTACTCAGCTCCTGCTCCTCACTCAGCGTGATCCTGCGACTGGCATCCATTACTCAGATCCCGCTCCTCACTCAGCGTGACCCTATAGCTGGCATCCATTACTCAGCTCCCGCTCCTCACTCAGCGTGACCCTGCGGCTGGCATCCATTACTCAGCTCCCGCTCCTCACTCAGTGTGACCCTGCGGCTGGCATCCATTACTCAGCTCGCGCTCCCCACTCAGCGTGACCCTGTGGCTGGCATCTATTACTCAGCTCTTGCTCCTCACTCAGCGTGATCCTGCGACTGGCATCCATTACTCAGCTCCCGCTCCTCACTCAGCGTGACCCTATAGCTGGCATCCATTACTCAGCTCCCGCTCCTCACTCAGCGTGACCCTATAGCTGGCATCCATTACTCAGCTCCCGCTCCTCACTCAGCGTGACCCTGCGGCTGGCATCCATTACTCAGCTCCCGCTCCTTACTCAGCGTGACCCTGCGGCTGGCATCCATTACTCAGCTCCTGCTCCTCACTCAGTGTGACCCTGCGGCTGGCATCCATTACTCAGCTCCTGCTCCTCACTCAGCGTGATCCTGCGACTGGCATCCATTACTCAGCTCCCGCTCCTCACTCAGCGTGACCCTATAGCTGGCATCCATTACTCAGCTCCCGCTCCTCACTCAGCGTGACCCTATAGCTGGCATCCATTACTCAGCTCCCGCTCCTCACTCAGCGTGACCCTGCGGCTGGCATCCATTACTCAGCTCCCGCTCCTTACTCAGCGTGACCCTGCGGCTGGCATCCATTACTCAGCTCCTGCTCCTCACTCAGCGTGACCCTATAGCTGGCATCCATTACTCAGCTCCCGCTCCTCACTCAGCGTGACCCTGCGGCTGGCATCCATTACTCAGCTCCCCCTCCTCACTCAGCGTGACCCTGCGGCTGGCATCCATTACTCAGCTCCCGCTCCTTACTCAGCGTGACCCTGCGGCTGGCATCCATTACTCAGCTCCCGCTCCTCACTCAGCGTGACCCTGCGGCTGGCATCCATTACTCAGCTCCCGCTCCTCACTCAGCGTGACCCTGCGGCTGGCATCCATTACTCAGCTCCCGCTCCTTACTCAGCGTGACCCTGCGGCTGGCATCCATTACTCAGCTCCCGCTCCTCACTCAGCGTGACCCTGCGGCTGGCATCCATTACTCAGCTCCCGCTCCTCACTCAGCGTGACCCTGCGGCTGGCATCCATTACTCAGCTCCCGCTCCTTACTCAGCGTGACCCTGCGGCTGGCATCCATTACTCAGCTCCTGCTCCTCACTCAGTGTGACCCTGCGGCTGGCATCCATTACTCAGCTCCCGCTCCTTACTCAGCGTGACCCTGCGGCTGGCATCTATTACTCGGCTCCTGCTCCTCACTCAGCGTGATCCTGTGGCTGGCATCCATTACCCAGCTCCTGCTCCTCACTCAGCGTGACCCTGCGGCTGGCATCCATTACCCAGCTCCCGCTCCTCACTCAGCGTGACCCTATAGCTGGCATCCATTACTTGGCTCCAGCTCCTCACTCAGCGTGACCCTGCGGCTGGCATCTATTACTCAGCTCCTGCTCCTCACTCAGCGTGACCCTGCGGCTGGCATCCATTACTCAGCTCCCGCTCCTCACTCAGCGTGACCCTGTGGCTGGCATCCATTACCCAGCTCCTGCTCCTCACTCAGCGTGTCCCTGCGGCTGGCATCCATTACTCAGCTCGCGCTCCCCACTCAGCGTGACCCTGTGGCTGGCATCTATTACTCAGCTCCCGCTCCTCACTCAGCGTGACCCTATAGCTGGCATCCATTACTCAGCTCCCGCTCCTTACTCAGCGTGACCCTGTGGCTGGAATCCATTACCCAGCTGCCGCTCCTCACTCAGCGTGACCCTATAGCTGGCATCCATTACTCAGCTCCCGCTCCTCACTCAGCGTGACCCTGCGGCTGGCATCCATTACTCAGCTCCCGCTCCTCACTCAGCGTGACCCTATAGCTGGCATCCATTACTCAGCTCCTGCTCCTCACTCAGCGTGACCCTGTGGCTGGAATCCATTACTCAGCTCCCGCTCCTCACTCAGCGTGATCCTGCGGCTGGCATCCATTACTCAGCTCCCGCTCCTCACTCAGCGTGACCCTATAGCTGGCATCCATTACTCAGCTCCCGCTCCTCACTCGGCGTGACCCTGCGGCTGGCATCCATTACTCAGCTCCCGCTCCTCACTCAGCGTGACCCTGTGGCTGGCATCCATTACCCAGCTCCTGCTCCTCACTCAGCGTGTCCCTGCGGCTGGCATCCATTACTCAGCTCGCGCTCCCCACTCAGCGTGACCCTGTGGCTGGCATCTATTACTCAGCTCCTGCTCCTCACTCAGCGTGACCCTGCGGCTGGCATCCATTACCCAGCTCCAGCTCCTCACTCAGCGTGATCCTGCGGCTGGCATCCATTACTCAGCTCCCGCTCCTCAGTCAGCGTGACCCTGTGGCTGGCATCCATTACCCAGCTCCTGCTCCTCACTCAGCGTGACCCTGCGGCTGGCATCTATTACTCAGCTCCTGCTCCTCACTCAGCGTGTCCCTATAGCTGGCATCCATTACTCAGCTCGCGCTCCCCACTCAGCGTGACCCTGTGGCTGGCATCTATTACTCAGCTCCTGCTCCTCACTCAGCGTGATCCTGCGGCTGGCATCCATTACTCAGCTCCCGCTCCTCAGTCAGCGTGACCCTGTGGCTGGCATCCATTACTCAGCTCCTGCTCCTCAGTCAGCGTGACCCTGTGGCTGGCATCCATTACTCAGCTCCTGCTCCTCACTCAGCGTGACCCTATAGCTGGCATCCATTACCCAGCTCCCGCTCCTCACTCAGCGTGACCTTGCGGCTGGCATCCATTACTCAGCTCGCGCTCCCTACTCAGCGTGACCCTGTGGCTGGCATCTATTACTCAGCTCCTGCTCCTCACTCAGCGTGATCCTGCGACTGGCATCCATTACTCAGCTCCCGCTCCTCACTCAGCGTGACCCTATAGCTGGCATCCATTACTCAGCTCCCGCTCCTCACTCAGCGTGACCCTATAGCTGGCATCCATTACTCAGCTCCCGCTCCTCACTCAGCGTGACCCTGCGGCTGGCATCCATTACTCAGCTCCCGCTCCTCACTTAGCGTGACCCTGCGGCTGGCATCCATTACTCAGCTCCCGCTCCTCACTCAGCGTGACCCTGCGGCTGGCATCCATTACTCAGCTCCTGCTCCTCACTCAGTGTGACCCTGCAGCTGGCATCCATTACTCAGCTCCCGCTCCTCACTCAGCGTGACCCTGCGGCTGGCATCCATTACTCAGCTCCTGCTCCTCACTCAGCGTGACCCTGCGGCTGGCATCCATTACTCAGCTCCCGCTCCTCACTCAGCGTGACCCTGTGGCTGGCATCCATTACCTAGCTCCCGCTCCTCACTCAGCGTGTCCCTGCGGCTGGCATCCATTACTCAGCTCGCGCTCCCCACTCAGCGTCACCCTGTGGCTGGCATCCATTACTCAGCTCCCGCTCTTCACTCAGCGTGATCCTGCGGTTGGCATCCATTACTCAGCTCCCGCTCCTCACTCAGCGTGACCCTGTGGCTGGCATCCATCACTCAGCTCCCGCTCCTCACTCAGCGTGACCTTATAGCTGGCATCCATTACTCAGCTCCCGCTCCTCACTCAGCGTGACCCTGTGGCTGGCATCCATTACTCAGCTCCCGCTCATCACTCAGCGTGACCCTATAGCTGGCATCCATTACTCAGCTCCTGCTCCTCACTCAGTGTGACCCTGCGGCTGGCATCCATTACTCAGCTCCCGCTCCTCACTCAGCGTGACCCTACAGCTGGCATCCATTACTCAGCTCCCGCTCCTCACTCAGCGTGACCCTATAGCTGGCATCCATTACCCAGCTCCTGCTCCTCACTCAGCGTGTCCCTGCGGCTGGCATCCATTACTCAGCTCGCGCTCCCCACTCAGCGTGACCCTATAGCTGGCATCCATTACTCAGCTCCCGCTCCTCACTCAGCGTGACCCTGTGGCTGGCATCCATTACCCAGCTCCCGCTCCTCACTCAGCGTGACCCTGCGGCTGGCATCCATTACCCAGCTCCTGCTCCTCACTCAGTGTGACCCTGCGGCTGGCATCCATTACTCAGCTCCCGCTCCTCACTCAGCGTGATCCTGCGGCTGGCATCCATTACTCAGCTCCCACTCCTCACTCAGCGTGACCCTGTGGCTGGCATCCATTACTCAGCTCACGCTCCTCACTCAGCGTGACCCTGCGGCTGGTATCCATTACTCAGCTCCCGCTCCTCACTCAGCGTGACCCTGCGGCTGGCATCCATTACTCAGCTCACGCTCCTCACTCAGCGTGATCCTGCGGCTGGCATCCATTACTCAGCTCCCGCTCCTCACTCAGCGTGTCCCTATAGCTGGCATCCATTACTCAGCTCCTGCTCCTCACTCAGCATGATCCTGCGGCTGGCATCCATTACTCAGCTCCCGCTCCTCACTCAGCGTGTCCCTGCGGCTGGCATCCATTACTCAGCTCGCGCTCCCCACTCAGCGTGACCCTGTGGCTGGCATCCATTACTCAGCTCCCGCTCTTCACTCAGCGTGATCCTGCGGTTGGCATCCATTACTCAGCTCCCGCTCCTCACTCAGCGTGACCCTATAGCTGGCATCCATTACTCAGCTCCCGCTCCTCACTCAGCGTGACCCTGTGGCTGGCATCCATCACTCAGCTCCCGCTCCTCACTCAGCGTGACCTTATAGCTGGCATCCATTACTCAGCTCCCGCTCCTCACTCAGCGTGACCTTATAGCTGGCATCCATTACTCAGCTCCCGCTCCTCACTCAGCGTGACCCTGTGGCTGGCATCCATTACTCAGCTCCCGCTCCTCACTCAGCGTGACCCTATAGCTGGCATCCATTACTCAGCTCCTGCTCCTCACTCAGTGTGACCCTGCGGCTGGCATCCATTACTCAGCTCCCGCTCCTCACTCAGCGTGACCCTGCGGCTGGCATCCATTACTCAGCTCCTGCTCCTCACTCAGCGTGACCCTGCGGCTGGCATCCATTACTCAGCTCCCGCTCCTCACTCAGCGTGTCCCTGTGGCTGGCATCCATTACCCAGCTCCTGCTCCTCACTCAGCGTGTCCCTGCGGCTGGCATCCATTACTCAGCTCGCGCTCCCCACTCAGCGTGACCCTGTGGCTGGCATCCATTACTCAGCTCCTGCTCCTCACTCAGCGTGACCCTATAGCTGGCATCCATTACTCAGCTCCCGCTCCTCACTCAGCGTGACCCTGTGGCTGGCTTCCATTACTCAGCTCCCGCTTTCCGCTCAGCGTGACCCTATAGCTGGCATCCATTACTCAGCTCCCGCTCCTCACTCAGCGTGACCCTATAGCTGGCATCCATTACTCAGCTCCCGCTCCTTACTCAGCGTGACCCTATAGCTGGCATCCATTACTCAGCTCCCGCTCCTCACTCAGCGTGACCCTGCGGCTGGCATCCATTACTCAGCTCCCGCTCCTCACTCAGCGTGACCCTGTGGCTGGCATCCATTACTCAGCTCCCGCTCCTCACTCAGCGTGACCCTGCGGCTGGCATCCATTACTCAGCTCCCGCTCCTCACTCAGCGTGACCCTGCGGCTGGCATCCATTACTCAGCTCCCGCTCCTCACTCAGCGTGACCCTGCGGCTGGCATCCATTACTCAGCTCCCGCTCCTCACTCAGCGTGACCCTGCGGCTGGCATCCATTACTCAGCTCCCGCTCCTCACTCAGCGTGACCGTGCGGCTGGCATCCATTACTCAGCTCCCACTCCTCACTCAGCGTGACCCTGTGGCTGGCATCCATTACTCAGCTCACGCTCCTCACTCAGCGTGACCCTGCGGCTGGCATCCATTACTCAGCTCCCGCTCCTCACTCAGCGTGACCCTGTGGCTGGCATCCATTACTCAGCTCCCGCTCCTCACTCAGCGTGACCCTGTGGCTGGCATCCATTACTCAGCTCCCGCTCCTCACTCAGCGTGACCCTGTGGCTGGCATCCATTACTCAGCTCACGCTCCTCACTCAGCGTGATCCTGCGGCTGGCATCCATTACTCAGCTCCCGCTCCTCACTCAGCGTGACCCTGTGGCTGGCATCCATTACCCAGCTCCTGCTCCTCACTCAGCGTGATCCTGCGGCTGGCATCCATTACTCAGCTCCCGCTCCTCACTCAGCGTGACCCTGTGGCTGGCATCCATTACCTAGCTCCCGCTCCTCACTCGGCGTGACCCTGCGGCTGGCATCCATTACTCAGCTCCCGCTCCTCACTCGGCGTGACCCTGTGGCTGGCATCCATTACCCAGCTCCTGCTCCTCACTCAGCGTGACCCTGTGGCTGGCATCCATTACCCAGCTCCCGCTCCTCACTCAGCGTGTCCCTGTAGCTGGCATCCATTACTCAGCTCCTGCTCCTCACTCAGCGTGACCCTGCGGCTGGCATCCATTACCCAGCTCCTGCTCCTCACTCAGCGTGACCCTGTGGCTGGCATCCATTACCCAGCTCCCGCTCCTCACTCAGCGTGACCCTGTGGCTGGCATCCATTACTCAGCTCCCGCTCCTCACTCAGCGTGATCCTGCGGTTGGCATCCATTACTCAGCTCCCGCTCCTCACTCAGCGTGACCCTGCGGCTGGCATCTATTACTCAGCTCCCGCTCCTCACTCAGCGTGACCCTATAGCTGGCATCCATTACTCAGCTCCCGCTCCTCACTCAGCGTGACCCTGTGGCTGGCATCCATTACTCAGCTCCCGCTCCTCACTCAGCGTGACCCTGCGGCTGGCATCCATTACCCAGCTCCCGCTCCTCACTCAGCGTGACCCTGCGGCTGGCATCCATTACTCAGCTCACGCTCCTCACTCAGCGTGACCCTATAGCTGGCATCCATTACCCAGCTCCCGCTCCTCACTCAGCGTGACCCTGCGGCTGGCATCCATTACTCAGCTCCCGCTCCTCACTCAGCGTGACCCTGCGGCTGGCATCCATTACCCAGCTCCCGCTCCTCACTCAGCGTGACCCTATAGCTGGCATCCATTACCCAGCTCCCGCTTTCCGCTCAGCATGACCCAGGATCTCCTGCAACTTCCATTAGACTCCTTCTCCTTCTTCCCAGATGTCTCCTCTGCTTCCAGACTGCCTTGTCCAGTCCGCAACCAGTATCTGGACCATGTGATCAGACTAGAGTCCGTCCTGAACCCCTGCTGTGAAGCACTATACCCTCACTGCTGCATATTAGCCTTGAAGGGGCGCACACACACCACTTTCTGGGGTGCCACACTAGGTACAAAACTCTGGCCGTGTATAAATGAGAGACACTCTTGCTCATTGTACAGGTTATCTGTGTACACTGTCCAGATGGAGGGCGGAATCCTTATAGACTGACAGCACTCTGATTCATATGGCATACCTCCAAACTGTCCCGCTGTCCCACCCGCGGACTGCAGTGTCCCGCGGTGGTGGTGGTGGTGGGGGGTGGTGGTGGTGGTTGGCGGGGTGCAGTTGGGAGGCTACATAGCAGGGTCTATTCAAGGGAGACAGAGGGACTGTCTACCGTGACGGAAGAAGGGGCGTGACTCGTGGTAGCTGTTGTTTCAAATACAAGAGATGGCTGATTAACAGTGGGAGGGACAGGCTGTCGTATGCAGCGCACACGCATAACCTACATTACTGCGGCTGCCGGATAACGCAATCCCCGTTCTGTGCGGTGTCAGTGACGTGTAATAGCCGGATGCATGTTACCATCGCTGTGTAGTCAGTATAAGGAAGGTTACATGTATAGTCTAATATAGAAAGTATAAGAGGGATGGATATGAAATGCCGGCGGAGAGGATCCTGATGGTGAGAATCCCAATGGACACAATTCCAAAGGATCCAGGGGAGTGTTCTAACCCTTTTGCCTCACACTAACCCTCCCCCTAGTGCCTCACCCTAACCCTCCCCCTAGTGCCTCCCCCTAACCCTCCCCCAGTGACCCACCCTAACCCTCCCCCTAGTGTCTCACCCTAACCCTCCCCCTAGTGCCTACCCCTAACCCTCCCCCTAGTGCCTCCCCCTAACCCTCCCCCTAGTACCTCACCCTAACCCTCCCCCTAGTGCCTCACCCTAACCCTCCCCCTAGTGCCTCACCCTAACCCTCCTCATAGTGTCTCACCCTAACCCTCCCCCAGTGCCCCACCCTAACCCTCCCCCTAGTGCCCCACCCTAACCCTCCCCCCTAGAGCACCACCCTAACCCTCCCCCCTAGAGCCCCACCCTAACCCTCCCCCTAGTGCCCCACCCTAACCCTCCCCCTAGTGCCTCACCCTACTCCCCCTAGTGCCTCACTCGAACCCTCCCCCTAGTGCCTCACCCTAACCCTCCCCTAGTGCCTTACCCTACTTCTCCCCCTAGTGCCTCACCCTAACCCTCCCCCTAGTGCCTCACCCTAACCCTCCCCCTAGTGCCTCCCCCTAACCCTCCCCTTAGTGCCCCACCCTAGCCCTCCTGCTAGTGTCTCACCCTAACACTCCCCCTAGTGCCCCACCCTAACCCTCCCCCTAGTGCCTCACCCTACTTCTCCCCCTAGTGCCTCACTCGGATTCTCCCCCTAGTGCCTCACCCTACTTCTCCCCCTAGTGCCTCACCCTAACCCTCCCCCTAGTGCCTCACTCTAACCCTCCCCTTAGTGCCCCACCCTAACCCTCCCCTTAGTGCCTCACCCTAACCCTCCCACTAGTGTCTCACCCTAACACTCCCCCTAGTGCCTCACCCTAATCCTGCCCCAAGTGCCTCACCCTACTTCTCCCCCTAGTGCCTCACTCGAACCCTTCCCCTAGTGCCTCACCCTACTTCTTCCCCTAGTGCCTCACTCGAACCCTCCCCCTAGTGTCTCACCCTAACCCTCCCCATAGTGCCTCACTCTACTTCTCCCCCTAGTGCCTCACTCGAACCCTCCCCCTAGTGCCTCACCCTACTTCTCCCCCTAGTGCCTCCCCCTAACCCTCCCCCTAGTGCCTCACCCTAACCCTCCCCCTAGTGCCTCACCCTAACCCTCCCCCTAGTGCCTCACCCTAACCCTCCCCCAGTGACCCACCCTAACCCTCCCCCTAGTGCCTCCCCCTAACCCTCCCCCTAGTGCCCCACCCTAACCCTCCCCCTAGTGCCTCACCCTAACCCTCCCCCTAGTGCCTCACCCTAACCCTCCCCCTAGTGCCCCACCCTAACCCTCCCCCTAGTGCCTCACCCTACTTCTCCCCCTAGTGCCTCACCCTAACCCTCCCCCTAGTGTCTCACCCTAACCCTCCCCCTAGTGTCTCACCCAAACCCTCCCCCTAGTGCCTCATCGGAACCCTCTTCCTCTAGTGCCTCCCCCTAGTGCCTCCCCCTAATCCCAACCCTAAAATTAACAATTAAGGTGGGTACACAGTAGAGCGATGTCAACATGAATTGCCGTTTCGTAACGACATTTTGCCTACATGGCTCAGTGTGTATGGGTGATTGCGCGCTCCTGCGGCCACTAGCGATGGACGCTTGGTTCTATGTGCTGCGTCTTGTATTATGCTAATGGGTGACGGAACATGTCCCAGTGTGTACACACTATCTATCGGGGATTCCTTCCGACGTCGCGCTAGTGTGTACCCCCCTTAATACTCACCGTCGGGATTCCACTGTCAGGACTGTGACTGTTGTGATCCTGACTACATTCTAGTGATGTGCACCGGAAATTTTTCGGGTTTTGTGTTTTGGTTTTGGGTTCGGTTCCGCGGCCGTGTTTTGGGTTCGACCGCGTTTTGGCAAAACCTCACCGAATATTTTTTGTCGGATTCGGGTGTGTTTTGGATTCGGGTGTTTTTTTCAAAAAACCCTAAAAAACAGCTTAAATCATAGAATTTGGGGGTCATTTTGATCCCAAAGTATTATTAACCTCAAAAACCATCATTTCCACTCATTTTCAGTCTATTCTGAACACCTCACACCTCATAATATTATTTTTAGTCCTAAAATTTGCACCGAGGTCGCTGGATGACTAAGCTAAGCGACCCTAGTGGCCGACACAAACACCGGGCCCATCTAGGAGTGGCACTGCAGTGTCACGCAGGATGTCCCTTCCAAAAAACCCTCCCCAAACAGCACATGACGCAAAGAAAAAAAGAGGCGCAATGAGGTAGCTGTGTGAGTAAGATAAGCGACCCTAGTGGCCGACACAAACACCGGGCCCATCTAGGAGTGGCACTGCAGTGTCACGCAGGATGGCCCTTCCAAAAAACCCTCCCCAAACAGCACATGACGCAAAGAAAAAAAGAGGCGCAATGAGGTAGCTGTGTGAGTAAGATAAGCGACCCTAGTGGCCGACACAAACACCGGGCCCATCTAGGAGTGGCACTGCAGTGTCACGCAGGATGGCCCTTCCAAAAAACCCTCCCCAAACAGCACATGACGCAAAGAAAAAAAGAGGCGCAATGAGGTAGCTGTGTGAGTAAGATAAGCGACCCTAGTGGCCGACACAAACACCGGGCCCATCTAGGAGTGTCACTGCAGTGTCACGCAGGATGGCCCTTCCAAAAAACACTCCCCAAACAGCACATGACGCAAAGAAAAAAAGAGGCGCAATGAGGTCGCTGGATGACTAAGCTAAGCGACCCTAGTGGCCGACACAAACACCGGGCCCATCTAGGAGTGGCACTGCAGTGTCACGCAGGATGTCCCTTCCAAAAAACCCTCCCCAAACAGCACATGACGCAAAGAAAAAAAGAGGCGCAATGAGGTAGCTGTGTGAGTAAGATAAGCGACCCTAGTGGCCGACACAAACACCGGGCCCATCTAGGAGTGGCACTGCAGTGTCACGCAGGATGTCCCTTCCAAAAAACCCTCCCCAAACAGCACATGACGCAAAGAAAAAAAGAGGCGCAATGAGGTAGCTGTGTGAGTAAGATAAGCGACCCTAGTGGCCGACACAAACACCGGGCCCATCTAGGAGTGGCACTGCAGTGTCACGCAGGATGTCCCTTCCAAAAAACCCTCCCCAAACAGCACATGACGCAAAGAAAAAAAGAGGCGCAATGAGGTAGCTGTGTGAGTAAGATAAGCGACCCTAGTGGCCGACACAAACACCGGGCCCATCTAGGAGTGGCACTGCAGTGTCACGCAGGATGTCCCTTCCAAAAAACCCTCCCCAAACTGCACATGACGCAAAGAAAAAAAGAGGCGCAATGAGGTAGCTGTGTGAGTAAGATAAGCGACCCTAGTGGCCGACACAAACACCGGGCCCATCTAGGAGTGGCACTGCAGTGTCACGCAGGATGGCCCTTCCAAAAAACCCTCCCCAAACAGCACATGACGCAAAGAAAAAAAGAGGCGCAATGAGGTAGCTGTGTGTGAGTAAGATAAGCGACCCTAGTGGCCGACACAAACACCGGGCCCATCTAGGAGTGGCACTGCAGTGTCACGCAGGATGGCCCTTCCAAAAAACCCTCCCCAAACAGCACATGACGCAAAGAAAAAAAGAGGCGCAATGAGGTAGCTGTGTGAGTAAGATAAGCGACCCTAGTGGCCGACACAAACACCGGGCCCATCTAGGAGTGTCACTGCAGTGTCACGCAGGATGGCCCTTCCAAAAAACACTCCCCAAACAGCACATGACGCAAAGAAAAAAAGAGGCGCAATGAGGTAGCTGTGTGAGTAAGATAAGCGACCCTAGTGGCCGACACAAACACCGGGCCCATCTAGGAGTGGCACTGCAGTGTCACGCAGGATGGCCCTTCCAAAAAACCCTCCCCAAACAGCACATGACGCAAAGAAAAAAAGAGGCGCAATGAGGTAGCTGTGTGAGTAAGATAAGCGACCCTAGTGGCCGACACAAACACTGGGCCCATCTAGGAGTGGCACTGCAGTGTCCCGCAGGATGGCCCTTCCAAAAAACATTCCACAAACAGCACATGACGCAAAGAAAAATTAAAGAAAAAAGAGGTGCAAGATGGAATTGTCCTTGGGCCCTCCCACCCACCTTTATGTTGTATAAACAGGACATGCACACTTTAACCAACCCATCATTTCAGTGACAGGGTCTGCCACACGACTGTGACTGAAATGACGGGTTGGTTTGGACCCCCACCAAAAAAGAAGCAATTAATCTCTCCTTGCACAAACTGGCTCTACAGAGGCAAGATGTCCACCTCATCATCATCCTCCGATATATCACCGTGTACATCCCCCTCCTCACAGATTATCAATTCGTCCCCACTGGAATCCACCATCTCAGCTCCCTGTGTACTTTGTGGAGGCAATTGCTGCTGGTCAATGTCTCCACGGAGGAATTGATTATAATTCATTTTAATGAACATCATCTTCTCCACATTTTCTGGATGTAACCTCGTACGCCGATTGCTGACAAGGTGAGCGGCGGCACTAAACACTCTTTCGGAGTACACACTTGTGGGAGGGCAACTTAGGTAGAATAAAGCCAGTTTGTGCAAGGGCCTCCAAATTGCCTCTTTTTCCTGCCAGTAGAAGTACGGACTGTGTGACGTGCCTACTTGGATGCAGTCACTCATATAATCCTCCACCATTCTTTCAATGGTGAGAGAATCATATGCAGTGACAGTAGACGACATGTCCGTAATCGTTGTCAGGTCCTTCAGTCCGGACCAGATGTCCGCATCAGCAGTCGCTCCAGACTGCCCTGCATCACCGCCAGCGGGTGGGCTCGGAATTCTGAGCCTTTTCCTCGCACCCCCAGTTGCGGGAGAATGTGAAGGAGGAGATGTTGACAGGTCGCGTTCCGCTTGACTTGACAATTTTCTCACCAGCAGGTCTTTCAACCCCAGCAGACTTGTGTCTGCCGGAAAGAGAGATCCAAGGTAGGCTTTAAATCTAGGATCGAGCACGGTGGCCAAAATGTAGTGCTCTGATTTCAACAGATTGACCACCCGTGAATCCTTGTTAAGCGAATTAAGGGCTCCATCCACAAGTCCCACATGCCTAGCGGAATCGCTCCGTGTTAGCTCCTCCTTCAATGTCTCCAGCTTCTTCTGCAAAAGCCTGATGAGGGGAATGACCTGACTCAGGCTGGCAGTGTCTGAACTGACTTCACGTGTGGCAAGTTCAAAGGGCATCAGAACCTTGCACAACGTTGAAATCATTCTCCACTGCACTTGAGACAGGTGCATTCCACCTCCTATATCGTGCTCAATTGTATTGTATAGGCTTGAATGGCCTTTTGCTGCTCCTCCAACCTCTGAAGCATATAGAGGGTTGAATTCCACCTCGTTACCACTTCTTGCTTCAGATGATGGCAGGGCAGGTTCAGTAGTTTTTGGTGGTGCTCCAGTCTTCTGTACGTGGTGCCTGTACGCCGAAAGTGTCCCGCAATTCTTCTGGCCACCGACAGCATCTCTTGCACGCCCCTGTCGTTTTTTTAAAAATTCTGCACCACCAAATTCAAGGTATGTGCAAAACATGGGACGTGCTGGAATTTGCCCATATTTAATGCACACACAATATTGCTGGCGTTGTCGATGCCACAAATCCACAGGAGAGTCCAATTGGGGTAAGCCATTCCGCGATGATCTTCCTCAGTTGCCGTAAGAGGTTTTCAGCTGTGTGCGTATTCTGGAAAGCGGTGATACAAAGCGTAGCCTGCCTAGGAAAGAGTTGGCGTTTGCGAGATGCTGCTACTGGTGCCGCCGCTGCTGTTCTTGCGGCGGGAGTCCATACATCTACCCAGTGGGCTGTCACAGTCATATAGTCCTGACCCTGCCCTGCTCCACTTGTCCACATGTCCGTGGTTAAGTGGACATTGGGTACAGCTGCATTTTTTAGGACACTGGTGAGTCTTTTTCTGAGGTCTGTGTACATTTTCGGTATCGCCTGCCTAGAGAAGTGGAACCTAGATGGTATTTGGTAACGGGGGCACACTACCTCAAGAAATTGTCTAGTTCCCTGTGAACTAACGGCGGATACCGGACGCACGTCTAACACCAACATAGTTGTCAAGGCCTCAGTTATCCGCTTTGCAGCAGGATGACTGCTGTGATATTTCATCTTCCTCGCAAAGGACTGTTGGACAGTCAATTGCTTACTGGAAGTAGTACAAGTGGTCTTCCGACTTCCCCTCTGGGATGACCATCGACTCCCAGCAGCAACAACAGCAGCGCCAGCAGCAGTAGGCGTTACACGCAAGGATGCATCGGAGGAATCCCAGGCAGGAGAGGACTCGTCAGAATTGCCAGTGACATGGCCTGCAGGACTATTGGCATTCCTGGGGAAGGAGGAAATTGACACTGAGGGAGTTGGTGGGGTGGTTTGCGTGAGCTTGGTTACAAGAGGAAGGGATTTACTGGTCAGTGGACTGCTTCCGCTGTCACCCAAAGTTTTTGAACTTGTCACTGACTTATTATGAATGCGCTGCAGGTGACGTATAAGGGAGGATGTTCTGAGGTGGTTAACGTCCTTACCCCTACTTATTACAGCTTGACAAAGGCAACACACGGCTTGACACCTGTTGTCCGCATTTCTGTTGAAATACCTCCACACTGAAGAGCTGATTTTTTTGGTATTTTCACCAGGCATGTCAACGGCCATATTCCTCCCACGGACAACAGGTGTCTCCCCGGGTGCCTGACTTAAACAAACCACCTCACCATCAGAATCCTCCTGGTCAATTTCCTCCCCAGCGCCAGCAACACCCATATCCTCCTCATCCTGGTGTACTTCAACACTGACATCTTCAATCTGACTATCAGGGACTGGACTGCGGGTGCTCCTTCCAGCACTTGCAGGGGGCGTGCAAATGGTGGAAGGCGCATGCTCTTCACGTCCAGTGTTGGGAAGGTCAGGCATCGCAACCGACACAATTGGACTCTCCTTGTGGATTTGGGATTTCGAAGAACACACAGTTCTTTGCGGTGCTTTTGCCAGCTTGAGTCTTTTCAGTTTTCTAGCGAGAGGCTGAGTGCTTCCATCCTCATGTGAAGCTGAACCACTAGCCATGAACATAGGCCAGGGCCTCAGCCGTTCCTTGCCACTCCGTGTGGTAAATGGCATATTGGCAAGTTTACGCTTCTCCTCCGACAATTTTATTTTAGGTTTTGGAGTCCTTTTTTTACTGATATTTGGTGTTTTGGATTTGACATGCTCTGTACTATGACATTGGGCATCGGCCTTGGCAGACGACGTTGCTGGCATTTCATCGTCTCGGCCATGACTAGTGGCAGCAGCTTCAGCACGAGGTGGAAGTGGATCTTGATCTTTCCCTAATTTTGGAACCTCAACATTTTTGTTCTCCATATTTTAATAGGCACAACTAAAAGGCACCTCAGGTAAACAATGGAGATGGATGGATACTAGTATACTTATGGATGGACTGCCGAGTGCCGACACAGAGGTAGCTACAGCCGTGGACTACCGTACTGTGTCTGCTGCTAATATAGACTGGATGATAATGAGATGAAATCAATATATATATGTATGTATATATAATATCACTAGTACTGCAGCCGGACAGGTAGATAATATATTTATTAGGTAATGATGACTGATGACGGGCCTGCTGGACACTGTCAGCTCAGCAGCACCGCAGACTGCTACAGTAAGCTACTATACTATAGTAGTATGTACAAAGAAGAAAGAAAAAAAAAAACACGGGTAGGTGGTATACAATTATGGATGGACTGCCGAGTGCCGACACAGAGGTAGCTACAGCCGTGGACTAACGTACTGTGTCTGCTGCTAATATAGACTGGATGATTGATAATGAGATGAAATCAATATATATATGTATGTATATATAATATCACTAGTACTGCAGCCGGACAGGTAGATAATATATTTATTAGGTAATGATGACTGATGACGGACCTGCTGGACACTGTCAGCTCAGCAGCACCGCAGACTGCTACAGTAAGCTACTATACTATAGTAGTATGTACAAAGAAGAAAGAAAAAAAAAAACCACGGGTAGGTGGTATACAATTATGGATGGACTGCCGAGTGCCGACACAGAGGTAGCTACAGCCGTGGACTAACGTACTGTGTCTGCTGCTAATATAGAGTCTAGACTGGATGATAAATTATTGATAATGAGATGAAATCAATATAATATCACTAGTACTGCAGCCGGACAGGTATATATATTTATTATGTAATGACTGATGACGGACCTGCTGGACACTGTCAGGTCAGCAGCACCGCAGACTGCTACAGTAAGCTACTATAGTAGTATGTATAAAGAAGAATGAAAAAAAAAAAAAACCACGGTAGGTGGTATACAATATTATATATATATATATATATATATATATATATATTATATACAATTTTATATATATATATATATATATATATATATATATATATATATATATATTAAACTGGTGGTGATTGATTATTAAACTGGTGGTCAGGTCACGTTGCAACTTGCAACTAGTACTCCGAGTCCTAAGCAGACAATCACAAAATATATTATTATACTGGTGGTCAGTGTGGTCACAACAATGGCAGTGTGGCACTGACTCTGGCAGCAAAAGTGTGCACTGTACGTTATATGTACTCCTGAGTCCTGCTCTCAGACTCTAACTGCTCCCCACTGTCAGTGTCTCCCCCACAAGTCAGATAATACAATACACTTACAGTCACACTATCTAATCTATATCACTTCAGCAAGTAGTATAGTAGTATAGTAGTACTCCTCCTAATAGTAATAATGCTCCCCAAAATACTGTGTCTCTCTCGTCTCTACTGTGTCTCTCTCTTCTCTAAACGGAGAGGACGCCAGCCACGTCCTCTCCCTATGACTCTCAATGCACGTGTGAAAATGGCGGCGACGCGCGGCTCCTTATATAGAATCCGAGTCTCGCGAGAATCCGACAGCGGGATGATGACGTTCGGGCGCGCTCGGGTTAACCGAGCAAGGCGGGAAGATCCGAGTCGCTCGGACCCGTGAAGAAAAAACTGAAGTTCAGGCGGGTTCGGATTCAGAGGAACCGAACCCGCTCATCTCTACTACATTCCCTACAAGACGCCTAATGACAGTCTTACACACCGGCTACTTACCTGCAACTAGCAGCGTGACGCCCGCAGAGCGCGTCCTCGCAGATTTGGCCCCACTGGAGAACGCCGTGAGCCCCAGGATGATGCCAGCGAAACAGGACAGGATGGACAATAACATGAACGCTCGTGTGGCGTCCCAGAAAGCTGGAAAACAGGAGAGAACGCAGAAGCCAGGTATAATATTATCATTATTTTTATTACTATTATTATTATTATTACTATTATTATCATCATTATTAGCAGTTTCTTATATAGCGCAGCATATTCCGTTGCGCTTTACAATTAGAACAACAGTTATAGAACAAAACAAAAGTATATAGAATGCAGCAATGGTAAAGAAAGGTATAGAGCAGAGCAATGTGTATAAATACTCAGAAATACATGTACTACTGTAAGTGCACTCTCCCCGCCCATCCTCCAGGAGCGCAGTGCCCCCTCCCCCCGCCCATCCTCCAGGAGCACAGTGCCCCCTCCCCCCGCCCATCCTCCAGGAGTGCAGTGCCCCCGCCCATCCTCCAGGAGTGCAGTGCCCCCGGTTATCCTCCAGGAGCGCAGTGCCCCCTCCCCCCCACCCATCCTCCAGGAGCGCAGTGCCCCCTCCCCCCGCCCATCCTCCAGGAGTGCAGTGCCCCCGCCCATCCTCCAGGAGTGCAGTGCCCCCGCCCATCCTCCAGGAGCGCAGTGCCCCCTCCCCCCCACCCATCCTCCAGGAGCGCAGTGCCCCCTCCCCCCACCCATCCTCCAGGAGCGCAGTGCCCCCTCCCCCCGCCCATCCTCCAGGAGTGCAGTGCCCCCGCCCATCCTCCAGGAGTGCAGTGCCCCCGCCCATCCTCCAGGAGCGCAGTGCCCCCTCCCCCCCACCCATCCTCCAGGAGCGCAGTGCCCCCTCCCCCCCCACCCATCCTCCAGGAGCGCAGTGCCCCCTCCCCCCCCACCCATCCTCCAGGAGCGCAGTGCCCCCTCCCCCCCACTCATTCTCCAGGATTTCTGTGTAACATTTCCGCCTCTTGCTGGGGTTACATTACCAGTATGACTTTTACTTACATGGTCTCTTCCTGGAAACATTGGACCCTCTTATAGCCACATAGATGAAATCACTTTTTATATTTAATCCTCTCTGTGTGTATAATATAAGTCTTTCCTCTTGTATGAAGAAGAGAGGGTGTTGGAAATACAGCGTGGGTTTTTGTTTTTTTCTAGATAGCATTTGGGTTTTTTATGTCTGAAGGCAGTAGCAGGGTCTGACGGGAGAATTGGTGGCAGATGGGAGTGGCGGGGTCTGAGGGCAGTAGGAGAGGAGTGGCGGGGTCAGACGGGAGTGGCGGGGTCTGATGGGAGAAGCAAGGTCTAAATGGAGTAGAAGTGGCAGACGAGAGATGCAGTGGCAGACGGGAGTGGCTGGGTCTGATGGCAGTTGGGGGAGTCTGACGGGAGTAGAAGTGGCCCACGGGAGTGGCGGGGTCTGATGGCAGTAGGAGGGGAGTCTGGCGGGAGAAGTGGTGGCAGATGGGAGTGGGGGGGTCCGACGGGAGTGGCAGATGGGAGTGGCAGGGTCTGACGGGAGTGGCAGTGGCAGACAGGAGAAGCAGGGTCTGACGGGAGTAGAAGTGGCAGACGGGAGTGGTGGGGTCTGATGGCAGTAGGGGGAGTCTGACGGGAGTAGTGGTGGCATATGGGAGTGGTGGGTCAGACGTGAGTAGCAGTGCCAGATGGGAGTGGCAGGGTCTGATGGCAGTAGGAGGGAGTCTGACCGGAGAAGTAGTGGCATATGGGAGTGGTGGGGTCTGACTGGAGTGGCAGATGGGAGAAGCAGGGTCTGACGGGAGTAGCAGTGGCAGATGGGAGTGGCGGGGTCTGACGGGAGTGGCGGGGTCTAACAGGAGTGGCAGTGGCAGATGGGAGTGGAGTGGTCTGATGGCAGTAGGGAGAGTCTGATGGGAGAAGTGGTGGCATATGGGAGTGGCGGGGTCTGATGGGAGTAGAAGTGGCCCACGGGAGTGGCGGGGTCTGATGGGAGTAGAAGTGGCCCACGGGAGTGGCGGGGTCTGATGGCAGTAGGAGGGAGTCTGACCGGAGAAGTAGTGGCATATGTGAGTGCAGGGGTCTGATGGCAGTAGGAGGGAGTCTGACCGGAGAAGTAGTGGCATATGTGAGTGCAGGGGTCTGATGGCAGTAGGGAGAGTCTGATGGGAGAAGTGGTGGCATATGGGAGTGGTGGGGTCTGATGGGAGTAGCGGGGTGAAGACTGGTGGAAACAAGATTTGCTGTGAGTCACATCATAGTGGCACTGCCCACACAGCATAATGGTAAGAATAATAGGAAATATTGCAAGGGGTGGGTCTAGGATTACACAAATAGTGCCATGCTGTCCCCCTTACCCCCCATGTAAGGACTTAACCCTCTCTCTTCTGGTTTTACTTTCTCCTGGGATTGTCCACCAGAGCACAAGCCTTCTCCCAACAAGACCCTTTCCAGGAGGGACAAAATGCTCTTTTTCACATGATGATGGTAATCTCCTATATATTTGGCTACATCTGTGACTCTGTGCCTGGCCGTAACACTGGGTGGAGTCACAGCGGTGGGCGGAGTCAGCAAGTCTCTGCTCCTGCTGCCTGTCCATCTCTCTCTCCCCTCCCCCCACCCATCAGCAGCTCTGACTCCCCGGCTGCGGCGCCGGGCCAACAACAACGGCTGATGCCGCCCCCGGCATACACATTAGGAGGGACGGGTGGCGCAGGAGAAGGCTTTCATTGCCCTCCCTGCCCCGCGTACACAGACCCGCCGCCTCCTCCGCACACATCCAGCTGTCCGCTCTCCTGCTGTGACAGGAGCCGAGTGCTGCAGTGACGTCATCTCCTGCAGCACTCGCCTCCTGTCACAGAGAAGAGCCGCCACACACACTCCAGTCTCTCTCCGGGGGCTGCCAGCATCTACAGGCAAGCTGGAAACACCCCCGGAGCGAGAGAGAAAAGACCCGCGAGGCCACGCCCCTTTCACAGCAGACCACGCCCCCTTTTCATCCACCGCGCATCACGAGCAGGGGGGGAATGTGTGTAATAGTAGCACAGACTGTCTCTGAACACTGTACCGTTTACCAGCCTGCAGCAGCCGCCCACAGCCCCAACGGTGAGTACCTCCGGCCATCCTACCCACTGATGCTATGTGTGGTCCCCACTTTACACAAGTCTCCTCTAATGGTGCCCTCCTCCTCCACTATTCCCCCCCCCCCCCCCTCCCTTCATCAGCTTCCTCACTGGGGACCCTCCCTACCGCCCCGCATCTCTCTGTCCCCTCCCTACCGCCCCGCATCTCTCTGTCCCCTCCCTACCGCCCTGCGTCTCTCTATCCCCTCCCTACCGCCCCGCGTCTCTCTATGCCCTCCCTACCGCCCCGCGTCTCTGCGTCCCCTCCCTACCGCCCCACATCTCTCTATCCCCTCCCTACCGCCCCACATCTCTCTATCCCCTCCCTACCGCCCACATCTCTCTGTCCCCTCCCTACCGCCCCACATCTCTCTATCCCCTCCCTACCGCCCCACATCTCTCTATCCCCTCCCTACCGCCCCGCGTCTCTCTATCCCCTCCCTACCGCCCCGCATCTCTCTGTCCCCTCCCTACCGCCCCGCATCTCTCTGTCCCCTCCCTACCGCCCGCGTCTCTCTATCCCCTCCCTACCGTCCCGCATCTCTCTGTCCCCTCCCTACCGCCCCGCATCTCTCTATCCCCTCCCTACCGCCCCGCATCTCTCTATCCCCTCCCTACCGCCCCGCATCTCTCTGTCCCCTCCCTACCGCCCCGCATCTCTCTATCCCCTCCCTACCACCCCACATCTCTCTATCCCCTCCCTACCGCCCCGCGTCTCTCTATCCCCTCCCTACCGCCCCGCGTCTCTCTATCCCCTCCCTACCGCCCCGCGTCTCTGCGTCCCCTCCGTACCGCCCCACGTCTCTGTGTCCCCTCCCTACCGCCCCACGTCTCTGTATCCCCTCCTCCCTACACCTCTGTATCCCCACCCTACCGCCCCGCTTCTCTCTATCCCCTCCCTACCGCACCACGTCTCTGTATCCCCTCCCTACCGCCCCACATCTCTCTATCCCCTCCGTATCGCCCCGCTTCTCTCTATCCCCTCCCTACCGCCCCGCGTCTCTCTCTATCCCCTCCCTACCGCCCAGCCTCTCTGTATCCTCTACCTGCTCCCCCGAGTCTCTGTATCCCCTCTCTACCGCCCACGTCTCTCTATCCCCTCCCTGCCACCCTGCGTCTCTCTATCCCCTCCCAGCCGCCCCGCCTCTCTGTATCCTCTACCTGCTGCCCCGCGTCTCTGTATCCCCTCCCTAACACCCTGCATCTCTGTATCCCCTCCCTACCGCCCCGCGTCTCTCTATCCCCTCCCTACCACCCTGCGTCTCTCTATCCCCTCCCTGCCACCCTGCGTCTCTCTATCCCCTCCTAGCCGCCCCGCCTCTCTGTATCCTCTACCTGCTGCCCCGCGTCTCTGTATCCCCTCCCTAACACCCTGCATCTCTGTATCCCCTCCCTACCGCCCCGCGTCTCTCTATCCCCTCCCTACCGCCCTGCGTCTCTCTATCCCCTCCCTACCGCCCCACATCTCTGTATCCCCTCCCTACCACCCTGCGTCTCTCTATCCCCTCCCTACCTCCCTGCGTCTCTCTATCCCCTCCCTGCCGCCCTGCGTCTCTCTATCCCCTCCCTGCCGCCCTGCATCTCTCTATCCCCTCCCTACCGCCCTGCATCTGTGTGCCCTCCCTACCGCCCTGTGTCTCTGTATCCCCTCTCTACCGCTCTGCGTCTCTGTATCCCATCCCTACCGCCCTGCGTCTCTGTATCCCCTCCCTACCGCTCTGCGTCTCTGTATCCCCTCCCTACCGCCCTGTGTCTCTGTGTCCCCTCCCTACCGCTCTGCGTTTCTGTATCCTCTCCCTACGGCCCTGCGTTTCTGTATCCCCTCCCTACGGCCCTGTGTCTCTGTATCCCCTCCCTACCGCTCTGCGTTTCTGTATCCCCTCCCTACGGCCCTGCGTTTCTGTATCCCCTCCCTACGGCCCTGCGTTTCTGTGTCCCCTCCCTACCGCTCTGCGTCTCTCTATCCCCTCCCTACCGCCCTGCGTCTCTCTATCCTCTCCCTACCGCCCTGTGTCTCTGTATCACCTCCCTACCGCCCCGCGTCTCTGTTTCCCCTCCCTACCGCCCTGCGTTTCTGTATCCCCTCCCTACCGCCCCGCGTCTCTGTATCCCCTCCCTACCGCCCTGTATCCCATACACGGTCCATACCACTGGCTCCTTCATACTTCCCTGACAAACCCTCACCAGGAGTACAGGAGCCATAACCCCCTGCGGTGCCCCCCATAGTTACCGGTATATCGGTGATGCTCCGCTCTGCCGCCTCCTCCCTATCCCTCACACAGCAAGCGCAGGGCGCAAGCCCAGCACCGAGCACATGACCGCGCAGTCCATGCCCATTGGCCCTGGTACCAGCTCCAGCCATCGCTTCCTCCTCCTACTGCACCTGAGGGGGGCGCGCACATAGCGCATGCAGAGGGGACTAGTGCACCTGCGGCCGCGTGGAGAACTTGCGTGCGCAACATGGAGACCTTGCGTGCGCAACATGTCCGTGTTGCTACACCTGAAGGATGGTACGGTGTAGAGAGAGGACACAGCTGCCCCTGCTCCGCATTGTACCAGCACTCCCCTCTGTGTCTAATGACACTATTTGCCTCTTCATGCGGGTAGGTCTATATCACATACATCCTTATCCGTGTCCTATATATTGTTACAAACAAAATGACATAGGTATAGGTCCCACACCCCCTCCCCCCACACCTGCATCCACCTCCCCGTCCACTCGCAGCATCTACATACTCCCTGCCTCATCCGCGGTCCCCCCCCGCACCCGCTACATTCTGTACATCGTGCCCTGCAGGCACTGCTCACGCCGTCGCAAGGGGCTACGCCCCCTTCACCATTGGAAGCACTTTCGTCGTGCAATAATTTACCACTAACAAACCTAGGAATGCAGGTAATACTCATACAAATATTGAACCGCAGCAAGGCGTGCAGGGGTTAAGGGGGCGTAGCCCCTTTCGATGGTGTGAAGAGTGCCCGTAGGGCGCGATGATGCACCTAGTCATACAGTAAGAGGGAAGAGCAGGAGCAGAGCATTGTGTCCTCCTGGAGAGGTCATGTTGGGAGGTATGACATAGGTATAAGCACTGGGTCAGTATTAGGGTACAGCACAGGTGATGGTAATCATACAGTAAGAGGGAAGAGCAGGAGCAGAGCATTGTGTCCTCCTGGAGAGGTCATGTTGGGAGGTATGACATAGGTATGAGCACTGGGTCAGTATTAGGGTACAGCACAGGTGATGGTAATCATACAGTAAGAGGGAAGTGCAGGAGCAGAGCATTGTGTCCTCCTGGAGAGGGTCATGTTGGGAGGTATGACATAGGTATGAGCACTGGGTCAGTATTAGGGTACAGCACAGGTGATGGTAATCATACAGTAAGAGGGAAGAGCAGGAGCAGAGCATTGTGTCCTCCTGGAGAGGGTCATGTTGGGAGGTATGACATAGGTATGAGCACTGGGTCAGTATTGGGGTACAGCACAGGTGATGGTAATCATACAGTAAGAGGGAACAGCAGGAGCAGAGCATTGTGTCCTCCTGGAGAGGTCATGTTGGGATGTATGACATAGGTATGAGCACTGGGTCAGTATTAGGGTACAGCACAGGTGATGGTAATCATACAGTAAGAGGGAAGAGCAGGAGCAGAGCATTGTGTTCTCCTGGAGAGATCATGTTGGGAGGTATGACATAGGTATGAGCACTGGGTCAGTATTAGGGTACAGCACAGGTGATGGTAATCATACAGTAAGAGGGAAGAGCAGGAGCAGAGCATTGTGTCCTCCTGAAGAGGGTCATGTTGTGAGGTATGACATAGGTATGAGCACTGGGTCAGTATTAGGGTACAGCACAGGTGATGGTAATCATACAGTAAGAGGGAAGAGCAGGAGCAGAGCATTGTGTCCTCCTGGAGAGGGTCATGTTGGGAGGTATGACATAGGTATGAGCACTGGGTCAGTATTAGGTACAGCACAGGTGATGGTAATCATACAGTAAGAGGGAAGAGCAGGAGCAGAGCATTGTGTCCTCCTGGAGAGGGTCATGTTGGGAGGTTATGACATAGGTATGAGCACTGGGTCAGTATTAGGGTACAGCACAGGTGATGATAATCATACAGTAAGAGGGAAGAGCAGGAGCAGAGCATTGTGTCCTCCTGGAGAGGGTCATGTTGGGAGGTATGACATAGGTATGAGCACTGGGTCAGTATTAGGTACAGCACAGGTGATGGTAATCATACAGTAAGAGGGAAGAGCAGGAGCAGAGCATTGTGTCCTCCTGGAGAGGTCATGTTGGTATGTATGACATAGGTATGAGCACCGGGTCAGTATTAGGGTACAGCACAGGTGATGGTTATCATACAGTAAGAGGGAAGAGCAGGAGCAGAGCATTGTGTCCTCCTGGAGAGGTCATGTTGGGAGGTATGACATAGGTATGAGCACTGGGTCAGTATTAGGGTACAGCACAGGTGATGGTAATCATACAGTAAGAGGGAAGAGCAGGAGCAGAGCATTGTGTCCTCCTGGAGAGGGTCATGTTGGGAGGTATGACATAGGTATGAGCACTGGGTCAGTATTAGGTACAGCACAGGTGATGGTAATCATACAGTAAGAGGGAAGAGCAGGAGCAGAGCATTGTGTCCTCCTGGAGAGGGTCATGTTGGGAGGTTATGACATAGGTATGAGCACTGGGTCAGTATTAGGGTACAGCACAGGTGATGATAATCATACAGTAAGAGGGAAGAGCAGGAGCAGAGCATTGTGTCCTCCTGGAGAGGGTCATGTTGGGAGGTATGACATAGGTATGAGCACTGGGTCAGTATTAGGTACAGCACAGGTGATGGTAATCATACAGTAAGAGGGAAGAGCAGGAGCAGAGCATTGTGTCCTCCTGGAGAGGTCATGTTGGTATGTATGACATAGGTATGAGCACCGGGTCAGTATTAGGGTACAGCACAGGTGATGGTTATCATACAGTAAGAGGGAAGAGCAGGAGCAGAGCATTGTGTCCTCCTGGAGAGGTCATGTTGGGAGGTATGACATAGGTATGAGCACTGGGTCAGTATTAGGGTACAGCACAGGTGATGGTAATCATACAGTAAGAGAGAAGAGCAGGAGCAGAGCATTGTGTCCTCCTGGAGAGGTCATGTTGGGAGGTATGACATAGGTATGAGCACTGGGTCAGGATTAAGGTACAGCACAGGTGATGGTAATCATACAGTAAGAGGGAAGAGCAGGAGCAGAGCATTGTGTCCTCCTGGAGAGGTCATGTTGGGAGGTATGACATAGGTATGAGCACTGGGTCAGTATTAGGGTACAGCACAGGTGATGGTAATCATACAGTAAGAGGGAAGAGCAGGAGCAGAGCATTGTGTCCTCCTGGAGAGGTCATGTTGGGAGGTATGACATAGGTATGAGCACTGGGTCAGTATTAGGGTACAGCACAGGTGATGGTAATCATACAGTAAGAGGGAAGAGCAGGAGCAGAGCATTGTGTCCTCCTGGAGAGGGTCATGTTGGGAGGTATGACATAGGTATGAGCACTGGGTCAGTATTGGGGTACAGCACAGGTGATGGTAATCATACAGTAAGAGGGAAGAGCAGGAGCAGAGCATTGTGTCCTCCTGGAGAGGTCATGTTGGGAGGTATGACATAGGTATGAGCACTGGGTCAGTATTAGGGTACAGTACAGGTGATGGTAATTATACAGTAAGAGGGAAGAGCAGGAGTAGAGCATTGTGTCCTCCTGGAGAGGGTCATGTTGGGAGGTATGACATAGGTATGAGCACTGGGTCAGTATTAGGGTACAGTACAGGTGATGGTAATTATACAGTAAGAGGGAAGAGCAGGAGTAGAGCATTGTGTCCTCCTGGAGAGGGTCATGTTGGGAGGTATGACATAGGTATGAGCACTGGGTCAGTATTAGGGTACAGCACAGGTGATGGTAATCATACAGTAAGAGGGAAGAGCAGGAGCAGAGCATTGTGTCCTCCTGGAGAGGGTCATGTTGGGAGGTATGACATAGGTATGAGCACTGGGTCAATATTAGGTACAGCACAGGTGATGGTAATCATACAGTAAGAGGGAAGAGCAGGAGCAGAGCATTGTGTCCTCCTGGAGAGGTCATGTTGGTATGTATGACATAGGTATGAGCACCGGGTCAGTATTAGGGTACAGCACAGGTGATGGTTATCATACAGTAAGAGGGAAGAGCAGGAGCAGAGCATTGTGTCCTCCTGGAGAGGGTCATGTTGGGAGGTATGACATAGGTATGAGCACTGGGTCAGTATCGGGGTACAGCACAGGTGATGGTAATCATACAGTAAGAGGGAAGAGCAGGAGCAGAGCATTGTGTCCTCCTGGAGAGGTCATGTTGGGAGGTATGACATAGGTATGAGCACTGGGTCAGTACTAGGGTACAGCACAGGTGATGGTAATCATACAGTAAGAGGGAAGAGCAGGAGCAGAGCATTGTGTCCTCCTGGAGAGGTCATGTTGGGAGGTAGGACATAGGTATGAGCACTGGGTCAGTACTAGGGTACAGCACAGGTGATGGTAATCATACAGTAAGAGGGAAGAGCAGGAGCAGAGCATTGTGTCCTCCTGGAGAGGTCATGTTGGGAGGTATGACATAGGTATGAGCACTGGGTCAGTATTAGGGTACAGCACAGGTGATGGTAATCATACAGTAAGAGGGAAGAGCAGGAGCAGAGCATTGTGTCCTCCTGGAGAGGGTCATGTTGGGAGGTATGACATAGGTATGAGCACTGGGTCAGTATTAGGATACAGCACAGGTGATGGTAATCATACAGTAAGAGGGAAGAGCAGGAGCAGAGCATTGTGTCCTCCTGGAGAGGGTCATGTTGGGAGGTATGACATAGATATGAGCACTGGTATAGTATTAGGGTACAGCACAGGTGATGGTAATCATACAGTAAGAGGGAAGAGCAGGAGCAGAGCATTGTGTCCTCCTGGAAAGGTCATGTTGGGAGGTATGACATAGGTATGAGCACTGGGTCAGTATTAGGGTACAGCACAGGTGATGGTAATCATACAGTAAGAGGGAAGAGCAGGAGCAGAGCATTGTGTCCTCCTGGAGAGGTCATGTTGGGAGGTATGACATAGGTATGAGCACTGGGTCAGTATTAGGGTACAGCACAGGTGATGGTAATCATACAGTAAGAGGGAAGAGCAGGAGCAGAGCATTGTGTCCTCCTGGAGAGGTCATGTTGGGAGGTATGACATAGGTATGAGCACTGGGTCAGTAATAGGGTACAGCACAGGTGATGGTAATCATACAGTAAGAGGGAAGAGCAGGAGCAGAGCATTGTGTCCTCCTGGAGAGGTCATGTTGGGAGGTATGACATAGGTATGAGCACTGGGTCAGTATTAGGGTACAGCACAGGTGATGGTAATCATACAGTAAGAGGGAAGAGCAGGAGCAGAGCATTGTGTCCTCCTGGAGAGATGTTGGGAGGTATGACATAGGTATGAGCACTGGGTCAGTATTAGGGTACAGCACAGGTGATGGTAATCATACAGTAAGAGGGAAGAGCAGGAGCAGAGCATTGTGTCCTCCTGGAGAGGGTCATGTTGGGAGGTATGACATAGGTATGAGCACTGGGTCAGTATTGGGGTACAGCACAGGTGATGGTAATCATACAGTAAGAGGGAAGAGCAGGAGCAGAGCATTGTGTCCTCCTGGAGAGATGTTGGGAGGTATGACATAGGTATGAGCACTGGGTCAGTATTAGGGTACAGCACAGGTGATGGTAATCATACAGTAAGAGGGAAGTACAGGAGCAGAGCATTGTGTCCTCCTGGAGAGGTCATGTTGGGAGGTGTGACATAGGTATGAGCACTGGGTCAGTATTAGGGTACAGCACAGGTGATGGTAATCATACAGTAAGAGGGAAGAGCAGGAGCAGAGCATTGTATCCTCCTGGAGAGGTCATGTTGGGAGGTATGACATAGATATGAGCACTGGGTCAGTATTAGGATACAGCACAGGTGATGGTAATCATACAGTAAGAGGGAAGAGCAGGAGCAGAGCATTGTATCCTACTGGAGAGGTCATGTTGGGAGGTATGACATAGATATGAGCACTGGGTCAGTATTAGGATACAGCACAGGTGATGGTAATCATACAGTAAGAGGGAAGAGCAGGAGCAGAGCATTGTATCCTACTGGAGAGGTCATGTTGGGAGGTATGACATAGGTATGAACACTGGGTCAGTATTAGGGTACAGCACAGGTGATGGTAATCATACAGTAAGAGGGAAGAGCAGGAGCAGAGCATTGTGTCCTCCTGGAGAGGTCATGTTGGGAGGTATGACATAGGTATGAGCACTGAGTCAGTATAAGGGTACAGCACAGGTGATGGTAATCATACAGTAAGAGGGAAGAGCAGGAGCAGAGCATTGTGTTCTCCTGGAGAGGTCATGTTGGGAGGTATGACATAGGTATGAGCACTGGGTCAGTATTAGGGTACAGCACAGGTGATGGTAATCATACAGTAAGAGGGAAGAGCAGGAGCAGAGCATTGTGTCCTCCTGGAGAGGTCATGTTGGGAGGTATGACATAGGTATGGGCACTGGGTCAGTATTAGGGTACAGCACAGGTGATGGTAATCGTACAGTAAGAGGGAATAGCAGGAGCAGAGCATTGTGTCCTCCTGGAGAGGTCATGTTGGGAGGTATGACATAGTTATGAGCACTGGGTCAGTATTAGGGTACAGCACAGGTGATGGTAATCATACAGTAAGAGGGAAGAGCAGGAGCATTGTGTCCTCCTGGAGAGGTCATGTTGGGAGGTATGACATAGTTATGAGCACTGGGTCAGTATTAGGGTACAGCACAGGTGATGGTAATCATACAGTAAGAGGGAAGAGCAGGAGCAGAGCATTGTGTCCTGGAGAGGTCATGTTAGGAGGTATGACATAGGTATGAGCACTGGGTCAGTATTGGGGCACAGCACAGGTGATGGTAATCATACAGTAAGAGGGAAGAGCAGGAGCAGAGCATTGTCTCCTGGAGAGGTCATGTTGGGAGGTATGACATAGGTATGAGCACTGAGTCAGTATTAGGGTACAGCACAGGTGATGGTAAGGTAATCATACAGTAAGAGGGAAGTGCAGGAGCAGAGCATTGTGTCCTCCTGGAGAGGGTCATGTTGGGAGGTATGACATAGGTATGAGCACTGGGTCAGTATTAGGGTACAGCACAGGTGATGGTAATCATACAGTAAGAGGGAAGATCAGGAGCAGAGCATTGTGTCCTCCTGGAGAGGTCATGTTGGGAGGTATGACATAGGTATGAGCACTGGGTCAGTATTAGGGTACAGCACAGGTGATGGTAATCATACAGTAAGAGGGAAGAGCAGGAGCAGATCATTGTGTCCTCCTGGAGAGGTCATGTTGGGAGGTATGACATAGGTATGAGCACTGGGTCAGTATTAGGGTACAGCACAGGTGATGGTAATCATACAGTAAGAGGGAAGAGCAGGAGCAGAGCATTGTGTCCTCCTGGAGAGGTCATGTTGGGAGGTCTTAGCACTGGGTCAGTATTAGGGTACAGCACAGGTGATGGTAATCATACAGTAAGAGAGAAGAGTAGGAGCAGAGCATTGTGTCCTCCTGGAGAGGTCATGTTGGGAGGTATGACATAGGTATGAGCACTGGGTCAGTATTAGGGTACAGCACAGGTGATGGTAATCATACAGAAAGAGGGAAGAGAAGGAGCAGAGCATTGTGTCCTCCTGGAGAGGTCATGTTGGGAGGTATGACATAGGTATGAGCACTGGGTCAGTATTAGGGTACAGCACAGGTGAGGGTAATCATACAGTAAGAGGGAAGAGCAGGAGCAGAGCATTGTGTCCTCCTGGAGAGGTCATGTTAGGAGGTATGACATAGGTATGAGCACTGAGTCAGTATTAGGGTACAGCACAGGTGATGGTAATCATACAGTAAGAGGGAAGTGCAGGAGCAGAGCATTGTGTCCTCCTGGAGAGGGTCATGTTGGGAGGTATGACATAGGTATGAGCACTGGGTCAGTATTAGGGTACAGCACAGGTGATGGTAATCATACAGTAAGAGGGAAGAGCAGGAGCAGAGCATTGTGTCCTGGAGAGGTCATGTTAGGAGGTATGACATAGGTATGAGCACTGAGTCAGTATTAGGGTACAGCACAGGTGATGGTAATCATACAGTAAGAGGGAAGTGCAGGAGCAGAGCATTGTGTCCTCCTGGAGAGGGTCATGTTGGGAGGTATGACATAGGTATGAGCACTGGGTCAGTATTAGGGTACAGCATAGGTGATGGTAATCATACAGTAAGAGGGAAGAGCAGCAGCAGAGCATTGTGTTCTCCTGGAGAGGTCATGTTGGGAGGTATGACATAGGTATGAGCACTGGGTCAGTATTAGGGTACAGCACAGGTGATGGTAATCATACAGTAAGAGGGAAGAGCAGGAGCAGAGCATTGTGTCCTCCTGGAGAGGTCATGTTAGGAGGTATGACATAGGTATGAGCACTGGGTCAGTATTAGGGTACAGGACAGGTGATGGTAATCATACAGTAAGAGGGAAGAGCAGGAGCAGAGCATTGTGTCCTCCTGGAGAGGGTCATGTTGGGAGGTATGAGCACTGGGTCAGTATTAGGTACAGCACAGGTGATGGTAATCATACAGTAAGAGGGAAGTGCAGGAGCAGAGCATTGTGTCCTCCTGGAGAGGTCATGTTGGGAGGTATGACATAGGTATGAGCACTGGGTCAGTATTGGGGTACAGCACAGGTGATGGTAATCATACAGTAAGAGGGAAGAGCAGGAGCAGAGCATTGTGTCCTCCTGGAGAGGTCATGTTGGGAGGTATGACATAGGTATGAGCACTGGGTCAGTATTGGGGTACAGCACAGGTGATGGTAATCATACAGTAAGAGGGAAGAGCAGGAGCAGAGCATTGTGTCCTCCTGGAGAGGTCATGTTGGGAGGTATGACATAGGTATGAGCACTGGGTCAGTATTAGGGTACAGCACAGGTGATGGTAATCCTACAGTAAGAGGGAAGAGCAGGAGCAGAGCATTGTGTCCTCCTGGAGAGGTCATGTTGGGAGGTATGACATAGGTATGAGCACTGGGTCAGTATTAGGGCACAGCACAGGTGATGGTAATCATACAGTAAGAGGGAAGAGCAGGAGCAGAGCATTGTGTCCTCCTGGAGAGGTCATGTTGGGAGGTATGACATAGGTATGAGCACTGGGTCAGTATTAGGGTACAGCACAGGTGATGGTAATCATACAGTAAGAGGGAAGAGCAGGAGCAGAGCATTGTGGCTATACTTTGTACTAGATAGTGGAGATTGACTTGCCTGCACAGTCTATCTAGCCTTACGATACGGACCCCACGGGAGCGCGCATCAGGATTGAATCGGTATCGCAAGCTGCCTAACACCATGAGATATGCACTAACTTTCCTTAAGAGTTTGACTATATAGTCTTACAGATTTATCTCCCCGTGTGTACACACCGTAACTCAGAATATGTGGGGGTAATGACAGGGTCTGTGGATCTGCAAGAGGAACGCCTACTGATTTACCCCACCACCATCGCCTGCCCCATGGCATGTGTGCCCGTCCACCTCACAGTCCGTGTCCTGTTCTGTGCGCTCCTTGTAGCATCTATGTACATAGAGCATGTTTCCGCCTACTCTGTAATGCTCGTGTTGTCTTATCATAGATTGTCTTCTTACCAACTGTGATGGTGTGAGTGTGACATTTCCCCGCCACACAAAATCTCCAGAGTCCCTGATTGCTCAAATTCCCTGAGTACCGGTACTGCATCCAGAAATCAGTCGCTGTGGCCACTATGAGCAGAACCAATCCAGAGACTGCGCAGAGCAGACCGCCTCCCATTAGTGTGTACATCTCCAGAGTCCTGCGCGTCACTCCTCCTCTCCTTCATAAGACAAGAAAGCACTCGGTTACTCCAACCTGTACCGCGCCACGTTACATATTACATCATACATTATATCCTACATTACATCATATATTACATCACACGTTACGTTACATCACACGTTACGTTACATCACATATTACATCACACGTTACATCACACGTTACATATTACATCACACATGATATCCTACATGACATCACATATTACATCACACGTTACATATTACATCACACGTTACATATTACATCACACATTATATCCTACATTACATCACATATTACATCACACGTTACATATTACATCACACGTTAGATCACACATTATATCCTACATTACATCACATATTACATCACACGTTACATATTACATCACACGTTACATATTACATCACACATTATATCCTACATTACATCACATATTACATCACACGTTACATATTACATCACACGTTACATATTACATCACACATTATATCCTACATTACATCACACGTTAGATCACACATTATATCCTACATTACATCACATATTACATCACAAATTACATATTGCATTACATATTACATTACATCACACGCTACATATTACATCACACAGTACATATTACATTACATCACATATTACATTACATATTTCATCACACATTATATCCTTCATTACATCACATATAACATCACACGTTACATATTACATCACACGTTACATCACACATTATATCCTATATTACATCACACATTACATATATTACATCACACGTTACATATTACCAGGGGCGGATTGGGAACAAAAAGCGGCCCTGGAAAAATTTGTACTAGTGGCCCCACATGGGCAGCACCAGAGGTGTACGGTCTAGACATGGGCCATGGCAGCAGCCCCGTACCCCCAAGAGTTTCCAGATAGTGGGCATGTCCAGCATCAAGGGGGAAGTTAAAAAGAAATACAATTAAATATTATGAGCACATTATAGGATACACCTTCAGAATTTAGGACACTATATCATTCTTTAGAAAGATAAATTTTCTTGCTTATTACATCAACCGTATCCCAATCACTATTCACTCAATCTTATACGTCAGGCAAGCAGACAGAGCATACACTAGATCATCTGCAATCACAGGCTAAGTGGCAAAGTCATTTTCATATATGCAAATTATTTTACATCTTATTCATTATGTCTATAAAAAGGACCACATGTCCTCAAACAAAACAGGCCCCACGGGTGCGTCGGCCCACCGGGAATCTTCCCTGTAAACCCTATGGCCAATCCGCCTCTGCATATTACATTACATCACACATTACATCACATTACATCAGGCATTACATCACACGTTACATATTACATCACACGTTACATTACACATTACATCACGTTACACATTACATCACACGTCACACATTACATATTACATCACACATTACATATTACATCACACATTACATCACACGTTACATATTGCATTACATATTACATTGCACATTTCATCACACATTATATATTACATTACATATTACATCACACGTTACACATTACATATTACATTACATCAGACATTATATCCTATATTACATCACACATTACATATATTAAATCACACGTTACATATTACATTACATTACATTACATCAGACACTACATCACACGTTACATATTACATCACACGTTACATTACACATTACATCACACGTTACACATTACGTCACACATTACATATTACATCACACATTACATCACACGTTACATATTATATTACATTACATCAGACATTACATATTACATTACACAGTACATCACACGTTACACATTACATCACACATTGGGGGTCATTCCGAGTTGTTCGCTCGCAAGCTGCTTTTAGCAGCTTTGCACACGCTAAGCCGCCGCCTACTGGGAGTGAATCTTAGTTTATCAAAATTGCGAACGAAAGATTATCAGAATTGCGAATAGACACTTCTTAGCAGTTTCTGAGTAGCTCCACACTTACTCGGCATCTGCGATCAGTTCAGTCAGTGTCGTTCCTAGTTTGACGTCACAAACACACCCAGCGTTCGCCCAGACACTCCTCCGTTTCTCCAGCCACTCCCGCGTTTTTCCCAGAAACGGTAGCGTTTTTTCACACACACCCATAAAACGGGCAGTTTCCGCCCAGAAACACCCACTTCCTGTCAATCACATTACGATCGCCAGAACGCAGAAAAAACCTTGTAATGCCGTGAGTAAAATACCTAACTGCATAGCAATTAGCCTGAAGATGGTGCGCGTTCCCCAGTACTGTGTGATAAGGGCATTCAGCCTGATGAAGGTGCTGCGCGCGTTCCCCTGTGCTATGTGATGAGGACATATAGCCTGGTGAAGGTGCAGCGTGCGTTCCCCTGTGCTATGCGATGAGGGCATTAAGCCTGAATAAGGTGCGCATTCCCCTGTACTGTGCGATGAGGGCATTCAGCCTGATGAAGGTGCGTGTTCCCCTGTACTATGTGATGAGGGCATTCAGCCTGATGAAGGTGCGGTGCGCGTTCCCCTGTACTATGTGATGAGGGCATTCAGCCTGATGAAGGTGCGCGTTCCCCTGTGCTATGTGATGAGGGCATTTAGCATGATGAGGTGCTGGGATTGATCCCCTGTACTATGTGATGAGAGCATTAAGCCTGATGAAGGTGCGTGCTTTCCCCTGTGCTATGTGATGAGGGCATTAAGCCTGATGAAGGTGCGTGTTCCCCTGTACTATGTGATGAGGGCATTTAGCCTGATGAAGGTGCGCGTTCCCCTGTGCTATGTGATGAGTGCGTTAAGCCTGAGGAAGGTGCGCGTTCCCCTGTACTATGCGATGAGGGCATTTAGCCTGATGAAGGTGCGGGGAGTGTTCCCCTGTACTGTGCGATAAGGGCATTTAGCCTGATGAAGGTGCGCGCTTTCCCCTATGCTATGCGATGAGGGCATTTAGCCTGAAGAAGGTGCCCGTTCCCCTGTACTGTGTGATGAGGGCATTTAGCCTGATGAAGGTGCGGTGTGCGTTCCCCTGTACTGTGCAATGAGGGCATTTAGCCTGATGAAGGCACACGTTCCCCTGTACTGTGTGATGAGGGCGTTTAGCCTGATGAAGGTGCGCATTCCCTTGTACTGTGTGATGAGGGCATTTAGCATAATAAAGGTGCGCGTTCCCCTGTACTGTGCGATGAGGGCATTTAGCCTGATGAAGGCGCTCGTTCCCCTGTACTGTTTGATGAGGGCGTTTAGCCTGATGAAGGTGCGCGTTCCCTGGTACTGTGTGATGAGGGCATTTAGCATAATGAAGGTGCACGTTCCCCTGTACTGTGCGATGAGGGCATTTATCCTGATGAATATGCGCGTTCCCCTGTACTGTGCGATGAGGGCATTTAGCCTGATGACGGTGCGCGTTCCCCTGTACTGTGTGATGAGGGCATTTAGCCTGATGAAGGTGCGGTGTGCGTTCCCCTGTACTGTGCAATGAGGGCGTTTAGCCTGATGAAGGCGCGCATTCCCCTGTACTGTGTGATGAGGGCGTTTAGCCTGATGAAGGTGCGCGTTCCCAGGTACTGAGTGATGAGGGCGTTTAGCATAATGAAGGTGCACGTTCCCCTGTACTGTGCAATGAGGGCGTTTAGCCTGATGAAGGCGCGCATTCCCCCTGAACTGTGTGATAAGGGCATTTAGCCTGATGAAGGTGCGCGTTCCCTTGTACTGTGTGATGAGGGCGTTTAGCCTGATGAAGGTGCGCGTTCTCTTGTACTGTGTGATGAGGGCATTTAGCATGATGAAGGTGCGCATTCCCCTGTACTGTGATATGAGGGCATTAAGCCTGATGAAGGTGTGCATTCCCCTGTACTGTGCTATGAGGGCATTTAGCCTGATGAAGGCGCTCGTTCCCCTGTACTGTGCGATGAGGGCATTAAGCCTGATGAAGGTGCACGTTCCCCTGTACTGTGTGATGAGGGCGTTTAGCCTAATGAAGGTGCGCGTTACTTTGCACTGTGTCATGAGGGCATTTAGCCTGATGAAGGTGCACGTTCCCCTGTACTGTGTGATGAGGGCATTCAGCCTGATGAAGGTGCGGGGAGCGTTCCCCTGTACTGTGTGATGAGGGCATTTAGCCTGATGAAGGTGCGGTGTGCGTTCCCCTGTACTGTGCAATGAGGGCGTTTAGCCTGATGAAGGCGCGCATTCCCCTGTACTATGCGATGAGGGCGTTTAGCCTAATGGAGGTGCGCGTTCCTTTGCACTGTGTGATGAGGGCATTTAGCCTGATGAAGGTGCGGTGTGCGTTCCCCTGTACTGTGCGATGAGGGCATTAAGCCTGATGAAGTTATGCGTTCCCCTGTACTATGCGATGAGGGCATTTAGCCTGATGAAGGTGCGGTGTGCGTTCCCCTGTACTATTTGATTAGGGCATTAAGCCTGATGAAGGTGCGGGGAGTGTTCCCCTGTACTGTGCGATGAGGGTATTTAGCCTGAAGAAGGGGCGGTGCGTGTTCCCCTGTACTGTGCGATGAGGGCATTTAGCCTGATGAAGGTGCACGTTCCCCTGTACTGAGCGATGAGGGCATTTAGCCTGATAAAGGTGCGCGTTCCCCTGTACTATGTGATGAGGGCATTTAGCCTGATGAAGGTGCGCGTTCCCCTGTACTGTGTGATGAGGGCATTTACCCTGATGAAGGTGCACGTTCCCCTGTACTATGTGATGAGGGCATTTAGCCTGAGGAAGGTGCACGTTCCCCTGTACTGTGTGATGAGGGCATTTAGCCTGATGAAGGTGCACGTTCCCCTGTACTGAGCGATGAGGGCATTTAGCCTGATAAAGGTGCGCGTTCCCCTGTACTATGTGATGAGGGCATTTAGCCTGATGAAGGTGCGCGTTCCCCTGTACTATGTGATGAGGGCATTTAGCCTGATGAAGGTGCACGTTCCCCTGTACTGTGTGATGAGGGCATTTAGCCTGATGAAGGTGCACGTTCCCCTGTACTGTGTGATGAGGGCATTTAGCCTGATGAAGGTGCGGTGCACGTTCCCCTGTACTGTGCGATGAGGGCGTTTAGCCTGATGAAGGTGCGAATTCCCCTGTACTGTGCGATGAGGGCATTTAGCCTGAAGAAGGGGCGGTGCGCGTTCCCCTGTACTGTGCGATGAGGGCATTTAGCCTGATGAAGGTGCACGTTCCCCTGTACTGAGCGATGAGGGCATTTACCTGATAAAGGTGCGCGTTCCCCTGTACTATGTGATGAGGGCATTTAGCCTGATGAAGGTGCGCGTTCCCCTGTACTATGTGATGAGGGCATTTAGCCTGATGAAGGTGCGTGTTCCCCTGTACTATGCGATGAGGGCGTTTAGCCTGATGAAGGTGCGCGTTCCCCTGTACTGTGCGATGAGGGCATTTAGCCTGATGAAGGTGCACGTTCCCCTGTACTGAGCGATGAGGGCATTTAGCCTGATAAAGGAGCGCGTTCCCCTGTACTATGTGATGAGGGCATTTAGCCTGATGAAGGTGCGCGTTCCCCTGTACTATGTGATGAGGGCATTTAGCATGATGAAGGTGCGCGTTCCCCTGTACTATGCGATGAGGGCGTTTAGCCTGATGAAAGTGCGCGTTCCCCTGTACTGTGCGATGAGAGCATTTAGCCTGATGAAGGTGCGCGTTCCCCTGTACTGTGCGATGAGGGCATTTAGCCTGATGAAGGTGCGCGTTCCCCTGTACTGTGCGATGAGGGCATTTAGCCTGATGAAGGTGCGCGTTCCCTGTACTGTGCGATGAGGGCATTTAGCCTGATGAAGGTGCGCGCTCCCCTGTACTGTGCGATGAGGGCATTTAGCCTGATGAAGGTGCGCGTTCCCCTGTACTGTGTGATGAGGGCATTAAGCCTGATGAAGGTGCGCGTTCCCCTTTGCTATGTGATGAGGGCATTTAGCCTGATGAAGGTGCGCGTTCCCCTGTACTGTGTGATGAGGGCATTAAGCCTGATGAAGGTGCGCGTTCCCCTGTACTGTGTGATGAGGGCATTAAGCCTGATGAAGGTGCGCGTTCCCCTGTACTGTGTGATGAGGGCATTAAGCCTGATGAAGGTGCGCATTCCCCTGTACTGTGCGATGAGGGCATTTAGCCTGATGAAGGTGCGCGTTCGCCTGTACTGTGTGATGAGGGCATTTAGCCTGATGAAGGTGCGCGTTCCCCTTTGCTATGTGATGAGGGCATTAAGCCTGATGAAGGTGCGCTTTCCCCTGTACTGTGCGATGAGGGCATTCAGCCTGATGAAGGTGCACGTTCCCCTGTATTGTGTGATGAGGGCATTTAGCCTGATGAAGGTGCGCGTTCCCCTGTACTGTGCGATGAGGGCATTTAGCCTGATGAAGGTGCGCGTTCGCCTGTACTGTGTGATGAGGGCATTTAGCCTGATGAAGGTGCGCGTTCCCCTTTGCTATGTGATGAGGGCATTAAGCCTGATAAAGGTGCGCTTTCCCCTGTACTGTGCGATGAGGGCATTCAGCCTGATGAAGGTGCACGTTCCCCTGTATTGTGTGATGAGGGCATTTAGCCTGATGAAGGTGCGCGTTCCGCTGTACTGTGCGATGAGGGCATTTAGCCTGATGAAGGTGCGCGTTCCGCTGTACTGTGCGATGAGGGCATTTAGCCTGATGAAGGTGCGCGCTCCCCTGTACTGTGCGATGAGGGCATTCAGCCTGCTGAAGGTGCGCGTTCCCCTGTACTGTGCGATGAGGGCATTTAGCCTGATGAAGGTGCTCGTTCCCCTGTACTGTGTGATGAGGGCATTCAGCCTGATGAAGGTGCGCGTTCCCCTTTGCTATGTGATGAGGGCATTAAGCCTGATGAAGGTGCGCTTTCCCCTGTACTGTGCGATGAGGGCATTCAGCCTGCTGAAGGTGCGCGTTCCCCTGTACTGTGCGATGAGGGCATTTAGCCTGATGAAGGTGCTCGTTCCCCTGTACTGTGTGATGAGGGCATTCAGCCTGATGAAGGTGCGCGTTCCCCTTTGCTATGTGATGAGGGCATTAAGCCTGATGAAGGTGCGCTTTCCCCTGTACTGTGCGATGAGGGCATTCAGCCTGATGAAGGTGCGCGTTCCCCTGTACTGTGCGATGAGGGCATTTAGCCTGATGAAGGTGCGCGTTCGCCTGTACTGTGTGATGAGGGCATTTAGCCTGATGAAGGTGCGCGTTCCCCTTTGCTATGTGATGAGGGCATTAAGCCTGATGAAGGTGCGCTTTCCCCTGTACTGTGCGATGAGGGCATTCAGCCTGATGAAGGTGCACGTTCCCCTGTACTGTGTGAATAGGGCATTTAGCCTGATGAAGGTGCGCGTTCCCCTGTATTGTGTGATGAGGGCATTTAGCCTGATAAAGGTGCGCGTTCCCCTGTACTATGTGATGAGGGCATTTAGCCTGATGAAGGTGCGCGTTCCCCTGTACTATGTGATGAGGGCATTTAGCCTGATGAAGGTGCGCGTTCCCCTGTACTATGCGATGAGGGCGTTTAGCTTGATAAAGGTGCGCGTTCCCCTGTACTATGTGATGAGGGCATTTAGCCTGATGAAGGTGCGCGTTCCCCTGTACTTTGCGATGAGGGCGTTTAGCTTGATGATGGTGCGCGTTCCCCTGTACTATGTGATGAGGGCATTTAGCCTGATGAAGGTGCGCGTTCCCCTGTACTATGTGATGAGGGCATTTAGCCTGATGAAGGTGCGCGTTCCCCTGTGCTATGCGATGAGGGCGTTTAGCTTGATGATGGTGCGCGTTCCCCTGTACTGTGCGATGAGAGCATTTAGCCTGATGAAGGTGCGCGTTCCCCTGTACTGTCCGATGAGGGCATTTAGCCTGATGAAGGTGCGCGTTCCCCTGTGCTGTGCGATGAGGGCATTTAGCCTGATGAAGGTGCGCGTTCCCCTGTACTGTGCGATGAGGGCATTTAGCCTGATGAAGGTGCATGTTCCCCTGTACTATGTGATGAGGGCATTTAGCCTGATGAAGGTGCACGTTCCCCTGTACTGTGTGATGAGGGCATTTAGCCTGATGAAGGTGCGCGCTCCCCTGTACTGTGCGATGAGGGCATTCAGCCTGCTGAAGGTGCGCTTTCCCCTGTACTGTGCGATGAGGGCATTTAGCCTGATGAAGGTGCGCGTTCCCCTGTACTGTGTGATGAGGGCATTTAGCCTGATGAAGGTGCGCGTTCCCCTTTGCTATGTGATGAGGGCATTAAGCCTGATAAAGGTGCGCTTTCCCCTATACTGTGCGATGAGGGCATTTAGCCGGATGAAGGTGCGCGTTCCCCTGTACTGTGTGATGAGGGCATTTAGCCTGATGAAGGTGCGCGTTCCCCTTTGCTATGTGATGAGGGCATTAAGCCTGATAAAGGTGCGCGTTCCCCTGTACTGTGCGATGAGGGCATTCAGCCTGATGAAGGTCCGCGTTCCTCTGTACTGTGCGATGAGGGCATTTAGCCTGATGAAGGTGCGCGTTCGCCTGTACTGTGTGATGAGGGCATTTAGCCAGATGAAGGTGCGCGTTCCCCTTTGCTATGTGATGAGGGCATTAAGCCTGATGAAGGTGCGCTTTCCCCTGTACTGTGCGATGAGGGCATTCAGCCTGATGAAGGTGCACGTTTCCCTGTATTGTGTGATGAGAGCATTTAGCCTGATGAAGGTGCGCGTTCCCCTGTACTGTGTGATGAGAGCATTTAACCTGATGAATGTGCGGGGAGCGTTCCCCTGTACTGTGTGATGAGGGCATTTAGCCTGATGAAGGTGCATGTTCCCCTGTACTATGCGATGAGGGCATTTACCCTGATGAAGGTGCGCGTTCCCCTGTACTGTGTGATGAGGGCATTTAGCCTGATGAAGGTGCGCGTTCCCCTTTGCTATGTGATGAGGGCATTAAGCCTGATGAAGGTGCGCTTTCCCCTGTACTGTGCGATGAGGGCATTCAGCCTGATGAAGGTGCACGTTCCCCTGTACTGTGTGATGAGGGCATTTAGCCTGATGAAGGTGCACGTTCCCCTGTATTGTGTGATGAGGGCATTTAGCCTGATAAAGGTGCGCGTTCCCCTGTACTATGTGATGAGGGCATTTAGCCTGATGAAGGTGCGCGTTCCCCTGTACTATGTGATGAGGGCATTTAGCCTGATGAAGGTGCGCGTTCCCCTGTACTATGCGATGAGGGCGTTTAGCTTGATAAAGGTGCGCGTTCCCCTGTACTATGTGATGAGGGCATTTAGCCTGATGAAGGTGCGCGTTCCCCTGTACTATGTGATGAGGGCATTTAGCCTGATGAAGGTGCGCGTTCCCCTGTACTATGCGATGAGGGCGTTTAGCTTGATGATGGTGCGCGTTCCCCTGTACTATGTGATGAGGGCATTTAGCCTGATGAAGGTGCGCGTTCCCCTGTACTATGTGATGAGGGCATTTAGCCTGATGAAGGTGCGCGTTCCCCTGTGCTATGCGATGAGGGCGTTTAGCTTGATGATGGTGCGCGTTCCCCTGTACTGTGCGATGAGAGCATTTAGCCTGATGAAGGTGCGCGTTCCCCTGTACTGTGCGATGAGGGCATTTAGCCTGATGAAGGTGCGCGTTCCCCTGTACTGTGCGATGAGGGCATTTAGCCTGATGAAGGTGCGCGTTCCCCTGTACTGTGCGATGAGGGCATTTAGCCTGATGAAGGTGCATGTTCCCCTGTACTATGTGATGAGGGCATTTAGCCTGATGAAGGTGCACGTTCCCCTGTACTGTGTGATGAGGGCATTTAGCCTGATGAAGGTGCGCGCTCCCCTGTACTGTGCGATGAGGGCATTCAGCCTGCTGAAGGTGCGCTTTCCCCTGTACTGTGCGATGAGGGCATTTAGCCTGATGAAGGTGCGCGTTCCCCTGTACTGTGTGATGAGGGCATTTAGCCTGATGAAGGTGCGCGTTCCCCTTTGCTATGTGATGAGGGCATTAAGCCTGATAAAGGTGCGCTTTCCCCTGTACTGTGCGATGAGGGCATTTAGCCTGATGAAGGTGCGCGTTCCCCTGTACTGTGTGATGAGGGCATTTAGCCTGATGAAGGTGCGCGTTCCCCTTTGCTATGTGATGAGGGCATTAAGCCTGATAAAGGTGCGCGTTCCCCTGTACTGTGCGATGAGGGCATTCAGCCTGATGAAGGTCCGCGTTCCTCTGTACTGTGCGATGAGGGCATTTAGCCTGATGAAGGTGCGCGTTCGCCTGTACTGTGTGATGAGGGCATTTAGCCAGATGAAGGTGCGCGTTCCCCTTTGCTATGTGATGAGGGCATTAAGCCTGATGAAGGTGCGCTTTCCCCTGTACTGTGCGATGAGGGTATTCAGCCTGATGAAGGTGCACGTTTCCCTGTATTGTGTGATGAGAGCATTTAGCCTGATGAAGGTGCGCGTTCCCCTGTACTGTGTGATGAGAGCATTTAGCCTGATGAATGTGCGGGGAGCGTTCCCCTGTACTGTGTGATGAGGGCATTTAGCCTGATGAAGGTGCATGTTCCCCTGTACTATGCGATGAGGGCATTTACCCTGATGAAGGTGCACGTTCCCCTGTACTGTGTGATGAGGGCATTTAGCCTGATGAAGTTGCGCGTTCCCCTTTGCTATGTGATGAGGGCATTAAGCCTGATGAAGGTGAGCATTCCCCTGTACTGTGTGATGAGGGCATTTAGCCTGATGAAGGTGCGCGTTCCCCTGTACTGTGTGATGAGGGCATTTAGCCTGATGAAGGTGCGCGTCCCCCTGTAATGTGTGATGAGGGCATTAAGCCTAAGGAAGGTGCACGTTCCCCTGTACTGTGTGATGAGGGCATTTAGCCTGATGAAGGTGCACGTTCCCCTGTATTGTGTGATGAGGGCATTTAGCCTGATGAATGTGCGCGTTCCCCTGTACTGTGCGATGAGAGCATTTAGCCTGATGAAGGTGCGCATTCCCCTGTACTGTGCGATGAGGGCATTTAGCCTGATGAAGGTGCGCGTTCCCCTGTACTGTGCGATGAGGGCATTTAGCCTGATGAAGGTGCGCGTTCCCCTGTACTGTGCGATGAGGGCATTTAGCCTGATGAAGGTGCGCGGTCCCCTGTACTGTGTGATGAGGGCATTCAGCCTGATGAAGGTGCACGTTCCCCTGTACTGTGCGATGAGGGCTTTTAGCCTGATGAAGGTGCGCATTCCCCTGTACTGTGTGATGAGGGCATTTAGTCTGATGAAGGTGCGCGTTCCCCTTTGCTATGTGATGAGGGCATTAAGCCTGATGATGGTGCGCTTTCCCCTGTACTGTGCGATGAGGGCATTTAGCCTGATGAAGGTGCGCGTTCCCCTGTATTGTGTGATGAGGGCATTCAGCCTGATGAAGGTGCGCGTTCCCCTGTACTGTGCGATGAGGGCATTTAGCCTGATGAAGGTGTGCGTTCCCCTGTACTGTGCGATGAGGGCATTCAGCCTGATGAAGGTGCGCGTTCGCCTGTACTGTGTGATGAGGGCATTTAGCCTGATGAAGGTGCGCGTTCCCCTTTGCTATGTGATGAGGGCATTAAGCCTGATGAAGGTGCGCTTTCCCCTGTACTGTGCGATGAGGGCATTTAGCCTGATGAAGGTGCACGTTCCCCTGTATTGTGTGATGAGGGCATTTAGCCTGATGAAGGTGCGCGTTCCCCTGTACTGTGTGATGAGGGCATTTAGCCTGATGAAGGTGCGCGTTCCCCTGTACTGTGTGATGAGAGCATTTAGCCTGAAGAAGGGGCGGTGCGCGTTCCCCTGTACTGTGCGATGAGGGCATTTAGCCTGATGAAGGTGCACGTTCCCCTGTACTGTGCGATGAGGGCATTTAGCCTGATACAGGTGCGCGTTCCCCTGTACTATGTGATGAGGGCATTTAGCCTGATGAAGGTGCACGTTCCCCTGTACTATGTGATGAGGGCATTTAGCCTGATGAAGGTGCACGTTCTCCTGTACTGTGTGATGAGGGCATTTAGCCTGATGAAGGTGCGGTGCACGTTCCCCTGTACTGTGCGATGAGGGCATTTAGCCTGATGAAGGTGCGCGTTCCCCTGTACTATGCGATGAGGGCGTTTAGCCTGATGAAGGTGCGCGTTCCCCTGTACTGTGCGATGAGGGCATTTAGCCTGATGAAGGTGCTGCGCGTGTTCCCCTGTACTGTGTGATGAGAGCATTTAGCCTGATGAAGGTGCGTGTTCCCCTGTACTGTGCGATGAGGGCATTTAGCCTGATGAAGGTGCGCGTTCCCCTGTACTGTGCGAGGAGGGCGTTTAGCCTGATGAAGGTGCGCGTTCCCCTGTACTGTGCGATGAGGGCATTTAGCCTGATGAAGTTGCGCGCTCCCCTGTACTGTGCGATGAGGGCATTCAGCCTGCTGAAGGTGCGCGTTCCCCTGTACTGTGCGATGAGGGCATTTAGCCTGATGAAGGTGCGCGTTCCCCTGTACTGTGTGATGAGGGCATTTAGCCTGATGAACGTGCGCGTTCCCCTGTACTGTGTGATGAGGGCATTTAGCCTGATGAAGGTGCTCGTCCCCCTGTACTATGTGATGAGGGCATTTAGCCTGATGAAGGTGCGCGTCCCCCTGTACTGTGTGATGAGGGCATGTAGCCTGATGAAGGTGCGCGTCCCCCTGTACTGTGTGATGAGGGCATTTAGCCTGATGAAGGTGCGCGTTCCCCTGTACTGTGTGATGAGGGCATTTAGCCTGATGAAGGTGCGCGTTCCCCTTTGCTATGTGATGAGGGCATTAAGCCTGATGAAGGTGCGCTTTCCCCTGTACTGTGAGATGAGGGCATTTAGCCTGATGAAGGTGCATGTTCCCCTGTACTGTGTGATGAGGGCATTTACCCTGATGAAGGTGCACGTTCCCCTGTACTGTGCGATGAGGGCATTTAGCCTGATGAAGGTGCGCGTTCCCCTGTACTGTGTGATGAGGGCATTTAGCCTGATGAAGGTGTGCGTTCCCCTGTACTGTGCGATGAGAGCTTTAAGCCTGATGAAGGTGCGGGGAGCATTCCCCTGTACTGTGTGATGAGGGCATTTAGCCTGATGAAGGTGCATGTTCCCTTGTACTGTGCGATGAGGGCATTTACCCTGATGAAGGTGCACGTTCCCCTGTACTGTGCGATGAGGTCATTTAGCCTGATGAAGGTGCGCGTTCGCCTGTACTGTGTGATGAGGGCATTTAGTCTGATGAGGGTGCGCGTTCCCCTGTACTGTGCGATGAGGGCATTTAGCCTGATGAAGGTGCGCATTCCCCTGTACTGTGTGATGAGGGCATTTAGCCTGATGAAGGTGCGCGTTCCCCTTTGCTATGTGATGAGGGCATTAAGCCTGATGAAGGTGCGCTTTCCCCTGTACTGTGCGATGAGGGCATTTAGCCTGATGAAGGTGCACGTTCCCCTGTACTGTGTGATGAGGGCATTTACCCTGATGAAGGTGCACGTTCCCCTGTACTGTGCGATGAGGGCATTTAGCCTGATGAAGGTGCATGTTCCCCTGTACTGTGTGATGAGGGCATTTACCCTGATGAAGGTGCACGTTCCCCTGTACTGTGCGATGAGGGCGTTTAGCCTGATGAAGGTGCGCGTTCCCCTGTACTGTGCGATGAGGGCATTTAGCCTGATGAAGTTGCGCGCTCCCCTGTACTGTGCGATGAGGGCATTCAGCCTGCCGAAGGTGCGCGTTCCCCTGTACTGTGCGATGAGGGCATTTAGCCTGATGAAGGTGCGCGTTCCCCTGTACTGTGTGATGAGGGCATTTAGCCTGATGAACGTGCGCGTTCCCCTGTACTGTGTGATGAGGGCATTTAGCCTGATGAAGGTGCTCGTCCCCCTGTACTATGTGATGAGGGCATTTAGCCTGATGAAGGTGCGCGTCCCCCTGTACTGTGTGATGAGGGCATGTAGCCTGATGAAGGTGCGCGTCCCCCTGTACTGTGTGATGAGGGCATTTAGCCTGATGAAGGTGCGCGTTCCCCTGTACTGTGTGATGAGGGCATTTAGCCTGATGAAGGTGCGCGTTCCCCTTTGCTATGTGATGAGGGCATTAAGCCTGATGAAGGTGCGCTTTCCCCTGTACTGTGAGATGAGGGCATTTAGCCTGATGAAGGTGCATGTTCCCCTGTACTGTGTGATGAGGGCATTTACCCTGATGAAGGTGCACGTTCCCCTGTACTGTGCGATGAGGGCATTTAGCCTGATGAAGGTGCGCGTTCCCCTGTACTGTGTGATGAGGGCATTTAGCCTGATGAAGGTGTGCGTTCCCCTGTACTGTGCGATGAGAGCTTTAAGCCTGATGAAGGTGCGGGGAGCATTCCCCTGTACTGTGTGATGAGGGCATTTAGCCTGATGAAGGTGCATGTTCCCTTGTACTGTGCGATGAGGGCATTTACCCTGATGAAGGTGCACGTTCCCCTGTACTGTGCGATGAGGTCATTTAGCCTGATGAAGGTGCGCGTTCGCCTGTACTGTGTGATGAGGGCATTTAGTCTGATGAGGGTGCGCGTTCCCCTGTACTGTGCGATGAGGGCATTTAGCCTGATGAAGGTGCGCATTCCCCTGTACTGTGTGATGAGGGCATTTAGCCTGATGAAGGTGCGCGTTCCCCTTTGCTATGTGATGAGGGCATTAAGCCTGATGAAGGTGCGCTTTCCCCTGTACTGTGCGATGAGGGCATTTAGCCTGATGAAGGTGCACGTTCCCCTGTACTGTGTGATGAGGGCATTTACCCTGATGAAGGTGCACGTTCCCCTGTACTGTGCGATGAGGGCATTTAGCCTGATGAAGGTGCATGTTCCCCTGTACTGTGTGATGAGGGCATTTACCCTGATGAAGGTGCACGTTCCCCTGTACTGTGCGATGAGGGCATTTAGCCTGATGAAGGTGCGCGTTCCCCTGTACTGTGTGATGAGGGCATTTAGCCTGATGAAGGTGTGCGTTCCCCTGTACTGTGCGATGAGAGCATTAAGCCTGATGAAGGTGCGGGGAGCGTTCCCCTGTACTGTGTGATGAGGGCATTTAGCCTGATGAAGGTGCATGTTCCCCTGTACTGTGCGATGAGGGCATTTACCCTGATGAAGGTGCACGTTCCCCTGTACTGTGCGATGAGGGCATTTAGCCTGATGAAGGTGCGCGTTCGCCTGTACTGTGTGATGAGGGCATTTAGTCTGATGAAGGTGCGCGTTCCCCTGTACTGTGCGATGAGGGCATTTACCCTGATGAAGGTGCACGTTCCCCTGTACTGAGCGATGAGGGCATTTAGCCTGATAAAGGTGCGCGTTCCCCTGTACTATGTGATGAGGGCATTTAGCCTGATGAAGGTGCGCGTTCCCCTGTACTATGTGATGAGGGCATTTAGCATGATGAAGGTGCGCGTTCCCCTGTACTATGCGATGAGGGCGTTTAGCCTGATGAAGGTGCGCGTTCCCCTGTACTGTGCGATGAGAGCATTTAGCCTGATGAAGGTTCGCGTTCCCCTGTACTGTGCGATGAGGGCATTTAGCCTGATGAAGGTGCGCGTTCCCCTGTACTGTGCGATGAGGGCATTTAGCCTGATGAAGGTGCGCGTTCCCTGTACTGTGCGATGAGGGCATTTAGCCTGATGAAGGTGCGCGCTCCCCTGTACTGTGCGATGAGGGCATTTAGCCTGATGAAGGTGCGCGTTCCCCTGTACTGTGTGATGAGGGCATTAAGCCTGATGAAGGTGCGCGTTCCCCTTTGCTATGTGATGAGGGCATTAAGCCTGATGAAGGTGCGCTTTCCCCTGTACTGTGCGATGAGGGCATTTAGCCTGATGAAGGTGTGCGTTCCCCTGTACTGTGCGATGAGGGCATTCAGCCTGATGAAGGTGCGCGTCCCCCTGTACTGTGTGATGAGGGCATTTAGCCTGATGAAGGTGCGCGTCCCCCTGTACTGTGCGATGAGGGCATTTAGCCTGATGAAGGTGCGCGTTCGCCTGTACTGTGTGATGAGGGCATTTAGCCTGATGAAGGTGCGCGTTCCCCTTTGCTATGTGATGAGGGCATTAAGCCTGATGAAGGTGCGCTTTCCCCTGTACTGTGCGATGAGAGCATTCAGCCTGATGAAGGTGCACGTTCCCCTGTATTGTGTGATGAGGGCATTTAGCCTGATGAAGGTGCGCGTTCGCCTGTACTGTGTGATGAGGGCATTTAGCCAGATGAAGGTGCGCGTTCCCCTTTGCTATGTGATGAGGGCATTAAGCCTGATAAAGGTGCGCTTTCCCCTGTACTGTGCGATGAGGGCATTTAGCCTGATGAAGGTGCGCGTTCCCCTGTACTGTGTGATGAGGGCATTTAGCCTGATGAAGGTGCGCGTTCCCCTTTGCTATGTGATGAGGGCATTAAGCCTGATAAAGGTGCGCGTTCCCCTGTACTGTGCGATGAGGGCATTCAGCCTGATGAAGGTCCGCGTTCCTCTGTACTGTGCGATGAGGGCATTTAGCCTGATGAAGGTGCGCGTTCGCCTGTACTGTGTGATGAGGGCATTTAGCCAGATGAAGGTGCGCGTTCCCCTTTGCTATGTGATGAGGGCATTAAGCCTGATGAAGGTGCGCTTTCCCCTGTACTGTGCGATGAGGGCATTCAGCCTGATGAAGGTGCACGTTTCCCTGTATTGTGTGATGAGAGCATTTAGCCTGATGAAGGTGCGCGTTCCCCTGTACTGTGTGATGAGAGCATTTAGCCTGATGAATGTGCGGGGAGCGTTCCCCTGTACTGTGTGATGAGGGCATTTAGCCTGATGAAGGTGCATGTTCCCCTGTACTATGCGATGAGGGCATTTACCCTGATGAAGGTGCACGTTCCCCTGTACTGTGTGATGAGGGCATTTAGCCTGATGAAGTTGCGCGTTCCCCTTTGCTATGTGATGAGGGCATTAAGCCTGATGAAGGTGAGCATTCCCCTGTACTGTGTGATGAGGGCATTTAGCCTGATGAAGGTGCGCGTTCCCCTGTACTGTGTGATGAGGGCATTTAGCCTGATGAAGGTGCGCGTCCCCCTGTAATGTGTGATGAGGGCATTAAGCCTAAGGAAGGTGCACGTTCCCCTGTACTGTGTGATGAGGGCATTTAGCCTGATGAAGGTGCACGTTCCCCTGTATTGTGTGATGAGGGCATTTAGCCTGATGAATGTGCGCGTTCCCCTGTACTGTGCGATGAGAGCATTTAGCCTGATGAAGGTGCGCATTCCCCTGTACTGTGCGATGAGGGCATTTAGCCTGATGAAGGTGCGCGTTCCCCTGTACTGTGCGATGAGGGCATTTAGCCTGATGAAGGTGCGCGTTCCCCTGTACTGTGCGATGAGGGCATTTAGCCTGATGAAGGTGCGCGGTCCCCTGTACTGTGTGATGAGGGCATTCAGCCTGATGAAGGTGCACGTTCCCCTGTACTGTGCGATGAGGGCTTTTAGCCTGATGAAGGTGCGCATTCCCCTGTACTGTGTGATGAGGGCATTTAGTCTGATGAAGGTGCGCGTTCCCCTTTGCTATGTGATGAGGGCATTAAGCCTGATGATGGTGCGCTTTCCCCTGTACTGTGCGATGAGGGCATTTAGCCTGATGAAGGTGCGCGTTCCCCTGTATTGTGTGATGAGGGCATTCAGCCTGATGAAGGTGCGCGTTCCCCTGTACTGTGCGATGAGGGCATTTAGCCTGATGAAGGTGTGCGTTCCCCTGTACTGTGCGATGAGGGCATTCAGCCTGATGAAGGTGCGCGTTCGCCTGTACTGTGTGATGAGGGCATTTAGCCTGATGAAGGTGCGCGTTCCCCTTTGCTATGTGATGAGGGCATTAAGCCTGATGAAGGTGCGCTTTCCCCTGTACTGTGCGATGAGGGCATTTAGCCTGATGAAGGTGCACGTTCCCCTGTATTGTGTGATGAGGGCATTTAGCCTGATGAAGGTGCGCGTTCCCCTGTACTGTGTGATGAGGGCATTTAGCCTGATGAAGGTGCGCGTTCCCCTGTACTGTGTGATGAGAGCATTTAGCCTGAAGAAGGGGCGGTGCGCGTTCCCCTGTACTGTGCGATGAGGGCATTTAGCCTGATGAAGGTGCACGTTCCCCTGTACTGTGCGATGAGGGCATTTAGCCTGATACAGGTGCGCGTTCCCCTGTACTATGTGATGAGGGCATTTAGCCTGATGAAGGTGCACGTTCCCCTGTACTATGTGATGAGGGCATTTAGCCTGATGAAGGTGCACGTTCTCCTGTACTGTGTGATGAGGGCATTTAGCCTGATGAAGGTGCGGTGCACGTTCCCCTGTACTGTGCGATGAGGGCATTTAGCCTGATGAAGGTGCGCGTTCCCCTGTACTATGCGATGAGGGCGTTTAGCCTGATGAAGGTGCGCGTTCCCCTGTACTGTGCGATGAGGGCATTTAGCCTGATGAAGGTGCTGCGCGTGTTCCCCTGTACTGTGTGATGAGAGCATTTAGCCTGATGAAGGTGCGTGTTCCCCTGTACTGTGCGATGAGGGCATTTAGCCTGATGAAGGTGCGCGTTCCCCTGTACTGTGCGAGGAGGGCGTTTAGCCTGATGAAGGTGCGCGTTCCCCTGTACTGTGCGATGAGGGCATTTAGCCTGATGAAGTTGCGCGCTCCCCTGTACTGTGCGATGAGGGCATTCAGCCTGCTGAAGGTGCGCGTTCCCCTGTACTGTGCGATGAGGGCATTTAGCCTGATGAAGGTGCGCGTTCCCCTGTACTGTGTGATGAGGGCATTTAGCCTGATGAACGTGCGCGTTCCCCTGTACTGTGTGATGAGGGCATTTAGCCTGATGAAGGTGCTCGTCCCCCTGTACTATGTGATGAGGGCATTTAGCCTGATGAAGGTGCGCGTCCCCCTGTACTGTGTGATGAGGGCATGTAGCCTGATGAAGGTGCGCGTCCCCCTGTACTGTGTGATGAGGGCATTTAGCCTGATGAAGGTGCGCGTTCCCCTGTACTGTGTGATGAGGGCATTTAGCCTGATGAAGGTGCGCGTTCCCCTTTGCTATGTGATGAGGGCATTAAGCCTGATGAAGGTGCGCTTTCCCCTGTACTGTGAGATGAGGGCATTTAGCCTGATGAAGGTGCATGTTCCCCTGTACTGTGTGATGAGGGCATTTACCCTGATGAAGGTGCACGTTCCCCTGTACTGTGCGATGAGGGCATTTAGCCTGATGAAGGTGCGCGTTCCCCTGTACTGTGTGATGAGGGCATTTAGCCTGATGAAGGTGTGCGTTCCCCTGTACTGTGCGATGAGAGCTTTAAGCCTGATGAAGGTGCGGGGAGCATTCCCCTGTACTGTGTGATGAGGGCATTTAGCCTGATGAAGGTGCATGTTCCCTTGTACTGTGCGATGAGGGCATTTACCCTGATGAAGGTGCACGTTCCCCTGTACTGTGCGATGAGGTCATTTAGCCTGATGAAGGTGCGCGTTCGCCTGTACTGTGTGATGAGGGCATTTAGTCTGATGAGGGTGCGCGTTCCCCTGTACTGTGCGATGAGGGCATTTAGCCTGATGAAGGTGCGCATTCCCCTGTACTGTGTGATGAGGGCATTTAGCCTGATGAAGGTGCGCGTTCCCCTTTGCTATGTGATGAGGGCATTAAGCCTGATGAAGGTGCGCTTTCCCCTGTACTGTGCGATGAGGGCATTTAGCCTGATGAAGGTGCACGTTCCCCTGTACTGTGTGATGAGGGCATTTACCCTGATGAAGGTGCACGTTCCCCTGTACTGTGCGATGAGGGCATTTAGCCTGATGAAGGTGCATGTTCCCCTGTACTGTGTGATGAGGGCATTTACCCTGATGAAGGTGCACGTTCCCCTGTACTGTGCGATGAGGGCGTTTAGCCTGATGAAGGTGCGCGTTCCCCTGTACTGTGCGATGAGGGCATTTAGCCTGATGAAGTTGCGCGCTCCCCTGTACTGTGCGATGAGGGCATTCAGCCTGCTGAAGGTGCGCGTTCCCCTGTACTGTGCGATGAGGGCATTTAGCCTGATGAAGGTGCGCGTTCCCCTGTACTGTGTGATGAGGGCATTTAGCCTGATGAACGTGCGCGTTCCCCTGTACTGTGTGATGAGGGCATTTAGCCTGATGAAGGTGCTCGTCCCCCTGTACTATGTGATGAGGGCATTTAGCCTGATGAAGGTGCGCGTCCCCCTGTACTGTGTGATGAGGGCATGTAGCCTGATGAAGGTGCGCGTCCCCCTGTACTGTGTGATGAGGGCATTTAGCCTGATGAAGGTGCGCGTTCCCCTGTACTGTGTGATGAGGGCATTTAGCCTGATGAAGGTGCGCGTTCCCCTTTGCTATGTGATGAGGGCATTAAGCCTGATGAAGGTGCGCTTTCCCCTGTACTGTGAGATGAGGGCATTTAGCCTGATGAAGGTGCATGTTCCCCTGTACTGTGTGATGAGGGCATTTACCCTGATGAAGGTGCACGTTCCCCTGTACTGTGCGATGAGGGCATTTAGCCTGATGAAGGTGCGCGTTCCCCTGTACTGTGTGATGAGGGCATTTAGCCTGATGAAGGTGTGCGTTCCCCTGTACTGTGCGATGAGAGCTTTAAGCCTGATGAAGGTGCGGGGAGCATTCCCCTGTACTGTGTGATGAGGGCATTTAGCCTGATGAAGGTGCATGTTCCCTTGTACTGTGCGATGAGGGCATTTACCCTGATGAAGGTGCACGTTCCCCTGTACTGTGCGATGAGGTCATTTAGCCTGATGAAGGTGCGCGTTCGCCTGTACTGTGTGATGAGGGCATTTAGTCTGATGAGGGTGCGCGTTCCCCTGTACTGTGCGATGAGGGCATTTAGCCTGATGAAGGTGCGCATTCCCCTGTACTGTGTGATGAGGGCATTTAGCCTGATGAAGGTGCGCGTTCCCCTTTGCTATGTGATGAGGGCATTAAGCCTGATGAAGGTGCGCTTTCCCCTGTACTGTGCGATGAGGGCATTTAGCCTGATGAAGGTGTGCGTTCCCCTGTACTGTGCGATGAGGGCATTCAGCCTGATGAAGGTGCGCGTCCCCCTGTACTGTGTGATGAGGGCATTTAGCCTGATGAAGGTGCGCGTCCCCCTGTACTGTGCGATGAGGGCATTTAGCCTGATGAAGGTGCGCGTTCGCCTGTACTGTGTGATGAGGGCATTTAGCCTGATGAAGGTGCGCGCTCCCCTGTACTGTGCGATGAGGGCATTTAGCCTGATGAAGGTGCGCGTTCCCCTGTACTGTGTGATGAGGGCATTAAGCCTGATGAAGGTGCGCGTTCCCCTTTGCTATGTGATGAGGGCATTAAGCCTGATGAAGGTGCGCTTTCCCCTGTACTGTGCGATGAGGGCATTTAGCCTGATGAAGGTGTGCGTTCCCCTGTACTGTGCGATGAGGGCATTCAGCCTGATGAAGGTGCGCGTCCCCCTGTACTGTGTGATGAGGGCATTTAGCCTGATGAAGGTGCGCGTCCCCCTGTACTGTGCGATGAGGGCATTTAGCCTGATGAAGGTGCGCGTTCGCCTGTACTGTGTGATGAGGGCATTTAGCCTGATGAAGGTGCGCGTTCCCCTTTGCTATGTGATGAGGGCATTAAGCCTGATGAAGGTGCGCTTTCCCCTGTACTGTGCGATGAGAGCATTCAGCCTGATGAAGGTGCACGTTCCCCTGTATTGTGTGATGAGGGCATTTAGCCTGATGAAGGTGCGCGTTCCCCTGTACTGTGCGATGAGGGCATTTAGCCTGATGAAGGTGCGCGTTCGCCTGTACTGTGTGATGAGGGCATTTAGCCTGATGAAGGTGCGCGTTCCCCTTTGCTATGTGATGAGGGCATTAAGCCTGATAAAGGTGCGCTTTCCCCTGTACTGTGCGATGAGGGCATTCAGCCTGATGAAGGTGCACGTTCCCCTGTATTGTGTGATGAGGGCATTTAGCCTGATGAAGGTGCGCGTTCCGCTGTACTGTGCGATGAGGGCAGTTAGCCTGATGAAGGTGCGCGTTCCGCTGTACTGTGCGATGAGGGCATTTAGCCTGATGAAGGTGCGCGCTCCCCAGTACTGTGCGATGAGGGCATTCAGCCTGCTGAAGGTGCGCGTTCCCCTGTACTGTGCGATGAGGGCATTTAGCCTGATGAAGGTGCTCGTTCCCCTGTACTGTGTGATGAGGGCATTCAGCCTGATGAAGGTGCGCGTTCCCCTTTGCTATGTGATGAGGGCATTAAGCCTGATGAAGGTGCGCTTTCCCCTGTACTGTGCGATGAGGGCATTTAGCCTGATGAAGGTGTGCGTTCCCCTGTACTGTGCGATGAGGGCATTCAGCCTGATGAAGGTGCGCGTTCCCCTGTACTGTGCGATGAGGGCATTTAGCCCGATGAAGGTGCGCGTTCGCCTGTACTGTGTGATGAGGGCATTTAGCCTGATGAAGGTGCGCGTTCCCCTTTGCTATGTGTTGAGGGCATTAAGCCTGATGAAGGTGCGCTTTCCCCTGTACTGTGCGATGAGGGCATTCAGCCTGATGAAGGTGCACGTTCCCCTGTACTGTGTGATGAGGGCATTTAGCCTGATGAAGGTGCGCGTTCCCCTGTACTATGTGATGAGGGCATTTAGCTGGATGAAAGTGCGCGTTCCCCTGTACTATGTGATGAGGGCATTTAGCCTGATGAAGGTGCGCGTTCCCCTGTACTATGCGATGAGGGCGTTTATCTTGATAAAGGTGCGCGTTCCCCTGTACTATGTGATGAGGGCATTTAGCCTGATGAAGGTGCGCGTTCCCCTGTACTATGTGATGAGGGCATTTAGCCTGATGAAGGTGCGCGTTCCCCTGTACTATGTGATGAGGGCATTTAGCCTGATGAAGGTGCGCGATCCCCTGTGCTATGCGATGAGGGCGTTTAGCTTGATGATGGTGCGCGTTCCCCTGTACTGTGCGATGAGAGCATTTAGCCTGAAGAAGGGGCGGTGCGCTTTCCCCTGTACTGTGCGATGAGGGCATTTAGCCTGATGAAGGTGCACGTTCCCCTGTACTGTGTGATGAGAGCATTTAGCCTGAAGAAGGGGCGGTGCGCTTTCCCCTGTACTGTGCGATGAGGGCATTTAGCCTGATGAAGGTGCACGTTCCCCTGTACTGTGCGATGAGGGCATTTAGCCTGATACAGGTGCGCGTTCCCCTGTACTATGTGATGAGGGCATTTAGCCTGATGAAGGTGCACGTTCCCCTGTACTATGTGATGAGGGCATTTAGCCTGATGAAGGTGCACGTTCCCCTGTACTGTGTGATGAGGGCATTTAGCCTGATGAAGGTGCGGTGCACGTTCCCCTGTACTGTGCGATGAGGGCATTTAGCCTGATGAAGGTGCGAGTTCCCCTGTACTATGCGATGAGGGCGTTTAGCCTGATGAAGGTGCGCGTTCCCCTGTACTGTGCGATGAGGGCATTTAGCCTGATGAAGGTGCTGCGCGTGTTCCCCTGTACTGTGTGATGAGAGCATTTAGCCTGATGAAGGTGCGTGTTCCCCTGTACTGTGCGATGAGGGCATTTAGCCTGATGAAGGTGCGCGTTCCCCTGTACTGTGCGATGAGGGCGTTTAGCCTGATGAAGGTGCGCGTTCCCCTGTACTGTGCGATGAGGGCATTTAGCCTGATGAAGTTGCGCGCTCCCCTGTACTGTGCGATGAGGGCATTCAGCCTGCTGAAGGTGCGCGTTCCCCTGTACTGTGCGATGAGGGCATTTAGCCTGATGAAGGTGCGCGTTCCCCTGTACTGTGTGATGAGGGCATTTAGCCTGATGAACGTGCGCGTTCCCCTGTACTGTGTGATGAGGGCATTTAGCCTGATGAAGGTGCTCGTCCCCCTGTACTGTGTGATGAGGGCATTTAGCCTGATGAAGGTGCGCGTTCCCCTGTACTGTGTGATGAGGGCATTTAGCCTGATGAAGGTGCGCGTCCCCCTGTACTGTGTGATGAGGGCATTTAGCCTGATGAAGGTGCGCGTTCCCCTGTACTGTGTGATGAGGGCATTTAGCCTGATGAAGGTGCGCGTTCCCCTTTGCTATGTGATGAGGGCATTAAGCCTGATGAAGGTGCGCTTTCCCCTGTACTGTGAGATGAGGGCATTTAGCCTGATGAAGGTGCGCGTTTCCCTGTACTGTGTGATGAGGGCATTTCGCCTGATGAAGGTGCGGGGAGCGTTCCCCTGTACTGTGTGATGAGGGCATTTAGCCTGATGAAGGTGCATGTTCCCCTGTACTGTGTGATGAGGGCATTTAGCCTGATGAAGGTGCACGTTCCCCTGTACTGTGTGATGAGGGCATTTACCCTGATGAAGGTGCACGTTCCCCTGTACTGTGCGATGAGGGCATTTAGCCTGATGAAGGTGCATGTTCCCCTGTACTGTGTGATGAGGGCATTTACCCTGATGAAGGTGCACGTTCCCCTGTACTGTGCGATGAGGGCATTTAGCCTGATGAAGGTGCGCGTTCCCCTGTACTGTGTGATGAGGGCATTTAGCCTGATGAAGGTGTGCGTTCCCCTGTACTGTGCGATGAGAGCATTAAGCCTGATGAAGGTGCGGGGAGCGTTCCCCTGTACTGTGTGATGAGGGCATTTAGCCTGATGAAGGTGCATGTTCCCCTGTACTGTGCGATGAGGGCATTTACCCTGATGAAGGTGCACGTTCCCCTGTACTGTGCGATGAGGGCATTTAGCCTGATGAAGGTGCGCGTTCGCCTGTACTGTGTGATGAGGGCATTTAGTCTGATGAAGGTGCGCGTTCCCCTGTACTGTGCGATGAGGGCATTTAGCCTGATGAAGGTGCGCATTCCCCTGTACTGTGTGATGAGGGCATTTAGCCTGATGAAGGTGCGCGTTCCCCTTTGCTATGTGATGAGGGCATTAAGCCTGATGAAGGTGCGCTTTCCCCTGTACTGTGCGATGAGGGCATTTAGCCTGATGAAGGTACACGTTCCCCTGTATTGTGTGATGAGGGCATTTAGCCTGATGAAGGTGTGCGTTCCCCTGTACTGTGCGATGAGAGCATTTAGCCTGATTAAGGTGCGGGGAGCGTTCCCCTGTGATGAGGGCATTTAGCCTGATGAAGGTGCATGTTCCCCTGTACTGTGCGATGAGGGCATTTACCCTGATGAAGGTGCACGTTCCCCTGTACTGTGCGATGAGGGCATTTAGCCTGATGAAGGTGCGCGTTCGCCTGTACTGTGTGATGAGGGCATTTAGCCTGATGAAGGTGCGCATTCCCCTTTGCTATGTGATGAGGGCATTAAGCCTGATGAAGGTGCGCTTTCCCCTGTACTGTGCGATGAGGGCATTTAGCCCGATGAAGGTGCACGTTCCCCTGTATTGTGTGATGAGGGCATTTAGCCTGATGAAGGTGCGCGTTCCCCTGTACTGTGTGATGAGAGCATTAGCCTGATGAAGGTGCGCGTTCCCCTTTGCTATGTGATGAGGGCATTTAGCCTGATGAAGGTGCGCGTTCCCCTGTACTGTGTGATGAGGGCATTTAGCCTGATGAAGGCGCGCATCCCCCTGTACTGTGTGATGAGGGCATTTAGCCTGAGGAAGGTGCACGTTCCCCTGTACTGTGTGATGAGGGCATTTAGCCTGATGAAGGTGCACGTTCCCCTGTATTGTGTGATGAGGGCATTAAGCCTTATGAAGGTGCGCGTTCCCCTGTACTGTGTGATGAGGGCATTTAGCCTGATGAAGGTGTGCATTCCCCTTTGCTATGTGATGAGGGCATTAAGCCTGATGAAGGTGCGCTTTCCCCTGTACTGTGCGATGAGGGCATTTAGCCCGATGAAGGTGCACGTTCCCCTGTATTGTGTGATGAGGGCATTTAGCCTGATGAAGGTGCACGTTCCCCTGTACTGTGTGATGAGAGCTTTAGCCTGATGAAGGTGCGCGTTCCCCTTTGCTATGTGATGAGGGCATTAAGCCTGATGAAGGTGCGCGTTCCCCTGTACTGTGTGATGAGGGCATTTAGCCTGATGAAGGCGCGCATCCCCCTGTACTGTATGATGAGGGCATTTAGCCTGAGGAAGGTGCACGTTCCCCTGTACTGTGCGATGAGGGCATTTAGCCTGATGAAGGTGCGCGTTCCCCTGTACTGTGTGATGAGGGCATTTAGCCTGATGAAGGTGTGCGTTCCCCTGTACTGTGCGATGAGAGCATTAAGCCTGATGAAGGTGAGGGGAGCATTCCCCTGTACTGTGTGATGAGGGCATTTAGCCTGATGAAGGTGCATGTTCCCCTGTACTGTGCGATGAGGGCATTTACCCTGATGAAGGTGCACGTTCCCCTGTACTGTGCGATGAGGGCATTTAGCCTGATGAAGGTGCGCGTTCGCCTGTACTGTGTGATGAGGGCATTTAGTCTGATGAGGGTGCGCGTTCCCCTGTACTGTGCGATGAGGGCATTTAGCCTGATGAAGGTGCGCATTCCCCTGTACTGTGTGATGAGGGCATTTAGCCTGATGAAGGTGCGCGTTCCCCTTTGCTATCTGATGAGGGCATTAAGCCTGATGAAGGTGCGCTTTCCCCTGTACTGTGCGATGAGGGCATTTAGCCTGATGAAGGTGCACGTTCCCCTGTACTGTGTGATGAGGGCATTTACCCTGATGAAGGTGCACGTTCCCCTGTACTGTGCGATGAGGGCATTTAGCCTGATGAAGGTGCATGTTCCCCTGTACTGTGTGATGAGGGCATTTAGCCTGATGAAGGTGCATGTTCCCCTGTACTGTGCGATGAGGGCATTTACCCTGATGAAGGTGCACGTTCCCCTGTACTGTGCGATGAGGGCATTTAGCCTGATGAAGGTGCGCGTTCGCCTGTACTGTGTGATGAGGGCATTTAGTCTGATGAGGGTGCGCGTTCCCCTGTACTGTGCGATGAGGGCATTTAGCCTGATGAAGGTGCGCATTCCCCTGTACTGTGTGATGAGGGCATTTAGCCAGATGAAGGTGCGCGTTCCCCTTTGCTATGTGATGAGGGCATTAAGCCTGATGAAGGTGCGCTTTCCCCTGTACTGTGCGATGAGGGCATTCAGCCTGATGAAGGTGCACGTTTCCCTGTATTGTGTGATGAGAGCATTTAGCCTGATGAAGGTGCGCGTTCCCCTGTACTGTGTGATGAGAGCATTTAGCCTGATGAATGTGCGGGGAGCGTTCCCCTGTACTGTGTGATGAGGGCATTTAGCCTGATGAAGGTGCATGTTCCCCTGTACTATGCGATGAGGGCATTTACCCTGATGAAGGTGCACGTTCCCCTGTACTGTGTGATGAGGGCATTTAGCCTGATGAAGTTGCGCGTTCCCCTTTGCTATGTGATGAGGGCATTAAGCCTGATGAAGGTGAGCATTCCCCTGTACTGTGTGATGAGGGCATTTAGCCTGATGAAGGTGCGCGTTCCCCTGTACTGTGTGATGAGGGCATTTAGCCTGATGAAGGTGCGCGTCCCCCTGTACTGTGTGATGAGGGCATTAAGCCTAAGGAAGGTGCACGTTCCCCTGTACTGTGTGATGAGGGCATTTAGCCTGATGAAGGTGCACGTTCCCCTGTATTGTGTGATGAGGGCATTTAGCCTGATGAATGTGCGCGTTCCCCTGTACTGTGCGATGAGAGCATTTAGCCTGATGAAGGTGCGCATTCCCCTGTACTGTGCGATGAGGGCATTTAGCCTGATGAAGGTGCGCGTTCCCCTGTACTGTGCGATGAGGGCATTTAGCCTGATGAAGGTGCGCGTTCCCCTGTACTGTGCGATGAGGGCATTTAGCCTGATGAAGGTGCGCGGTCCCCTGTACTGTGTGATGAGGGCATTCAGCCTGATGAAGGTGCACGTTCCCCTGTACTGTGCGATGAGGGCTTTTAGCCTGATGAAGGTGCGCATTCCCCTGTACTGTGTGATGGGGGCATTTAGCCTGATGAAGGTGCGCGTTCCCCTTTGCTATGTGATGAGGGCATTAAGCCTGATGATGGTGCGCTTTCCCCTGTACTGTGCGATGAGGGCATTTAGCCTGATGAAGGTGCGCGTTCCCCTGTATTGTGTGATGAGGGCATTTAGCCTGATGAAGGTGTGCGTTCCCCTGTACTGTGCGATGAGGGCATTCAGCCTGATGAAGGTGCGCGTTCCCCTGTACTGTGCGATGAGGGCATTTAGCCTGATGAAGGTGTGCGTTCCCCTGTACTGTGTGATGAGGGCATTCAGCCTGATGAAGGTGCGCGTTCGCCTGTACTGTGTGATGAGGGCATTTAGCCTGATGAAGGTGCGCGTCCCCCTGTACTGTGTGATGAGGGCATTAAGCCTAAGGAAGGTGCACGTTCCCCTGTACTGTGTGATGAGGGCATTTAGCCTGATGAAGGTGCACGTTCCCCTGTATTGTGTGATGAGGGCATTTAGCCTGATGAATGTGCGCGTTCCCCTGTACTGTGCGATGAGAGCATTTAGCCTGATGAAGGTGCGCATTCCCCTGTACTGTGCGATGAGGGCATTTAGCCTGATGAAGGTGCGCGTTCCCCTGTACTGTGCGATGAGGGCATTTAGCCTGATGAAGGTGCGCGTTCCCCTGTACTGTGCGATGAGGGCATTTAGCCTGATGAAGGTGCGCGGTCCCCTGTACTGTGTGATGAGGGCATTCAGCCTGATGAAGGTGCACGTTCCCCTGTACTGTGCGATGAGGGCTTTTAGCCTGATGAAGGTGCGCATTCCCCTGTACTGTGTGATGAGGGCATTTAGCCTGATGAAGGTGCGCGTTCCCCTTTGCTATGTGATGAGGGCATTAAGCCTGATGATGGTGCGCTTTCCCCTGTACTGTGCGATGAGGGCATTTAGCCTGATGAAGGTGCGCGTTCCCCTGTATTGTGTGATGAGGGCATTTAGCCTGATGAAGGTGTGCGTTCCCCTGTACTGTGCGATGAGGGCATTCAGCCTGATGAAGGTGCGCGTTCCCCTGTACTGTGCGATGAGGGCATTTAGCCTGATGAAGGTGTGCGTTCCCCTGTACTGTGCGATGAGGGCATTCAGCCTGATGAAGGTGCGCGTTCGCCTGTACTGTGTGATGAGGGCATTTAGCCTGATGAAGGTGCGCGTTCCCCTTTGCTATGTGATGAGGGCATTAAGCCTGATGAAGGTGCGCTTTCCCCTGTACTGTGCGATGAGGGCATTTAGCCTGATGAAGGTGCACGTTCCCCTGTATTGTGTGATGAGGGCATTTAGCCTGATGAAGGTGCACGTTCCCCTGTACTGTGTGATGAGGGCATTTAGCCTGATGAAGGTGCGCGTTCCCCTGTACTGTGTGATGAGAGCATTTAGCCTGAAGAAGGGGCGGTGCGCGTTCCCCTGTACTGTGCGATGAGGGCATTTAGCCTGATGAAGGTGCACGTTCCCCTGTACTGTGCGATGAGGGCATTTAGCCTGATACAGGTGCGCGTTCCCCTGTACTATGTGATGAGGGCATTTAGCCTGATGAAGGTGCACGTTCCCCTGTACTATGTGATGAGGGCATTTAGCCTGATGAAGGTGCACGTTCCCCTGTACTGTGTGATGAGGGCATTTAGCCTGATGAAGGTGCGGTGCACGTTCCCCTGTACTGTGCGATGAGGGCATTTAGCCTGATGAAGGTGCGCGTTCCCCTGTACTATGCGATGAGGGCGTTTAGCCTGATGAAGGTGCGCTTTCCTCTGTACTGTGCGATGAGGGCATTTAGCCTGATGAAGGTGCTGCGCGTGTTCCCCTGTACTGTGTGATGAGAGCATTTAGCCTGATGAAGGTGCGTGTTCCCCTGTACTGTGCGATGAGGGCATTTAGCCTGATGAAGGTGCGCGTTCCCCTGTACTGTGCGATGAGGGCGTTTAGACTGATGAAGGTGCGCGTTCCCCTGTACTGTGCGATGAGGGCATTTAGCCTGATGAAGTTGCGCGCTCCCCTGTACTGTGCGATGAGGGCATTCAGCCTGCTGAAGGTGCGCGTTCCCCTGTACTGTGCGATGAGGGCATTTAGCCTGATGAAGGTGCGCGTTCCCCTGTACTGTGTGATGAGGGCATTTAGCCTGATGAACGTGCGCGTTCCCCTGTACTGTGTGATGAGGGCATTTAGCCTGATGAAGGTGCTCGTCCCCCTGTACTGTGTGATGAGGGCATTTAGCCTGATGAAGGTGCGCGTCCCCCTGTACTGTGTGATGAGGGCATTTAGCCTGATGAAGGTGCGCGTTCCCCTGTACTGTGTGATGAGGGCATTTAGCCTGATGAAGGTGCGCGTTCCCCTTTGCTATGTGATGAGGGCATTAAGCCTGATGAAGGTGAGCATTCCCCTGTACTGTGTGATGAGGGCATTTAGCCTGATGAAGGTGCGCGTTCCCCTGTACTGTGTGATGAGGGCATTTAGCCTGATGAAGGTGCGCGTCCCCCTGTACTGTGTGATGAGGGCATTAAGCCTAAGGAAGGTGCACGTTCCCCTGTATTGTGTGATGAGGGCATTTAGCCTGATGAAGGTGCGCATTCCCCTGTACTGTGCGATGAGGGCATTTAGCCTGATGAAGGTGCGCGTTCCCCTGTACTGTGCGATGAGGGCATTTAGCCTGATGAAGGTGCGCGTTCCCCTGTACTGTGCGATGAGGGCATTTAGTCTGATGAAGGTGCGCGTTCCCCTGTACTGTGCGATGAGGGCATTTAGCCTGATGAAGGTGTGCGTTCCCCTGTACTGTGCGATGAGGGCATTCAGCCTGATGAAGGTGCGCGTTTGCCTGTACTGTGTGATGAGGGCATTTAGCCTGATGAAGGTGCGCGTTCCCCTTTGCTATGTGATGAGGGCATTAAGCCTGATGAAGGTGCGCTTTCCCCTGTACTGTGCGATGAGGGCATTTAGCCTGATGAAGGTGCACGTTCCCCTGTATTGTGTGATGAGGGCATTTAGCCTGATGAAGGTGCGCGTTCCCCTGTACTGTGTGATGAGGGCATTTAGCCTGATGAAGGTGCGCGTTCCCCTGTACTGTGTGATGAGAGCATTTAGCCTGAAGAAGGGGCGGTGCGCGTTCCCCTGTACTGTGCGATGAGGGCATTTAGCCTGATGAAGGTGCACGTTCCCCTGTACTGTGCGATGAGGGCATTTAGCCTGATACAGGTGCGCGTTCCCCTGTACTATGTGATGAGGGCATTTAGCCTGATGAAGGTGCACGTTCCCCTGTACTATGTGATGAGGGCATTTAGCCTGATGAAGGTGCACGTTCCCCTGTACTGTGTGATGAGGGCATTTAGCCTGATGAAGGTGCGGTGCACGTTCCCCTGTACTGTGCGATGAGGGCATTTAGCCTGATGAAGGTGCGCGTTCCCCTGTACTATGCGATGAGGGCGTTTAGCCTGATGAAGGTGCGCGTTCCTCTGTACTGTGCGATGAGGGCATTTAGCCTGATGAAGGTGCTGCGCGTGTTCCCCTGTACTGTGTGATGAGAGCATTTAGCCTGATGAAGGTGCGTGTTCCCCTGTACTGTGCGATGAGGGCATTTAGCCTGATGAAGGTGCGCGTTCCCCTGTACTGTGCGATGAGGGCGTTTAGCCTGATGAAGGTGCGCGTTCCCCTGTACTGTGCGATGAGGGCATTTAGCCTGATGAAGTTGCGCGCTCCCCTGTACTGTGCGATGAGGGCATTCAGCCTGCTGAAGGTGCGCGTTCCCCTGTACTGTGCGATGAGGGCATTTAGCCTGATGAAGGTGCGCGTTCCCCTGTACTGTGTGATGAGGGCATTTAGCCTGATGAACGTGCGCGTTCCCCTGTACTGTGTGATGAGGGCATTTAGCCTGATGAAGGTGCTCGTCCCCCTGTACTGTGTGATGAGGGCATTCAGCCTGATGAAGGTGCGCGTCCCCCTGTACTGTGTGATGAGGGCATTTAGCCTGATGAAGGTGCGCGTCCCCCTGTACTGTGTGATGAGGGCATTTAGCCTGATGAAGGTGCGCGTTCCCCTTTGCTATGTGATGAGGGCATTAAGCCTGATGAAGGTGAGCATTCCCCTGTACTGTGTGATGAGGGCATTTAGCCTGATGAAGGTGCGCGTTCCCCTGTACTGTGTGATGAGGGCATTTAGCCTGATGAAGGTGCGCGTCCCCCTGTACTGTGTGATGAGGGCATTAAGCCTAAGGAAGGTGCACGTTCCCCTGTACTGTGTGATGAGGGCATTTAGCCTGATGAAGGTGCACGTTCCCCTGTATTGTGTGATGAGGGCATTTAGCCTGATGAATGTGCGCGTTCCCCTGTACTGTGCGATGAGAGCATTTAGCCTGATGAAGGTGCGCATTCCCCTGTACTGTGCGATGAGGGCATTTAGCCTGATGAAGGTGCGCGTTCCCCTGTACTGTGCGATGAGGGCATTTAGCCTGATGAAGGTGCGCGTTCCCCTGTACTGTGCGATGAGGGCATTTAGCCTGATGAAGGTGCGCGGTCCCCTGTACTGTGTGATGAGGGCATTCAGCCTGATGAAGGTGCACGTTCCCCTGTACTGTGCGATGAGGGCTTTTAGCCTGATGAAGGTGCGCATTCCACTGTACTGTGTGATGAGGGCATTTAGCCTGATGAAGGTGCGCGTTCCCCTTTGCTATGTGATGAGGGCATTAAGCCTGATGAAGGTGCGCTTTCCCCTGTACTGTGCGATGAGGGCATTTAGCCTGATGAAGGTGCACGTTCCCCTGTATTGTGTGATGAGGGCATTTAGCCTGATGAAGGTGCGCGTTCCCCTGTACTGTGTGATGAGGGCATTTAGCCTGATGAAGGTGCGCGTTCCCCTGTACTGTGTGATGAGAGCATTTAGCCTGAAGAAGGGGCGGTGCGCGTTCCCCTGTACTGTGCGATGAGGGCATTTAGCCTGATGAAGGTGCACGTTCCCCTGTACTGTGCGATGAGGGCATTTAGCCTGATACAGGTGCGCGTTCCCCTGTACCATGTGATGAGGGCATTTAGCCTGATGAAGGTGCACGTTCCCCTGTACTATGTGATGAGGGCATTTAGCCTGATGAAGGTGCACGTTCCCCTGTACTGTGTGATGAGGGCATTTAGCCTGATGAAGGTGCGGTGCACGTTCCCCTGTACTGTGCGATGAGGGCATTTAGCCTGATGAAGGTGCGCGTTCCCCTGTACTATGCGATGAGGGCGTTTAGCCTGATGAAGGTGCGCGTTCCTCTGTACTGTGCGATGAGGGCATTTAGCCTGATGAAGGTGCTGCGCGTGTTCCCCTGTACTGTGTGATGAGAGCATTTAGCCTGATGAAGGTGCGTGTTCCCCTGTACTGTGCGATGAGGGCATTTAGCCTGATGAAGGTGCGCGTTCCCCTGTACTGTGCGATGAGGGCGTTTAGCCTGATGAAGGTGCGCGTTCCCCTGTACTGTGCGATGAGGGCATTTAGCCTGATGAAGTTGCGCGCTCCCCTGTACTGTGCGATGAGGGCATTCAGCCTGCTGAAGGTGCGCGTTCCCCTGTACTGTGCGATGAGGGCATTTAGCCTGATGAAGGTGCGCGTTCCCCTGTACTGTGTGAGGAGGGCATTTAGCCTGATGAACGTGCGCGTTCCCCTGTACTGTGTGATGAGGGCATTTAGCCTGATGAAGGTGCTCGTCCCCCTGTACTGTGTGATCAGGGCATTCAGCCTGATGAAGGTGCGCGTCCCCCTGTACTGTGTGATGAGGGCATTTAGCCTGATGAAGGTGCGCGTCCCCCTGTACTGTGTGATGAGGGCATTTAGCCTGATGAAGGTGCGCGTTCCCCTGTACTGTGTGATGAGGGCATTTAGCCTGATGAAGGTGCGCGTTCCCCTTTGCTATGTGATGAGGGCATTAAGCCTGATGAAGGTGCGCTTTCCCCTGTACTGTGAGATGAGGGCATTTAGCCTGATGAAGGTGCGCGTTTCCCTGTACTGTGTGATGAGGGCATTTAGCCTGATGAAGGTGCGGGGAGCGTTCCCCTGTACTGTGTGATGAGGGCATTTAGCCTGATGAAGGTGCATGTTCCCCTGTACTGTGTGATGAGGGCATTTACCCTGATGAAGGTGCACGTTCCCCTGTACTGTGCGATGAGGGCATTTAGCCTGATGAGGGTGCGCGTTCCCCTGTACTGTGTGATGAGGGCATTTAGCCTGATGAAGGTGTGCGTTCCCCTGTACTGTGCGATGAGAGCATTAAGCCTGATGAAGGTGCGGGGAGCATTCCCCTCTACTGTGTGATGAGGGCATTTAGCCTGATGAAGGTGCATGTTCCCCTGTACTGTGCGATGAGGGCATTTACCCTGATGAAGGTGCACGTTCCCCTGTACTGTGCGATGAGGTCATTTAGCCTGATGAAGGTGCGCGTTCGCCTGTACTGTGTGATGAGGGCATTTAGTCTGATGAGGGTGCGCGTTCCCCTGTACTGTGCGATGAGGGCATTTACCCTGATGAAGGTGCACGTTCCCCTGTACTGTGCGATGAGGTCATTTAGCCTGATGAAGGTGCGCGTTCGCCTGTACTGTGTGATGAGGGCATTTAGTCTAATGAGGGTGCGCGTTCCCCTGTACTGTGCGATGAGGGCATTTAGCCTGATGAAGGTGCGCATTCCCCTGTACTGTGTGATGAGGGCATTTAGCCTGATGAAGGTGCGCGTTCCCCTTTGCTATGTGATGAGGGCATTAAGCCTGATGAAGGTGCGCTTTCCCCTGTACTGTGCGATGAGGGCATTTAGCCTGATGAAGGTGCACGTTCCCCTGTACTGTGTGATGAGGGCATTTACCCTGATGAAGGTGCACGTTCCCCTGTACTGTGCGATGAGGGCATTTAGCCTGATGAAGGTGCATGTTCCCCTGTACTGTGTGATGAGGGCATTTACCCTGATGAAGGTGCACGTTCCCCTGTACTGTGCGATGAGGGCATTTAGCCTGATGAAGGTGCGCGTTCCCCTGTACTGTGTGATGAGGGCATTTAGCCTGATGAAGGTGTGCGTTCCCCTGTACTGTGCGATGAGAGCATTAAGCCTGATGAAGGTGCGGGGAGCGTTCCCCTGTACTGTGTGATGAGGGCATTTAGCCTGATGAAGGTGCATGTTCCCCTGTCCTGTGCGATGAGGGCATTTACCCTGATGAAGGTGCACGTTCCCCTGTACTGTGCGATGAGGGCATTTAGCCTGATGAAGGTGCGCGTTCGCCTGTACTGTGTGATGAGGGCATTTAGTCTGATGAAGGTGCGCGTTCCCCTGTACTGTGCGATGAGGGCATTTAGCCTGATGAAGGTGCGCATTCCCCTGTACTGTGTGATGAGGGCATTTAGCCTGATGAAGGTGCGCGTTCCCCTTTGCTATGTGATGAGGGCATTAAGCCTGATGAAGGTGCGCTTTCCCCTGTACTGTGCGATGAGGGCATTTAGCCTGATGAAGGTACACGTTCCCCTGTATTGTGTGATGAGGGCATTTAGCCTGATGAAGGTGTGCGTTCCCCTGTACTGTGCGATGAGAGCATTTAGCCTGATTAAGGTGCGGGGAGCGTTCCCCTGTGATGAGGGCATTTAGCCTGATGAAGGTGCATGTTCCCCTGTACTGTGCGATGAGGGCATTTACCCTGATGAAGGTGCGCGTTCCCCTGTACTGTGTGATGAGAGCATTAGCCTGATGAAGGTGCGCGTTCCCCTTTGCTATGTGATGAGGGCATTAAGCCTGATGAAGGTGCGCGTTCCCCTGTACTGTGTGATGAGGGCATTTAGCCTGATGAAGGCGCGCATCCCCCTGTACTGTGTGATGAGGGCATTTAGCCTGAGGAAGGTGCACGTTCCCCTGTACTGTGTGATGAGGGCATTTAGCCTGATGAAGGTGCACGTTCCCCTGTATTGTGTGATGAGGGCATTAAGCCTTATGAAGGTGCGCGTTCCCCTGTACTGTGTGATGAGGGCATTTAGCCTGATGAAGGTGTGCATTCCCCTTTGCTATGTGATGAGGGCATTAAGCCTGATGAAGGTGCGCTTTCCCCTGTACTGTGCGATGAGGGCATTTAGCCCGATGAAGGTGCACGTTCCCCTGTATTGTGTGATGAGGGCATTTAGCCTGATGAAGGTGCACGTTCCCCTGTACTGTGTGATGAGAGCATTAGCCTGATGAAGGTGCGCGTTCCCCTTTGCTATGTGATGAGGGCATTAAGCCTGATGAAGGTGCGCGTTCCCCTGTACTGTGTGATGAGGGCATTTAGCCTGATGAAGGCACGCATCCCCCTGTACTGTATGATGAGGGCATTTAGCCTGAGGAAGGTGCACGTTCCCCTGTACTGTGCGATGAGGGCATTTAGCCTGATGAAGGTGCGCGTTCCCCTGTACTGTGTGATGAGGGCATTTAGCCTGATGAAGGTGTGCGTTCCCCTGTACTGTGCGATGAGAGCATTAAGCCTGATGAAGGTGAGGGGAGCATTCCCCTGTACTGTGTGATGAGGGCATTTAGCCTGATGAAGGTGCATGTTCCCCTGTACTGTGCGATGAGGGCATTTACCCTGATGAAGGTGCACGTTCCCCTGTACTGTGCGATGAGGGCATTTAGCCTGATGAAGGTGCGCGTTCGCCTGTACTGTGTGATGAGGGCATTTAGTCTGATGAGGGTGCGCGTTCCCCTGTACTGTGCGATGAGGGCATTTAGCCTGATGAAGGTGCGCATTCCCCTGTACTGTGTGATGAGGGCATTTAGCCTGATGAAGGTGCGCGTTCCCCTTTGCTATGTGATGAGGGCATTAAGCCTGATGAAGGTGCGCTTTCCCCTGTACTGTGCGATGAGGGCATTTAGCCTGATGAAGGTGCACGTTCCCCTGTACTGTGTGATGAGGGCATTTACCCTGATGAAGGTGCACGTTCCCCTGTACTGTGCGATGAGGGCATTTAGCCTGATGAAGGTGCATGTTCCCCTGTACTGTGTGATGAGGGCATTTAGCCTGATGAAGGTGCATGTTCCCCTGTACTGTGCGATGAGGGCATTTACCCTGATGAAGGTGCACGTTCCCCTGTACTGTGCGATGAGGGCATTTAGCCTGATGAAGGTGCGCGTTCGCCTGTACTGTGTGATGAGGGCATTTAGTCTGATGAGGGTGCGCGTTCCCCTGTACTGTGCGATGAGGGCATTTAGCCTGATGAAGGTGCGCATTCCCCTGTACTGTGTGATGAGGGCATTTAGCCAGATGAAGGTGCGCGTTCCCCTTTGCTATGTGATGAGGGCATTAAGCCTGATGAAGGTGCGCTTTCCCCTGTACTGTGCGATGAGGGCATTCAGCCTGATGAAGGTGCACGTTTCCCTGTATTGTGTGATGAGAGCATTTAGCCTGATGAAGGTGCGCGTTCCCCTGTACTGTGTGATGAGAGCATTTAGCCTGATGAATGTGCGGGGAGCGTTCCCCTGTACTGTGTGATGAGGGCATTTAGCCTGATGAAGGTGCATGTTCCCCTGTACTATGCGATGAGGGCATTTACCCTGATGAAGGTGCACGTTCCCCTGTACTGTGTGATGAGGGCATTTAGCCTGATGAAGTTGCGCGTTCCCCTTTGCTATGTGATGAGGGCATTAAGCCTGATGAAGGTGAGCATTCCCCTGTACTGTGTGATGAGGGCATTTAGCCTGATGAAGGTGCGCGTTCCCCTGTACTGTGTGATGAGGGCATTTAGCCTGATGAAGGTGCGCGTCCCCCTGTACTGTGTGATGAGGGCATTAAGCCTAAGGAAGGTGCACGTTCCCCTGTACTGTGTGATGAGGGCATTTAGCCTGATGAAGGTGCACGTTCCCCTGTATTGTGTGATGAGGGCATTTAGCCTGATGAATGTGCGCGTTCCCCTGTACTGTGCGATGAGAGCGTTTAGCCTGATGAAGGTGCGCATTCCCCTGTACTGTGCGATGAGGGCATTTAGCCTGATGAAGGTGCGCGTTCCCCTGTACTGTGCGATGAGGGCATTTAGCCTGATGAAGGTGCGCGTTCCCCTGTACTGTGCGATGAGGGCATTTAGCCTGATGAAGGTGCGCGGTCCCCTGTACTGTGTGATGAGGGCATTCAGCCTGATGAAGGTGCACGTTCCCCTGTACTGTGCGATGAGGGCTTTTAGCCTGATGAAGGTGCGCATTCCCCTGTACTGTGTGATGAGGGCATTTAGCCTGATGAAGGTGCGCGTTCCCCTTTGCTATGTGATGAGGGCATTAAGCCTGATGATGGTGCGCTTTCCCCTGTACTGTGCGATGAGGGCATTTAGCCTGATGAAGGTGCGCGTTCCCCTGTATTGTGTGATGAGGGCATTTAGCCTGATGAAGGTGTGCGTTCCCCTGTACTGTGCGATGAGGGCATTCAGCCTGATGAAGGTGCGCGTTCCCCTGTACTGTGCGATGAGGGCATTTAGCCTGATGAAGGTGTGCGTTCCCCTGTACTGTGCGATGAGGGCATTCAGCCTGATGAAGGTGCGCGTTCGCCTGTACTGTGTGATGAGGGCATTTAGCCTGATGAAGGTGCGCGTTCCCCTTTGCTATGTGATGAGGGCATTTAGCCTGATGAAGGTGCGCTTTCCCCTGTACTGTGCGATGAGGGCATTTAGCCCGATGAAGGTGCACGTTCCCCTGTATTGTGTGATGAGGGCATTTAGCCTGATGAAGGTGCACGTTCCCCTGTACTGTGTGATGAGAGCATTAGCCTGATGAAGGTGCGCGTTCCCCTTTGCTATGTGATGAGGGCATTAAGCCTGATGAAGGTGCGCGTTCCCCTGTACTGTGTGATGAGGGCATTTAGCCTGATGAAGGCGCGCATCCCCCTGTACTGTGTGATGAGGGCATTTAGCCTGAGGAAGGTGCACGTTCCCCTGTACTGTGTGATGAGGGCATTTAGCCTGATGAAGGTGCACGTTCCCCTGTATTGTGTGATGAGGGCATTAAGCCTTATGAAGGTGCGCGTTCCCCTGTACTGTGTGATGAGGGCATTTAGCCTGATGAAGGTGTGCATTCCCCTTTGCTATGTGATGAGGGCATTAAGCCTGATGAAGGTGCGCTTTCCCCTGTACTGTGCGATGAGGGCATTTAGCCCGATGAAGGTGCACGTTCCCCTGTATTGTGTGATGAGGGCATTTAGCCTGATGAAGGTGCACGTTCCCCTGTACTGTGTGATGAGAGCATTAGCCTGATGAAGGTGCGCGTTCCCCTTTGCTATGTGATGAGGGCATTAAGCCTGATGAAGGTGTGCGTTCCCCTGTACTGTGCGATGAGAGCATTAAGCCTGATGAAGGTGAGGGGAGCATTCCCCTGTACTGTGTGATGAGGGCATTTAGCCTGATGAAGGTGCATGTTCCCCTGTACTGTGCGATGAGGGCATTTACCCTGATGAAGGTGCACGTTCCCCTGTACTGTGCGATGAGGGCATTTAGCCTGATGAAGGTGCGCGTTCGCCTGTACTGTGTGATGAGGGCATTTAGTCTGATGAGGGTGCGCGTTCCCCTGTACTGTGCGATGAGGGCATTTAGCCTGATGAAGGTGCGCATTCCCCTGTACTGTGTGATGAGGGCATTTAGCCTGATGAAGGTGCGCGTTCCCCTTTGCTATGTGATGAGGGCATTAAGCCTGATGAAGGTGCGCTTTCCCCTGTACTGTGCGATGAGGGCATTTAGCCTGATGAAGGTGCACGTTCCCCTGTACTGTGCGATGAGGGCATTTAGCCTGATGAAGGTGCACGTTCCCCTGTACTGTGTGATGAGGGCATTTACCCTGATGAAGGTGCACGTTCCCCTGTACTGTGCGATGAGGGCATTTAGCCTGATGAAGGTGCGCGTTCGCCTGTACTGTGTGATGAGGGCATTTAGTCTGATGAGGGTGCGCGTTCCCCTGTACTGTGCGATGAGGGCATTTAGCCTGATGAAGGTGCGCATTCCCCTGTACTGTGTGATGAGGGCATTTAGCCAGATGAAGGTGCGCGTTCCCCTTTGCTATGTGATGAGGGCATTAAGCCTGATGAAGGTGCGCTTTCCCCTGTACTGTGCGATGAGGGCATTCAGCCTGATGAAGGTGCACGTTTCCCTGTATTGTGTGATGAGAGCATTTAGCCTGATGAAGGTGCGCGTTCCCCTGTACTGTGTGATGAGAGCATTTAGCCTGATGAATGTGCGGGGAGCGTTCCCCTGTACTGTGTGATGAGGGCATTTAGCCTGATGAAGGTGCATGTTCCCCTGTACTATGCGATGAGGGCATTTACCCTGATGAAGGTGCACGTTCCCCTGTACTGTGTGATGAGGGCATTTAGCCTGATGAAGTTGCGCGTTCCCCTTTGCTATGTGATGAGGGCATTAAGCCTGATGAAGATGAGCATTCCCCTGTACTGTGTGATGAGGGCATTTAGCCTGATGAAGGTGCGCGTCCCCCTGTACTGTGTGATGAGGGCATTAAGCCTAAGGAAGGTGCACGTTCCCCTGTACTGTGTGATGAGGGCATTTAGCCTGATGAAGGTGCACGTTCCCCTGTATTGTGTGATGAGGGCATTTAGCCTGATGAATGTGCGCGTTCCCCTGTACTGTGCGATGAGAGCATTTAGCCTGATGAAGGTGCGCATTCCCCTGTACTGTGCGATGAGGGCATTTAGCCTGATGAAGGTGCGCGTTCCCCTGTACTGTGCGATGAGGGCATTTAGCCTGATGAAGGTGCGCGTTCCCCTGTACTGTGCGATGAGGGCATTTAGCCTGATGAAGGTGCGCGGTCCCCAGTACTGTGTGATGAGTGCATTCAGCCTGATGAAGGTGCACGTTCCCCTGTACTGTGCGATGAGGGCTTTTAGCCTGATGAAGGTGCGCATTCCCCTGTACTGTGTGATGAGGGCATTTAGCCTGATGAAGGTGCGCGTTCCCCTTTGCTATGTGATGAGGGCATTAAGCCTGATGATGGTGCGCTTTCCCCTGTACTGTGCGATGAGGGCATTTAGCCTGATGAAGGTGCGCGTTCCCCTGTATTGTGTGATGAGGGCATTTAGCCTGATGAAGGTGTGCGTTCCCCTGTACTGTGCGATGAGGGCATTCAGCCTGATGAAGGTGCGCGTTCCCCTGTACTGTGCGATGAGGGCATTTAGCCTGATGAAGGTGTGCGTTCCCCTGTACTGTGCGATGAGGGCATTCAGCCTGATGAAGGTGCGCGTTCGCCTGTACTGTGTGATGAGGGCATTTAGCCTGATGAAGGTGCGCGTTCCCCTTTGCTATGTGATGAGGGCATTAAGCCTGATGAAGGTGCGCTTTCCCCTGTACTGTGCGATGAGGGCATTTAGCCTGATGAAGGTGCACGTTCCCCTGTATTGTGTGATGAGGGCATTTAGCCTGATGAAGGTGCGCGTTCCCCTGTACTGTGTGATGAGGGCATTTAGCCTGATGAAGGTGCGCGTTCCCCTGTACTGTGTGATGAGAGCATTTAGCCTGAAGAAGGGGCGGTGCGCGTTCCCCTGTACTGTGCGATGAGGGCATTTAGCCTGATGAAGGTGCACGTTCCCCTGTACTGTGCGATGAGGGCATTTTGCCTGATACAGGTGCGCGTTCCCCTGTACTATGTGATGAGGGCATTTAGCCTGATGAAGGTGCACGTTCCCCTGTACTATGTGATGAGGGCATTTAGCCTGATGAAGGTGCACGTTCCCCTGTACTGTGTGATGAGGGCATTTAGCCTGATGAAGGTGCGGTGCACGTTCCCCTGTACTGTGCGATGAGGGCATTTAGCCTGATGAAGGTGCGCGTTCCCCTGTACTATGCGATGAGGGCGTTTAGCCTGATGAAGGTGCGCGTTCCCCTGTACTGTGTGATGAGGGCATTTAGCCTGATGAAGGTGCTGCGCGTGTTCCCCTGTACTGTGTGATGAGAGCATTTAGCCTGATGAAGGTGCTTGTTCCCCTGTACTGTGCGATGAGGGCATTTAGCCTGATGAAGGTGCGCGTTCCCCTGTACTGTGCGATGAGGGCGTTTAGCCTGATGAAGGTGCGCGTTCCCCTGTACTGTGCGATGAGGGCATTTAGCCTGATGAAGTTGCGCGCTCCCCTGTACTGTGCGATGAGGGCATTCAGCCTGCTGAAGGTGCGCGTTCCCCTGTACTGTGCGATGAGGGTATTTAGCCTGATGAAGGTGCGCGTTCCCCTGTACTGTGTGATGAGGGCATTTAGCCTGATGAACGTGCGCGTTCCCCTGTACTGTGTGATGAGGGCATTTAGCCTGATGAAGGTGCTCGTCCCCCTGTACTGTGTGATGAGGGCATTTAGCCTGATGAAGGTGCGCGTCCCCCTGTACTGTGTGATGAGGGCATTTAGCCTGATGAAGGTGCGCGTCCCCCTGTACTGTGTGATGAGGGCATTTAGCCTGATGAAGGTGCGCGTTCCCCTGTACTGTGTGATGAGGGCATTTAGCCTGATGAAGGTGCGCGTTCCCCTTTGCTATGTGATGAGGGCATTAAGCCTGATGAAGGTGAGCATTCCCCTGTACTGTGTGATGAGGGCATTTAGCCTGATGAAGGTGCGCGTTCCCCTGTACTGTGTGATGAGGGCATTTAGCCTGATGAAGGTGCGCGTCCCCCTGTACTGTGTGATGAGGGCATTAAGCCTAAGGAAGGTGCACGTTCCCCTGTATTGTGTGATGAGGGCATTTAGCCTGATGAATGTGCGCGTTTCCCTGTACTGTGCGATGAGAGCATTTAGCCTGATGAAGGTGCGCATTCCCCTGTACTGTGCGATGAGGGCATTTAGCCTGATGAAGGTGCGCGTTCCCCTGTACTGTGCGATGAGGGCATTTAGCCTGATGAAGGTGCGCGTTCCCCTGTACTGTGCGATGAGGGCATTTAGCCTGATGAAGGTGCGCGGTCCCCTGTACTGTGTGATGAGGGCATTCAGCCTGATGAAGGTGCACGTTCCCCTGTACTGTGCGATGAGGGCTTTTAGCCTGATGAAGGTGCGCATTCCCCTGTACTGTGTGATGAGGGCATTTAGCCTGATGAAGGTGCGCGTTCCCCTTTGCTATGTGATGAGGGCATTAAGCCTGATGATGGTGCGCTTTCCCCTGTACTGTGCGATGAGGGCATTTAGCCTGATGAAGGTGCGCGTTCCCCTGTATTGTGTGATGAGGGCATTTAGCCTGATGAAGGTGTGCGTTCCCCTGTACTGTGCGATGAGGGCATTCAGCCTGATGAAGGTGCGCGTTCCCCTGTACTGTGCGATGAGGGCATTTTAGCCTGATGAAGGTGTGCGTTCCCCTGTACTGTGCTATGAGGGCATTCAGCCTGATGAAGGTGCGCGTTTGCCTGTACTGTGTGATGAGGGCATTTAGCCTGATGAAGGTGCGCGTTCCCCTTTGCTATGTGATGAGGGCATTAAGCCTGATGAAGGTGCGCTTTCCCCTGTACTGTGCGATGAGGGCATTTAGCCTGATGAAGGTGCTCGTTCCCCTGTATTGTGTGATGAGGGCATTTAGCCTGATGAAGGTGCGCGTTCCCCTGTACTGTGTGATGAGGGCATTTAGCCTGATGAAGGTGCGCGTTCCCCTGTACTGTGTGATGAGAGCATTTAGCCTGATGAAGGTGCACGTTCCCCTGTACTGTGCGATGAGGGCATTTAGCCTGATACAGGTGCGCGTTCCCCTGTACTATGTGATGAGGGCATTTAGCCTGATGAAGGTGCACGTTCCCCTGTACTATGTGATGAGGGCATTTAGCCTGATGAAGGTGCACGTTCCCCTGTACTGTGTGATGAGGGCATTTAGCCTGATGAAGGTGCGGTGCACGTTCCCCTGTACTGTGCGATGAGGGCATTTAGCCTGATGAAGGTGCGCGTTCCCCTGTACTATGCGATGAGGGCGTTTAGCCTGATGAAGGTGCGCGTTCCTCTGTACTGTGCGATGAGGGCGTTTAGCCTGATGAAGGTGCTGCGCGTGTTCCCCTGTACTGTGTGATGAGAGCATTTAGCCTGATGAAGGTGCGTGTTCCCCTGTACTGTGCGATGAGGGCATTTAGCCTGATGAAGGTGCGCGTTCCCCTGTACTGTGCGATGAGGGCGTTTAGCCTGATGAAGGTGCGCGTTCCCCTGTACTGTGCGATGAGGGCATTTAGCCTGATGAAGTTGCGCGCTCCCCTGTACTGTGCGATGAGGGCATTCAGCCTGCTGAAGGTGCGCGTTCCCCTGTACTGTGCGATGAGGGCATTTAGCCTGATGAAGGTGCGCGTTCCCCTGTACTGTGTGATGAGGGCATTTAGCCTGATGAACGTGCGCGTTCCCCTGTACTGTGTGATGAGGGCATTTAGCCTGATGAAGGTGCTCGTCCCCCTGTACTGTGTGATGAGGGCATTCAGCCTGATGAAGGTGCGTGTCCCCCTGTACTGTGTGATGAGGGCATTTAGCCTGATGAAGGTGCGCGTCCTTCTGTACTGTGTGATGAGGGCATTTAGCCTGATGAAGGTGCGCGTTCCCCTTTGCTATGTGATGAGGGCATTAAGCCTGATGAAGGTGAGCATTCCCCTGTACTGTGTGATGAGGGCATTTAGCCTGATGAAGGTGCGCGTTCCCTTGTACTGTGTGATGAGGGCATTTAGCCTGATGAAGGTGCGCGTCCCCCTGTACTGTGTGATGAGGGCATTAAGCCTAAGGAAGGTGCACGTTCCCCTGTACTGTGTGATGAGGGCATTTAGCCTGATGAAGGTGCACGTTCCCCTGTATTGTGTGATGAGGGCATTTAGCCTGATGAATGTGCGCGTTCCCCTGTACTGTGGGATGAGAGCATTTAGCCTGATGAAGGTGCGCATTCCCCTGTACTGTGCGATGAGGGCATTTAGCCTGATGAAGGTGCGCGTTCCCCTGTACTGTGCGATGAGGGCATTTAGCCTGATGAAGGTGCGCGTTCCCCTGTACTGTGCGATGAGGGCATTTAGCCTGATGAAGGTGCGCGGTCCCCTGTACTGTGTGATGAGGGCATTCAGCCTGATGAAGGTGCACGTTCCCCTGTACTGTGCGATGAGGGCTTTTAGCCTGATGAAGGTGCGCATTCCCCTGTACTGTGTGATGAGGGCATTTAGCCTGATGAAGGTGCGCGTTCCCCTTTGCTATGTGATGAGGGCATTAAGCCTGATGATGGTGCGCTTTCCCCTGTACTGTGCGATGAGGGCATTTAGCCTGATGAAGGTGCGCGTTCCCCTGTATTGTGTGATGAGGGCATTTAGCCTGATGAAGGTGTGCGTTCCCCTGTACTGTGCGATGAGGGCATTCAGCCTGATGAAGGTGCGCGTTCCCCTGTACTGTGCGATGAGGGCATTTAGCCTGATGAAGGTGTGCGTTCCCCTGTACTGTGCGATGAGGGCATTCAGCCTGATGAAGGTGCGCGTTTGCCTGTACTGTGTGATGAGGGCATTTAGCCTGATGAAGGTGCGCGTTCCCCTTTGCTATGTGATGAGGGCATTAAGCATGATGAAGGTGCGCTTTCCCCTGTACTGTGCGATGAGGGCATTTAGCCTGATGAAGGTGCACGTTCCCCTGTATTGTGTGATGAGGGCATTTAGCCTGATGAAGGTGCGCGTTCCCCTGTACTGTGTGATGAGGGCATTTAGCCTGATGAAGGTGCGCGTTCCCCTGTACTGTGTGATGAGAGCATTTAGCCTGAAGAAGGGGCGGTGCGCGTTCCCCTGTACTGTGCGATGAGGGCATTTAGCCTGATGAAGGTGCACGTTCCCCTGTACTGTGCGATGAGGGCATTTAGCCTGATACAGGTGCGCGTTCCCCTGTACTATGTGATGAGGGCATTTAGCCTGATGAAGGTGCACGTTCCCCTGTACTATGTGATGAGGGCATTTAGCCTGATGAAGGTGCACGTTCCCCTGTACTGTGTGATGAGGGCATTTAGCCTGATGAAGGTGCGGTGCACGTTCCCCTGTACTGTGCGATGAGGGCATTTAGCCTGATGAAGGTGCGCGTTCCCCTGTACTATGCGATGAGGGCGTTTAGCCTGATGAAGGTGCGCGTTCCTCTGTACTGTGCGATGAGGGCATTTAGCCTGATGAAGGTGCTGCGCGTGTTCCCCTGTACTGTGTGATGAGAGCATTTAGCCTGATGAAGGTGCGTGTTCCACTGTACTGTGCGATGAGGGCATTTAGCCTGATGAAGGTGCGCGTTCCCCTGTACTGTGCGATGAGGGCGTTTAGCCTGATGAAGGTGCGCGTTCCCCTGTACTGTGCGATGAGGGCATTTAGCCTGATGAAGTTGCGCGCTCCCCTGTACTGTGCGATGAGGGCATTCAGCCTGCTGAAGGTGCGCGTTCCCCTGTACTGTGCGATGAGGGCATTTAGCCTGATGAAGGTGCGCGTTCCCCTGTACTGTGTGATGAGGGCATTTAGCCTGATGAACGTGCGCGTTCCCCTGTACTGTGTGATGAGGGCATTTAGCCTGATGAAGGTGCTCGTCCCCCTGTACTGTGTGATCAGGGCATTCAGCCTGATGAAGGTGCGCGTCCCCCTGTACTGTGTGATGAGGGCATTTAGCCTGATGAAGGTGCGCGTCCCCCTGTACTGTGTGATGAGGGCATTTAGCCTGATGAAGGTGCGCGTTCCCCTGTACTGTGTGATGAGGGCATTTAGCCTGATGAAGGTGCGCGTTCCCCTTTGCTATGTGATGAGGGCATTAAGCCTGATGAAGGTGCGCTTTCCCCTGTACTGTGAGATGAGGGCATTTAGCCTGATGAAGGTGCGCGTTTCCCTGTACTGTGTGATGAGGGCATTTAGCCTGATGAAGGTGCGGGGAGCGTTCCCCTGTACTGTGTGATGAGGGCATTTAGCCTGATGAAGGTGCATGTTCCCCTGTACTGTGTGATGAGGGCATTTACCCTGATGAAGGTGCACGTTCCCCTGTACTGTGCGATGAGGGCATTTAGCCTGATGAGGGTGCGCGTTCCCCTGTACTGTGTGATGAGGGCATTTAGCCTGATGAAGGTGTGCGTTCCCCTGTACTGTGCGATGAGAGCATTAAGCCTGATGAAGGTGCGGGGAGCATTCCCCTGTACTGTGTGATGAGGGCATTTAGCCTGATGAAGGTGCATGTTCCCCTGTACTGTGCGATGAGGGCATTTACCCTGATGAAGGTGCACGTTTCCCTGTACTGTGCGATGAGGTCATTTAGCCTGATGAAGGTGCGCGTTCGCCTGTACTGTGTGATGAGGGCATTTAGTCTGATGAGGGTGCGCGTTCCCCTGTACTGTGCGATGAGGGCATTTAGCCTGATGAAGGTGCGCATTCCCCTGTACTGTGTGATGAGGGCATTTAGCCTGATGAAGGTGCGCGTTCCCCTTTGCTATGTGATGAGGGCATTAAGCCTGATGAAGGTGCGCTTTCCCCTGTACTGTGCGATGAGGGCATTTAGCCTGATGAAGGTGCACGTTCCCCTGTACTGTGTGATGAGGGCATTTACCCTGATGAAGGTGCACGTTCCCCTGTACTGTGCGATGAGGGCATTTAGCCTGATGAAGGTGCATGTTCCCCTGTACTGTGTGATGAGGGCATTTAGCCTGATGAAGGTGCACGTTCCCCTGTACTGTGTGATGAGGGCATTTACCCTGATGAAGGTGCACGTTCCCCTGTACTGTGCGATGAGGGCATTTAGCCTGATGAAGGTGCATGTTCCCCTGTACTGTGTGATGAGGGCATTTACCCTGATGAAGGTGCACGTTCCCCTGTACTGTGCGATGAGGGCATTTAGCCTGATGAAGGTGCGCGTTCCCCTGTACTGTGTGATGAGGGCATTTAGCCTGATGAAGGTGCGCGTTCCCCTGTACTGTGTGATGAGGGCATTTAGCCTGATGAAGGTGTGCGTTCCCCTGTACTGTGCGATGAGAGCATTAAGCCTGATGAAGGTGCGGGGAGCGTTCCCCTGTACTGTGTGATGAGGGCATTTAGCCTGATGAAGGTGCATGTTCCCCTGTACTGTGCGATGAGGGCATTTACCCTGATGAAGGTGCACGTTCCCCTGTACTGTTCGATGAGGGCATTTAGCCTGATGAAGGTGCATGTTCCCCTGTACTGTGTGATGAGGGCATTTAGCCTGATGAAGGTGCACGTTCCCCTGTACTGTGTGATGAGGGCATTTACCCTGATGAAGGTGCACGTTCCCCTGTACTGTGCGATGAGGGCATTTAGCCTGATGAAGGTGCATGTTCCCCTGTACTGTGTGATGAGGGCATTTAGCCTGATGAAGGTGCGCGTTCCCCTTTGCTATGTGATGAGGGCATTAAGCCTGATGAAGGTGCGCTTTCCCCTGTACTGTGCGATGAGGGCATTTAGCCTGATGAAGGTACACGTTCCCCTGTATTGTGTGATGAGGGCATTTAGCCTGATGAAGGTGTGCGTTCCCCTGTACTGTGCGATGAGAGCATTTAGCCTGATTAAGGTGCGGGGAGCGTTCCCCTGTGATGAGGGCATTTAGCCTGATGAAGGTGCATGTTCCCCTGTACTGTGCGATGAGGGCATTTACCCTGATGAAGGTGCACGTTCCCCTGTACTGTGCGATGAGGGCATTTAGCATGATGAAGGTGCGCGTTCGCCTGTACTGTGTGATGAGGGCATTTAGCCTGATGAAGGTGCGCATTCCCCTTTGCTATGTGATGAGGGCATTAAGCCTGATGAAGGTGCGCTTTCCCCTGTACTGTGCGATGAGGGCATTTAGCCCGATGAAGGTGCACGTTCCCCTGTATTGTGTGATGAGGGCATTTAGCCTGATGAAGGTGCGCGTTCTCCTGTACTGTGTGATGAGAGCATTAGCCTGATGAAGGTGCGCGTTCCCCTTTGCTATGTGATGAGGGCATTAAGCCTGATGAAGGTGCGCGTTCCCCTGTACTGTGTGATGAGGGCATTTAGCCTGATGAAGGCGCGCATCCCCCTGTACTGTGTGATGAGGGCATTTAGCCTGAGGAAGGTGCACGTTCCCCTGTACTGTGTGATGATGGCATTTAGCCTGATGAAGGTGCACGTTCCCCTGTATTGTGTGATGAGGGCATTAAGCCTTATGAAGGTGCGCGTTCCCCTGTACTGTGTGATGAGGGCATTAAGCCTTATGAAGGTGCGCTTTCCCCTGTACTGTGTGATGAGGGCATTTAGCCTGATGAAGGTGTGCATTCCCCTTTGCTATGTGATGAGGGCATTAAGCCTGATGAAGGTGCGCTTTCCCCTGTACTGTGCGATGAGGGCATTTAGCCCGATGAAGGTGCACGTTCCCCTGTATTGTGTGATGAGGGCATTTAGCCTGATGAAGGTGCACGTTCCCCTGTACTGTGTGATGAGAGCATTAGCCTGATGAAGGTGCGCGTTCCCCTTTGCTATGTGATGAGGGCATTAAGCCTGATGAAGGTGCGCGTTCCCCTGTACTGTGTGATGAGGGCATTTAGCCTGATGATGGCGCGCATCCCCCTGTACTGTGTGATGAGGGCATTTAGCCTGAGGAAGGTGCACGTTCCCCTGTACTGTGCGATGAGGGCATTTAGCCTGATGAAGGTGCGCGTTCCCCTGTACTGTGTGATGAGGGCATTTAGCCTGATGGAGGTGTGCGTTCCCCTGTACTGTGCGATGAGAGCATTAAGCCTGATGAAGGTGAGGGGAGCATTCCCCTGTACTGTGTGATGAGGGCATTTAGCCTGATGAAGGTGCATGTTCCCCTGTACTGTGCGATGAGGGCATTTACCCTGATGAAGGTGCACGTTCCCCTGTACTGTGCGATGAGGGCATTTAGCCTGATGAAGGTGCGCGTTCGCCTGTACTGTGTGATGAGGGCATTTAGTCTGATGAGGGTGCGCGTTCCCCTGTACTGTGCGATGAGGGCATTTAGCCTGATGAAGGTGCGCATTCCCCTGTACTGTGTGATGAGGGCATTTAGCCTGATGAAGGTGCGCGTTCCCCTTTGCTATGTGATGAGGGCATTAAGCCTGATGAAGGTGCGCTTTCCCCTGTACTGTGCGATGAGGGCATTTAGCCTGATGAAGGTGCACGTTCCCCTGTACTGTGTGATGAGGGCATTTACCCTGATGAAGGTGCACGTTCCCCTGTACTGTGCGATGAGGGCATTTAGCCTGATGAAGGTGCATGTTCCCCTGTACTGTGTGATGAGGGCATTTACCCTGATGAAGGTGCACGTTCCCCTGTACTGTGCGATGAGGGCATTTAGCCTGATGAAGGTGTGCGTTCCCCTGTACTGTGCGATGAGAGCATTAAGCCTGATGAAGGTGCGGGGAGCGTTCCCCTGTACTGTGTGATGAGGGCATTTAGCCTGATGAAGGTGCATGTTCCCCTGTACTGTGCGATGAGGGCATTTACCCTGATGAAGGTGCACGTTCCCCTGTACTGTGCGATGAGGGCATTTAGCCTGATGAAGGTGCGCGTTCGCCTGTACTGTGTGATGAGGGCATTTAGTCTGATGAAGGTGCGCGTTCCCCTGTACTGTGCGATGAGGGCATTTAGCCTGATGAAGGTGCGCATTCCCCTGTACTGTGTGATGAGGGCATTTAGCCTGATGAAGGTGCGCGTTCCCCTTTGCTATGTGATGAGGGCATTAAGCCTGATGAAGGTGCGCTTTCCCCTGTACTGTGCGATGAGGGCATTTAGCCTGATGAAGGTACACGTTCCCCTGTATTGTGTGATGAGGGCATTAAGCCTGATGAAGGTGTGCGTTCCCCTGTACTGTGCGATGAGAGCATTTAGCCTGATGAAGGTGCGGGGAGCGTTCCCCTGTGATGAGGGCATTTAGCCTGATGAAGGTGCATGTTCCCCTGTACTGTGCGATGAGGGCATTTACCCTGATGAAGGTGCACGTTCCCCTGTACTGTGCGATGAGGGCATTTAGCCTGATGAAGGTGCGCGTTCGCCTGTACTGTGTGATGAGGGCATTTAGCCTGATGAAGGTGCGCATTCCCCTTTGCTATGTGATGAGGGCATTAAGCCTGATGAAGGTGCGCTTTCCCCTGTACTGTGCGATGAGGGCATTTAGCCCGATGAAGGTGCACGTTCCCCTGTATTGTGTGATGAGGGCATTTAGCCTGATGAAGGTGCGCGTTCCCCTGTACTGTGTGATGAGAGCATTAGCCTGATGAAGGTGCGCGTTCCCCTTTGCTATGTGATGAGGGCATTAAGCCTGATGAAGGTGCGCGTTCCCCTGTACTGTGTGATGAGGGCATTTAGCCTGATGAAGGCGCGCATCCCCCTGTACTGTGTGATGAGGGCATTTAGCCTGAGGAAGGTGCACGTTCCCCTGTACTGTGTGATGAGGGCATTTAGCCTGATGAAGGTGCACGTTCCCCTGTATTGTGTGATGAGGGCATTAAGCCTTATGAAGGTGCGCGTTCCCCTGTACTGTGTGATGACGGCATTTAGCCTGATGAAGGTGTGCATTCCCCTTTGCTATGTGATGAGGGCATTAAGCCTGATGAAGGTGCGCTTTCCCCTGTACTGTGCGATGAGGGCATTTAGCCTGATGAAGGTGCGCGTTCCCCTTTGCTATGTGATGAGGGCATTAAGCCTGATGAAGGTGCGCGTTCCCCTGTACTGTGTGATGAGAGCATTTAGCCTGATGAAGGTGCGCGTTCCCCTGTACTGTGTGTGATGAGGGCATTCAGCCTGATGAAGGTGCACGTTCCCCTGTACTGTGTGATGAGGGCATTTAGCCTGATGAAGGTGCGCGTTCCCCTGTACTGTGTGATGAGGGCATTTAGCCTGATGAAGGTGCGGGGAGCGTTCCCCTGTACTGTGTGATGAGGGCATTCAGCCTGATGAAGGTGCACGTTCCCCTGTACTGTGTGATGAGGGCATTTAGCCTGATGAAGGTGTGCGTTCCCCTGTACTGTGTGATGAGGGCATTCAGCCTGATGAAGGTGCACGTTCCCATGTACTGTGTGATGAGGGCATTTAGCCTGATGAAGGTGCACGTTCCCCTGTACTGTGTGATGAGGGCATTCAGCCTGGGGAAGGTGCACGTTCCCCTGTACTGTGCAATGAGGGCATTTAGCCTGATGAAGGTGCTGCGCGCATTCCCCTGTACTGTGCGATGAGGGCGTTTAGCCTGATGAAGGTGCACGTTCCCCTGTATTGTGTGATGAGGGCATTAAGCCTGATGAATGCGCGGGGAGCGTTCCCCTGTACTGTATGATGAGTGCATTTAGCCTGATGAAGGTGCAGTGCACATTCTCTGTCCTGTGTGATGTCGGAGGTAGGTTACTGTAAGGGACTCACCTTAGATGCCAGTAGCCATGGCTGGTTCTCGCTATGGAGCAGTGTGAGCGAGCGCCCGGCTTTATATACACACCAGTGACAGGCACAGTGCTGACAACGTGTGGAAGCCTCTGGCTGTCCGGTTCTGCTGATGCCATGTTGTGAGTGACATTGTTGTAGGGATAAGCTGGGCTGGCACAGTTCTACCCAGCATTGTCCTCTGCTACAAAGCACAGCGGTGCTGAGTCTATGTGCGAGGAAGAATATATATACGGGTGTGTTTATCAGTCATTTCTACACCCTGTATCACATTTTAGTATCACCTGAATGTACTAAAGGGCAATTCACAAAAATCTCCTCCAAGCCCTGAAATTCACTTTTTTATGTATCAGATCGCATACTTGTATTGGGAAATGTGATCTGCCCAAACTTACTAATGCTGGGTACACACTAGATGATATGCAGCGCTATATCCTCCCGTCTGGTAGATTAGACAATATATATTCACATCGTCCAGTGTGTAGTCACTACATCGTTAATGATGCGCGCTCCTGCAGCTCGTTAACCATGTACAATATCTTCTTACCTTGAAATATAAAGATATGGGGCCTAATTCAGACCTGTTCGCTCGCTAGCTGTTTTTTGCAGCGCTGCGATCAGATAGACGCCGCCTATAGGGGAGTGTATTTTAGCTGTGCAAGTGTGCGATCGCATGTGCAGCCGAGCGATACAAAAACAGTTTGTGCAGTTTCTGAGTAGCTCTGACCTCACTCAGCCGCTGCGATCACTTCAGCCTATTTGAGCCTGGAATTGACGTCAGACACCCGCCCTGCAAACGCCTCAACACGCCTGTGTTTTTCCACTCACAGAAAACTGTCAGCTGCCACCCACAAACGCCTTCTGCCTGTCACTCTCCTTGTGTTTGGCTGTGCGAATGGATTCTTCGCTAGAACCAGTGCACAGCAATAATCCGCTTTGTACAAGTTCAATGAACCTGCGCATTGCGGTGCATGCGCAGTAGTTTCCTGATCGCTGTGCAGCGAAAAACACTAGTGAGCAAACAGATCTGAATTAGGGCCGTTGTACAAGACTGGATGTGGGCGTCACTGATGATACAGTAAGCGATGTCATTCCGTGTGTATGAACGATATCGTTTGTGTGAAAAATCTTGCATGATGTCACATCTGATGCTTCAGCAAGTGTGTACCCAGCATAAGACAAAATTGTGAGAAAAAAAACACCAGAGGGAGCCGTGTGATACTAACGCTATCCTGGGAGCACTTTCTGGGCTTCGCTCCTGTTCCCCAACTCCTGCACACAGTGAATGCTGAGCTCAGATCTGGCCCCTGTGATCAGCTGTGTGTATCTGATAGACCCCAAGCTGATCACGGTGTAGAAACCCACCAGAGGGAGCCGTGTGATACTAACGCTATCCTGGGAGCACTTTCTGGGCTTCGCTCCTGTTCCCCAACTCCTGCACACAGTGAATGCTGAGCTCAGATCTGGCCCCTGTGATCAGCTGTGTGTATCTGATAGACCCCAGGCTGATCACGGTGTAGGGACTCACCAGAGGGAGCCGTGTGATACTAACGCTATCCTGGGAGCACTTTCTGGGCTTCTCTCCTATTTCCCGACTCCTGCATGCAGTGAATGCTGAGCTCAGATCTGGCCCCTGTGATCAGCTGTGTGTATCTGATAGACCCCAGGCTAATAACTGTGTAGAAACTCACCAGAGGGAGCCGTGTGATACTAACGCTATCCTGGGAGCACTTTCTGGGCTTCGCTCCTGTTCCCCAACTCCTGCACACAGTGAATGCTGAGCTCAGATCTGGCCCCTGTGATCAGCTGTGTGTATCTGATAGACCCCAGGCTGATCACTGTGTAGAAACCCACCAGAGGGAGCCGTGTGATACTAACGCTATCCTGGGAGCACTTTCTGGGCTTCGCTCCTGTTCCCCGACTCCTGCACACAGTGAAGGCTGAGCTCAGATCTGGCCCCTGTGATCAGCTGTGTGTATCTGATAGACCCCAAGCTGATCACGGTGTAGGGACTCACCAGAGGGAGCCGTGTGATACTAACGCTATCCTGGGAGCACTTTCTGGGCTTCTCTCCTATTTCCCGACTCCTGCATGCAGTGAATGCTGAGCTCAGATCTGGCCCCTGTGATCAGCTGTGTGTATCTGATAGACTCCAGGCTGATCACTGTGTAGAAACCCACCAGAGGGAGCCGTGTGATACTAACGCTATCCTGGGAGCACTTTCTGGGCTTCGCTCCTGTTCCCCAACTCCTGCACACAGTGAATGCTGAGCTCAGATCTGGCCCCTGTGATCAGCTGTGTGTATCTGATAGACCCCAGGCTGATCACGGTGTAGAAACTCACCAGAGGGAGCCGTGTGATACTAACGCTATCCTAGGAGCACTTTCTGGGCTTCACTCCTATTTCCCGACTCCTGCATGCAGTGAATGCTGAGCTCAGATCTGGCCCCTGTGATCAGGTGTGTGTATCTGATAGACCCCAGGCTAATAACTGTGTAGAAACTCACCAGAGGGAGCCGTGTGATACTAACGCTATCCTGGGAGCACTTTCTGGGCTTCGCTCCTGTTCCCCAACTCCTGCACACAGTGAATGCTGAGCTCAGATCTGGCCCCTGTGATCAGCTGTGTGTATCTGATAGACCCCAGGCTGATCACGGTGTAGAAACTCACCAGAGGGAGCCGTGTGATACTAACGCTATCCTGGGAGCACTTTCTGGGCTTCTCTCCTATTTCCCGACTCCTGCACACAGTGAAGGCTGAGCTCAGATCTGGCCCCTGTGATCAGCTGTGTGTATCTGATAGACCCCAAGCTGATCACGGTGTAGGGACTCACCAGAGGGAGCCGTGTAATACTAACGCTATCCTGGGAGCACTTTCTGGGCTTCTCTCCTATTTCCCGACTCCTGCATGCAGTGAATGCTGAGCTCAGATCTGGCCCCTGTGATCAGCTGTGTGTATCTGATAGACCCCAGGCTAATAACTGTGTAGAAACTCACCAGAGGGAGCCGTGTGATACTAACGCTATCCTGGGAGCACTTTCTGGGCTTCGCTCCTGTTCCCCAACTCCTGCACACAGTGAATGCTGAGCTCAGATCTGGCCCCTGTGATCAGCTGTGTGTATCTGATAGACCCCAGGCTGATCACGGTGTAGAAACTCACCAGAGGGAGCCGTGTGATACTAACGCTATCCTGGGAGCACTTTCTGGGCTTCTCTCCTATTTCCCGACTCCTGCACACAGTGAAGGCTGAGCTCAGATCTGGCCCCTGTGATCAGCTGTGTGTATCTGATAGACCCCAAGCTGATCACGGTGTAGGGACTCACCAGAGGGAGCCGTGTGATACTAACGCTATCCTGGGAGCACTTTCTGGGCTTCTCTCCTATTTCCCGACTCCTGCATGCAGTGAATGCTGAGCTCAGATCTGGCCCCTGTGATCAGCTGTGTGTATCTGATAGACCCCAGGCTAATAACTGTGTAGAAACTCACCAGAGGGAGCCGTGTGATACTAACGCTATCCTGGGAGCACTTTCTGGGCTTCGCTCCTGTTCCCCAACTCCTGCACACAGTGAATGCTGAGCTCAGATCTGGCCCCTGTGATCAGCTGTGTGTATCTGATAGACCCCAGGCTGATCACGGTGTAGAAACTCACCAGAGGGAGCCGTGTGATACTAACGCTATCCTGGGAGCACTTTCTGGGCTTCTCTCCTATTTCCCGACTCCTGCACACAGTGAAGGCTGAGCTCAGATCTGGCCCCTGTGATCAGCTGTGTGTATCTGATAGACCCCAGGCTGATCACTGTGTAGAAACCCACCAGAGGGAGCCGTGTGATACTAACGCTATCCTGGGAGCACTTTCTGGGCTTCGCTCCTGTTCCCCGACTCCTGCACACAGTGAAGGCTGAGCTCAGATCTGGCCCCTGTGATCAGCTGTGTGTATCTGATAGACCCCAAGCTGATCACGGTGTAGGGACTCACCAGAGGGAGCCGTGTGATACTAACGCTATCCTGGGAGCACTTTCTGGGCTTCGCTCCTGTTCCCCGACTCCTGCACACAGTGAAGGCGGAGCTCAGATCTGGCCCCTGTGATCAGCTGTGTGTATCTGATAGACCCCAGGCTAATAACTGTGTAGAAACCCACCAGAGGGAGCCGTGTGATACTAACGCTATCCTGGGAGCACTTTCTGGGCTTCTCTCCTATTTCCCGACTCCTGCACACGGTGAAGGCTGAGCTCAGATCTGGCTCCTGTGATCAGCTGTGTGTATCTGATAGACCCCAGGCTGATCACTGTGTAGAAACCCATCAGAGGGAGCCGTGTGATACTAACGCTATCCTGGGAGCACTTTCTGGGCTTCTCTCCTATTTCCCGACTCCTGCACACGGTGAAGGCTGAGCTCAGATCTGGCTCCTGTGATCAGCTGTGTGTATCTGATAGACTCCAGGCTGATCACTGTGTAGAAACCCATCAGAGGGAGCCATGTGATACTAACACTATCCTGGGAGCACTTTCTGGGCTTCACTCCTATTTCCCGACTCCTGCACACAGTGAATGCTGAGCTCAGATCTGGCCCCTGTGATCAGCTGTGTGTATCTGATAGACCCCAGGCTGATCACTGTGTAGAAACCCACCAGAGGGAGCCGTGTGATACTAATGTTATCCTGGGAGCACTTTCTGGGCTTCGCTCCTATTTCCTGACTCCTGCACGCAGTGAAGGCTGAGCTCAGATCTGGCCCCTGTGATCAGCTGTGTGTATCTGATAGACCCCAGGCTAATAACTGTGTAGAAACCCACCAGAGGGAGCCGTGTGATACTAACGCTGTCCTGGGAGCACTTTCTGGGCTTCTCTCCTATTTCCCGACTCCTGCACACGGTGAAGGCTGAGCTCAGATCTGGCTCCTGTGATCAGCTGTGTGTATCTGATAGACCCCAGGCTGATCACTGTGTAGAAACCCATCAGAGGGAGCCATGTGATACTAACACTATCCTGGGAGCACTTTCTGGGCTTCACTCCTATTTCCCGACTCCTGCACACAGTGAAGGCTGAGCTCAGATCTGGCCCCTGTGATCAGCTGTGTGTATCTGATAGACCCCAGGCTGATCACTGTGTAGAAATCCACCAGAGGGAGCCGTGTGATACTAATGTTATCCTGGGAGCACTTTCTGGGCTTCTCTCCTATTTCCCGACTCCTGCACACGGTGAAGGCTGAGCTCAGATCTGGCTCCTGTGATCAGCTGTGTGTATCTGATAGACCCCAGGCTGATCACGGTGTAGGGACTCACCAGAGGGAGCCGTGTGATACTAACGCTATCCTGGGAGCACTTTCTGGGCTTCTCTCCTATTTCCCGACTCCTGCACACAGTGAATGCTGAGCTCAGATCTGGCCCCTGTGATCAGCTGTGTGTATCTGATAGACCCCAGGCTGATCACTGTGTAGAAACCCACCAGAGGGAGCCGTGTGATACTAATGTTATCCTGGGAGCACTTTCTGGGCTTCGCTCCTATTTCCTGACTCCTGCACGCAGTGAAGGCTGAGCTCAGATCTGGCCCCTGTGATCAGCTGTGTGTATCTGATAGACCCCAGGCTGATCACTGTGTAGAAACCCACCAGAGGGAGCCGTGTGATACTAACGCTATCCTGGGAGCACTTTCTGGGCTTCGCTCCTGTTCCCCGACTCCTGCACACAGTGAAGGCTGAGCTCAGATCTGGCCCCTGTGATCAGCTGTGTGTATCTGATAGACCCCAAGCTGATCACGGTGTAGGGACTCACCAGAGGGAGCCGTGTGATACTAACGCTATCCTGGGAGCACTTTCTGGGCTTCGCTCCTGTTCCTCGACTCCTGCACACAGTGAAGGCGGAGCTCAGATCTGGCCCCTGTGATCAGCTGTGTGTATCTGATAGACCCCAGGCTAATAACTGTGTAGAAACCCACCAGAGGGAGCCGTGTGATACTAACGTTATCCTGGGAGCACTTTCTGGGCTTCGCTCCTATTTCCTGACTCCTGCACGCAGTGAAGGCTGAGCTCAGATCTGGCCCCTGTGATCAGCTGTGTGTATCTGATAGACCCCAGGCTGATCACTGTGTAGAAACCCACCAGAGGGAGCCGTGTGATACTAACGCTATCCTGGGAGCACTTTCTGGGCTTCGCTCCTGTTCCCCGACTCCTGCACACAGTGAAGGCTGAGCTCAGATCTGGCCCCTGTGATCAGCTGTGTGTATCTTATAGACCCCAAGCTGATCACGGTGTAGGGACTCACCAGAGGGAGCCGTGTGATACTAACGCTATCCTGGGAGCACTTTCTGGGCTTCGCTCCTGTTCCTCGACTCCTGCACACAGTGAAGGCGGAGCTCAGATCTGGCCCCTGTGATCAGCTGTGTGTATCTGATAGACCCCAGGCTAATAACTGTGTAGAAACCCACCAGAGGGAGCCGTGTGATACTAACGTTATCCTGGGAGCACTTTCTGGGCTTCGCTCCTATTTCCTGACTCCTGCACGCAGTGAAGGCTGAGCTCAGATCTGGCCCCTGTGATCAGCTGTGTGTATCTGATAGACCCCAGGCTAATAACTGTGTAGAAACCCACCAGAGGGAGCCGTGTGATACTAACGCTGTCCTGGGAGCACTTTCTGGGCTTCTCTCCTATTTCCCGACTCCTGCACACGGTGAAGGCTGAGCTCAGATCTGGCTCCTGTGATCAGCTGTGTGTATCTGATAGACCCCAGGCTGATCACTGTGTAGAAACCCATCAGAGGGAGCCATGTGATACTAACACTATCCTGGGAGCACTTTCTGGGCTTCACTCCTATTTCCCGACTCCTGCACACAGTGAAGGCTGAGCTCAGATCTGGCCCCTGTGATCAGCTGTGTGTATCTGATAGACCCCAGGCTGATCACTGTGTAGAAATCCACCAGAGGGAGCCGTGTGATACTAATGTTATCCTGGGAGCACTTTCTGGGCTTCTCTCCTATTTCCCGACTCCTGCACACGGTGAAGGCTGAGCTCAGATCTGGCTCCTGTGATCAGCTGTGTGTATCTGATAGACCCCAGGCTGATCACGGTGTAGGGACTCACCAGAGGGAGCCGTGTGATACTAACGCTATCCTGGGAGCACTTTCTGGGCTTCTCTCCTATTTCCCGACTCCTGCACACAGTGAATGCTGAGCTCAGATCTGGCCCGTGTGATCAGCTGTGTGTATCTGATAGACCCCAGGCTGATCACTGTGTAGAAACCCACCAGAGGGAGCCGTGTGATACTAATGTTATCCTGGGAGCACTTTCTGGGCTTCGCTCCTATTTCCTGACTCCTGCACGCAGTGAAGGCTGAGCTCAGATCTGGCCCCTGTGATCAGCTGTGTGTATCTGATAGACCCCAGGCTGATCACTGTGTAGAAACCCACCAGAGGGAGCCGTGTGATACTAACGCTATCCTGGGAGCACTTTCTGGGCTTCGCTCCTGTTCCCCGACTCCTGCACACAGTGAAGGCTGAGCTCAGATCTGGCCCCTGTGATCAGCTGTGTGTATCTGATAGACCCCAAGCTGATCACGGTGTAGGGACTCACCAGAGGGAGCCGTGTGATACTAACGCTATCCTGGGAGCACTTTCTGGGCTTCGCTCCTGTTCCTCGACTCCTGCACACAGTGAAGGCGGAGCTCAGATCTGGCCCCTGTGATCAGCTGTGTGTATCTGATAGACCCCAGGCTAATAACTGTGTAGAAACCCACCAGAGGGAGCCGTGTGATACTAACGTTATCCTGGGAGCACTTTCTGGGCTTCGCTCCTATTTCCTGACTCCTGCACGCAGTGAAGGCTGAGCTCAGATCTGGCCCCTGTGATCAGCTGTGTGTATCTGATAGACCCCAGGCTGATCACTGTGTAAAAAAAAAAAAGCATAAAAGATAAATAAAAATAATACTATGGTGAGGGCAACTGGTCATCTGATTGCTCCTGCTGTGACCCTGGTGCAGTAAAGTGATGCTGTGAAGCCAGCATCTCACTTTACAGCACCGGGGGTTACAGCGGAGCACAGTATCAGATGTCCGGCTGCCCTCCCGGATCACCGATCAGTGTAATCACCTGTCAGCAGGTAAAGTCACATGGATGAGTTACCAGGCAGCGACGCATGAGTAGTCACACCCTGAGAAGTGCGGGTAGAGGATTCCCAGGGACATCACCAGCTCTGTCCCTGCATGTGATGAGTGATCCAGCTTGTGATGTATTCCGTTATCGCACTGCGATGTATCCCGTTATCGCATTGTGATGTACTCCGTTATCGCACTGTGATGTATCCCGTTATCGCACTGTGATGTATCCCGTTATCGCACTGTGATGTATCCCGTTATCGCACTGTGATGTATCCCGTTATCGCACTGCGATGTATCCCGTTATCGCACTGCGATGTATCACGTTATCGCACTGTGATGTACTCCGTTATCGCACTGCGATGTACTCCGTTATCGCACTGTGATGTATCCCGTTATCGCACTGTGATGTATCCCGTTATCGCACTGTGATGTATCCCGTTATCGCACTGTGATGTATTCCGTTATCGCACTGTGATGTATTCCGTTATCGCACTGTGATGTATCACGTTATCGCACTGTGATGTATCCCGTTATCGCACTGTGATGTATTACGTTATCGCACTGTGATGTATCCCGTTATCGCACTGTGATGTATCCCGTTATCGCACTGCGATGTATCCCGTTATCGCACTGTGATGTACTCCGTTATCGCACTGTGATGTATCCCGTTATCGCACTGTGATGTATCCCGTTATCGCACTGTGATGTATCCCGTTATCGCACTGCGATGTATCCCGTTATCGCACTGTGATGTATCCCGTTATCGCACTGTGATGTACTCCGTTATCGCACTGTGATGTATTCCGTTATCGCACTGTGATGTACTCCGTTATCGCACTGTGATGTACTCTGTTATCGCACTGTGATGTATTCCGTTATCGCACTGTGATGTACTCTGTTATCGCACTGTGATGTACTCCGTTATCGCACTGTGATGTACTCTGTTATCGCACTGTGATGTACTCTGTTATCGCACTGTGATGTATCCCGTTATCGCACTGTGATGTATCCCGTTATCGCACTGCGATGTATCCCGTTATCGCACTGTGATGTATTCCGTTATCGCACTGTGATGTACTCCGTTATCGCACTGCGATGTATCCCGTTATCGCACTGCGATGTATCCCGTTATCGCACTGTGATGTATCCCGTTATCGCACTGCGATGTATCCCGTTATCGCACTGCGATGTATCACGTTATCGCACTGTGATGTATCCCGTTATCGCACTGTGATGTATCCCGTTATCGCACTGCGATGTATCACGTTATCGCACTGTGATGTATCCCTTTATCGCATTGTGATGTACTCCGTTATCGCACTGTGATGTATCCCGTTATCGCACTGTGATGTATCCCGTTATCGCACTGTGATGTATCCCGTTATCGCACTGCGATGTATCCCGTTATCGCACTGCGATGTATCACGTTATCGCACTGTGATGTATCCCTTTATCGCATTGTGATGTATTCCGTTATCGCACTGTGATGTATTCCGTTATCGCACTGTGATGTACTCCGTTATCGCACTGTGATGTATCCCGTTATCGCACTGCGATGTACTCCGTTATCGCACTGCGATGTATCCCGTTATCGCACTGCGATGTATCCCGTTATCGCACTGCGATGTATCCCGTTATCGCACTGCGATGTATCCCGTTATCGCACTGCGATGTATCCCGTTATCGCACTGCGATGTATCCCGTTATCGCACTGGGATGTATCCCGTTATCGCACTGCGATGTATCACGTTATCGCACTGTGATGTACTCCGTTATCGCACTGCGATGTATTCCGTTATCGCACTGCGATGTATCCCGTTATCGCACTGCAATGTATCCCGTTATCGCACTGCGATGTATCCCGTTATCGCACTGTGATGTATCCCGTTATCGCACTGTGATGTATCCCGTTATCGCACTGTGATGTATCCCGTTATCGCACTGCGATGTATCACGTTATCGCACTGTGATGTATCCCTTTATCGCATTGTGATGTATTCCGTTATCGCACTGTGATGTATTCCGTTATCGCACTGTGATGTACTCCGTTATCGCACTGTGATGTATCCCGTTATCGCACTGTGATGTATTCCGTTATCGCACTGTGATGTATTCCGTTATCGCACTGTGATGTACTCCGTTATCGCACTGTGATGTATTCCGTTATCGCACTGTGATGTATTCCGTTATCGCACTGTGATGTATCCCGTTATCGCACTGTGATGTATTCCGTTATCGCACTGTGATGTATTCCGTTATCGCACTGTGATGTATTCCGTTATCGCACTGTGATGTATTCCGTTATCGCACTGTGATGTATCCCGTTATCGCACTGTGATGTATCCCGTTATCGCACTGCGATGTATCCCGTTATCGCACTGCGATGTATCCCGTTATCGCACTGTGATGTATTACGTTATCGCATTGTGATGTACTCCGTTATCGCACTGTGATGTATTCCGTTATCGCACTGTGATGTATTCCGTTATCGCACTGTGATGTATTCCGTTATCGCACTGCGATGTATCCCGTTATCGCACTGCGATGTATCCCGTTATCGAACTGTGATGTATTCCGTTATCGCATTGTGATGTACTCCGTTATCGCACTGTGATGTATCCCGTTATCGCACTGTGATGTATCCCTTTATCGCACTGTGATGTATCACGTTATCGCACTGTGATGTATCCCGTTATCGCACTGTGATGTATCCCTTTATCGCACTGTGATGTATCCCGTTATCGCACTGTGATGTATTACGTTATCGCACTGTGATGTATCCCGTTATCGCACTGTGATGTATTACGTTATCGCACTGTGTCGAAGTCAAAAATAATATTACATAAAGAGAACATACAAACTACACACATAAGTCGCTATACTTGCAAATACGCACAGCGAGCACAGCAATATATGGTAACACACGCATTTACACGGACATGCCACAGAGATGGATTTGACACTTATTTCATGCAGTACATAATTATAATAATATCAAGCGCCGGACATCATGGTGATTTGGAATTATGTAATGAAGTGGTGTCATGTATGTGTATTATTTGAATGAAACCAGATACACCTGTCATGTTTGGTATTGAAGCAAGCAGATTGGTGTGTAGATTCATTTGATACTTGTTATTAAGTTGTAGGACATTGCAACAAATAGTTATGATTACATGTATAAAAGCTAAAATCACTTTTATTAGAACAATAGAAGTTCCAAACAGGTAGTGGATAGGAAACTCAGGCCAGCCCTTTGGATGTCTTCAAGGCTGAATCTGATTACCATATACAAAGGAACTGGTGACTCATCGTGAATCCCTCCCCCAGAAACTAGATAACACATTGGCCCTCATTCCGAGTTGATCGCTCGCAAGGCGAATTTAGCAGAGTTGCTCACGCTAAGCCTACGCCTACTGGGAGTGTATCTTAGCTTCTTAAAATTGCGACCGATGTATTCGCAATATTGCGATTACAAACTACTTAGCAGTTTCAGAGTAGCTTCAGACTTACTCGGCATCTGCGTTCAGTTCAGTGCTTGTCGTTCCTGGTTTGACGTCATAAACACACCCAGCGTTCGCCCAGACACTCCCCCGTTTCTCCGGCCACTCCTGCGTTTTTTCCGGAAACGGTAGCGTTTTTATCCACACGCCCATAAAACGGCCTGTTTCCGCCCAGTAACACCCATTTCCTGTCAATCACACTACGTTCGCCAGAGCGAAGAAAAAGCCGTGAGTAAAAATACTATCTTCATTGTAAAATTACTTGGCGCAGTCGCAGTGCGAATATTGCGCATGCGTACTAAGCGGAATTTCACTGCGATGCGAAGAAAATTACCGAGCGAACGACTCGGAATGAGGGCCATTGATCACAAAGGAGCTCAGTGGCTTTTTGGTCTCAGAGGATGATGGACTTGCTGCCAGTTCAGTTCCTGTATTTATTTACAGAGAGAGGGAGACATAAGATGCATTGGAGGGAATGGTAATTGTATCGCTGGCATGTAACTGAAACTGTATGTAATGGCATATAACTGTATGTAATTGTATGTTCTAACTGCTTACTGTGTGAGTGTAACCATGTAACTATAGGTATACTGTACTTTGTAATATATATTGAATCCATATCCTTTTTAATAACAAATATATACATCAATGAGCTTTGGAACTCAGATAATGTGTGGGTGTATTGTTTTCTCTTATGGGATGCAGTGTTTTGCGATGTATAGCGCACATTCATGGGATATGGCAATAAGAGGTGCAGGCGTTTACAATATATATTAGAGCGGGCATTTTAAATATTTGTGAGAAATCAATTTGGCATTCTTAGATGGGGGCTCGTCCAGGATATCAGGGTCTTAATGATGCACTGTACATTACAAACGCGGCTGTAATTGACCGGCTCCAATGGACGCATTGCGAAGCTGATGAAAATAACATCCACGTTAGTGTATTGTTGTGGTATCAGTATGCCAATGATATGAAATTCAAGGGACAATGCGTTTCTCATAATATTTAAGATGCTAAAATTTATTTTTATTGTTGCAAAACAAGGTTCAAATAAGCCATATTGGGTTTGATTCAGATTGGATTGTTTATCTGTTTAAGTAGTTTTTAAAAGTATATTTAAAAGTTGCTGCATAGCCTTGATATAGTTTTTATTTTAAACTCGGGCCTAAAATAACTTCAGGTGCTTGTATGGTGTGTGATTTATTTGTGACAAAGGAAGCCGCATGGTCTGTCATCCATTTTGGACTAACCACATAGCCTGTCCACCATTTTGTGTAACACTCATGGATGTGGAAGGTGTAGGAGCAGCGGCCATTTTGGGAAGGTCATTTTCTAAATGGCTGATTTTCACTGCTCAGAATAATCAGCTTTCCTTGGTCACATCAAACATCATTTATGAGTTACCAATGCATTTACTTAACCCATGCCATAGTCAATTACAAATAGTTTCAACTGGGCCTAGTGAAAGTTAATAGTGAGATGAATACTTGATGTAGGAATTACACACACATATAAAAGTTTTTTTTTCTTTTACCTCTAGGATTCCGTTAACTCTGCTTGCTAGTTTAGGATAGCCATTGAAATGTTAATTAACCTGTCCCACTACCCTCTTGAACAGGCATATGAACCTCTGTTGATATGCAAATTAGAAGCTCTGAATGGGTAAGGTGTCTCATAGGAGACCAGTGAATGGTATATTATATATAATATTATTATAATTATGTGTATATTTATATCAGTGTATGTTCTGCAGGATAGCTATCCAATCTGAATCATATCATTTAAATTATTGATTATTGCTAGAGTCATAGATCTGTGTGAAATAGGATACATTTGTTGCTATATAGTTAAAACTGAAATAACAGTATTTTAAGGAAGTAAGCGTAAAGAACAAACGCAGTCTGGCCTGGTTGTAAAGGTTTATACAGAAAAACTGTGTGTTGTGTTAAGTGAGCGATTATAGTTAGTATTGCTCACATTTATAGAAGCTGTGTGATTTGTTTTATTGCGGATGCAGGGTTTTGTACACGTCTCGGACAAAGTAAAGGACTGCGCACGCAGTGTAAGAGACACGTACGGTCGTGTGTTTGCGCAAAGTGCGTAAGAATGCGGGTGCTGAGTACAAATTACACAATAGTGTCGTTTAGTTCAAAGGTGGGATAGTAGACATTTAATACAATAGCACATAACTATCAGATTTCAAAAGCAGGTTACTCTAAATTTAGTTTAAAAAAAACTGTATTGCCTCTGGGGTAAAGCTGCCTATCTGAATGAATCCAAATTTTCTGTACAGAAAAACAAAGTGTATTTGAGTGAGCGAACGTAGGAGTGAGTGTATATTTGAACCCAGGGAATTCGGGATCCCGTCGTGTGGTACACCGAGTGAGTGGAGGCTTGGTGGCGTGAGGCGGCTGACTCACGTTAGTATAAGGTAATACGTAAGTCGTGAGACTTACACAGGAGCATGGTAGGGAATTGGGAATTGTGTTGTGACCCATATAGTTTTTGATATGCTCCGGCTGAGGTTTCGCAGCTTGTGATTCAATTCCAGTGGTCGTACGGCAGATAAGTAACAAGTACTTATATGCTGTGCGATTGGACCACGCGTTTGTGGGTGCGATATATAGCGCAACGTGATATCCTTTTTACGAGCTTTTGCGTAAAATCGCGGTATCATTAGCGCTGTATAGAGCATACGCAAGCGTGACTTGTGTATAATAAAGTGCATAGGGAGTTTTCGCTGGTCTCTCTCAGGAAAATCTCCAACGACCGATACTTTACTGGAAAGGGTAAGTTATTCCTAAAAACTTCCAGTAAATATAGGTCAGATAGGGCCCTAAGTTGGGTACATTGCCTTCGCTATCGACAGTGTATGGTAGTACTGGCCAATGTGGGCGGTGAGCGGGTGAAGAGCGCTCTGAGAACTTTCACCGTCACCATATATTGAGTATTTTGGTGTTTGTGGGAAAAGGCCCACAATTATGGGAGCCAATTGCTCAAGTAAGGGACGTTTAACCAGGGTTCAGGTTGAAGAGCCGCGGCCCAGGGGGTCAACGAAGTTTAAAGGAAAAAGTATTATGTGTGGGAAATATGGTCCACACACTGAAGACTTTTTGTCTGAATGGGAATGTATGACTGACAAAGATAGGGTACCATTCCCTAAAGTGGGCAGCTTTGAACCAGAGGTATTGCAGAACTTAAGGATAAGAATATGTCTGATAAAATCCTGAAAACAAAGGGCCAGACATACAAATTGTTTAAACCTGTGACAGCAAGAGGGGTTGGCGAGTTTGATCCTAAGGTATTGCAGGTGGTATGTCTAACCAAAGTCATATAAGACAAGAATGGAATTATAAGAACTGTTTGAACTTGTAGCAACAATAACCAAGTAGGAAGAAAAAAGAGAATGCAAGTACACCGCCTTATGTAGATGTGGAAGCAGTTACGGCCAGCATACAAACTATAGAAAATAATAAAAATATGAAAAATATGACTGTAACCCATATATGTACTAATGAATGTTGAAGTTTTATTTAGGAGGAGAAGGTGACCTGATTGTTTTCAGCCATTTCTCATGCACCCAGAGGAGTATCCAACCGGTAAAAGAAGAGCAGTAGCCTGTGGGGGAAGTGGTTGAGACCAGTGGAACCGGTAAGTATGGTATCATTTGTGTACATATATAGTAAAACCCCAAAATAAAACAAAAAAAATCAAGAAAGTAACGTCAGAAATGGAAAGAAAAAAACCTGTCCGCACATTAGTATTTGCCAGTAGGAGAGCGGACAGAGACAAGGTAACCCAAGGGTATTTCTTTCAGTTACCATATAAGAAGTATTCATTCCTAGTAATGACCCTAGTAAAGATGAGCTTGGAAATGTTTGTTGGACCATGTACCAGACCCTTAGTACGGGATGAGAAGGATTGAATGAATACTTCGCATGACCTAGAAGCTTATTAAACTTTTTTGTTTTTGTTTTTGTCTCTTGCAGAAATAGAAAACTCTCCATCTGGATAAGATCACTGGTAAACACTAATTCGGCAAATGGGAGGTGGCTGTCTCTGTGCAAAATGGCCCTCATTCCGAGTTGATCGGTCGCAAGGCGAATTTAGCAGAGTTACACACGCTAAGCCGCCGCCTACTGGGAGTGAATCTTAGCTTCTTAAAATTGCGACCGATGTATTCGCAATATTGCGATTACTAACTACTTAGCAGTTTCTGAGTAGCTCCAGACTTACTCTGCCTGTGCGATCATTTCAGTGCTTGTCGTTCCTGGTTGACGTCACAAACACACCCAGCGTTCGCCCAGGCACTCCCACCGTTTCCCCGGCCACTCCTGCGTTTTTTCCGGAAACGGTAGCGTTTTCAGCCACACGCCCCTGAAACGCCGTGTTTCCGCCCAGTAACACCCATTTCCTGTCAATCACATTACGATCGCCGGAGCGAAGAAAAAGCCGTGAGTAAAATTACTTTCTTCATAGTAAAGTTACTTGGCGCAGTCGCAGTGCGAACATTGCGCATGCGTACTAAGCGGATTTTCACTGCGATGCGATGAAAAATACCGAGCGAACAACTCGGAATGAGGGCCAATGGACGGGCTAAATAAGGCATTGAGTGTCAGGGTGCAGACTTCTTTGCAAAATTGGAAAGGGGTCACAGTAGCTAATCTTAGATAGTGTGCTATTGAACATCACAAGAATAGTGTTAGGCACAGAGAACAACAGGTGGAGAGGTTGAGGACGGTACGTATACTGGCACATACAGGAAAGACCCATCAGTCCAAACCCCAGATCCCTAATGGTCAATAATATGTTACACTTGTAGGAAGGAAGGGCATTTTGCCAGAGATTGTAGGAGTAGTAGGACACATAGTCAATATAGATCCCCTAGACAGAAAACACAAGCCACATTATTAAACACATAGACGGGACCCAGGGACATATAGTAAGGAATCATAAGCCATATAGAAAACACAGATTCGGCTAATGGGATGAACAAAATAAATGCAACATTACCCTTTGACAAAACTTGAAGACTAATGTCGCATTCTACTGTTCTAGATGAATGCCCATCACAGGTAGAGGAAATTATCTCACAGATACCGGGTTCCCTATGAACTTAGGATGGACAGGACACTGGATTGATGGCTGGGATAGTCCCAGTAGAGATAAGACACAAAGAATTTTTTTTTTAAGGGGAGTAGACCAAGTAGAGAATCACTTTCCCGTAGTGCCCAATCCAGTTGTCAAATTTTTATAAAATCTTCACCTCTACAAACTCATCTGTCACCAACCTCTATTCTGTTTCTCTACAGTTTTCCTCTTCATCTTTTGTGTTCACACAGGGTGGTACAATACATGGACCCAAGTACAGTTCAAACTCCACATGCCTAGGTCCTTCAGAGTTCTGCCCGAACCCAGTATATCTCAACAGCACGATGACACCAGTATTACTGCAGTGTGCCTTGTCATGCACAAAGGGTGGAGTATGGGAATACTGGTGTCAAAGTCAGAAAAATATCACGCTACACATTGCCATATTTGCACCTCATGCGTGTCCCCGCTGCGAGTGCATGGGCTCTCCTGTGCGTGCGCATACTCGCTGTTGCGTGCACCCGCAGGCGCACGGTATGCGCATTTACGGTAAAGTTTATGTGCGTCTAGCGGGCGACTCAACCGTTACATATTTTAACTATATAATGTATTTTACTATTTTGTAGATTATGGTCACTTTGATAGAATCTGAAAGTTTAGTTAATGTAGCATGTTCATAGACAAAGAGATCCCTCTTTGTTTGATACGAAGGGTCAGACATGGGTTATACAGTGGTGTTTAGTATCCATTGGAAGAGTATTTAATTAGCAATATTCCGGTGTTGGTTTGGAGCGGATTAATCGCTCGTGCGAATAGTTATGGACATAAGAAGTTTATGGACATTTACTATTATTTGCACTTTATTATCCATGCGGCGGGAAACCTAGTTTCCCACCCACCTGAGCAGTTGGAAATAGTCACAGCCCACCTGTATGAATCAACCTATGACCTTTTGTTATAATGCGAAGACGAATTCCTGTGTCCAATGAACAATAAGAATATAGGGACCATTGTACTGTATTATGTGTAGGGTATAAAAGGACAAGCCGATCTGGGCCAGCTCTCTATTTCTCTTCAATGGTTCTCACCACTGATAATCGGGAGCTGGATATCCAGAGGCGCATGCGTTTGTTTCCCTTGAGCGTAAGTTTCTCCGCAACCATATTGCCTTCATTGTTATTGTGAGCCATATCTCTCTCTCTCTCTCTTCTCCTCTTTCTCTTTCTTTCTCTTAAGTGTTATTGTACTGCTAATTGTATTTCATGTGTAGTTTTCTGGTTAGGTAGTCAATGTTATTTTGGTAGTGTATGACTTGTATTGTATTATACTTTTGCAAATAGAACGTTCATATAAGGTGTTAGAACCTAATACCGGTATCTGTGTATTTATTATATTTCTAAGTATTCTCAGAGCGTCGGAGACGCTCGTACAGCTTTCAAGTTAATAAGGTTACACTGTGTTACATTTACACCCTATCACTGCACCAAGGTTTATTGCATAAATACATTGTTTATGGTATAGTTATAAAGGTTTAACATTGTGAGCATCAGCGCAGCTTGTGATCTCCTCGTGGTCCCAAGCGTCCGCTACGCTAGTAGCATATCATTACGTTAGTCGGCAGCCTATAGCGTGCCTGCCTGTGATCTCTTGGCCGTGAGCGAACGTGACGCTCGAGCGTCTCGACTACGGCTAAGCGATTGTTACGCAACGTGCGTACCCTTACGGTATACCATACGCCAATAGCGTACTGTGTTCTTTCACCTTTTAGAGGGTTTTAAGTAAGATAAATATTAGGCTTTATCACTGGTGAAGGGAAATTTTGTATAGACACTGATATGCCTGTTGGTAAATGGCAAACCTGACATTTTCTTTTTCATTTTCTTCTTCTTTCTCTCCTCTAGAGATGTTTCTTTTTTCTTTTTTCTTTTTTGAGTTATGCTCATGGTACTCTACATTGCAAACACACGATAGAAAATTTAAATAAAAAAAAATTGTGTTCCCTGCAGGAAGAGGCAGTCTGGAGGACAAAGGGGTATGGGCAGGAGTCCTCAGGACTGTGGGCAGGTGGACACGGTAAGCCAGTAGCCCCCAGAGCATACCTTCCAAGTCTAGCTGAGGTGGCACACGGTCTGACTCATCTAGGCAAAGAGGGTAGGTGCAGGCTGATGAGAGCCTACTGGTGTGCGCCAGGATTCTATTCTCATGCAGGTAAGAGAGCAATGACCTGTCTTACTTGCTTGAGGAAGAATATTGGTAAGGCAATACCAACGGAGCCATCCCATATCCCTCCTGCAGACAGATCTTTTCAGGAAATACAAATCGACTTCGTACAGTTAACACCCTTTAGGAATTATTGTTATGTATTGGTGTGCACTGATGTTTTCTCAAACTGGGTAGAGGCATTTCCTGCCGCCACGGATGCTGCTGTGTTTACCGCAAAGAAAAATTGCGCAGAAATTTGTGTGTAGATAATGGTACCCCTAGAAGTAGGAGCAAAGCCTGAAATTGTACTATTGTGATCATAGATACTGCCACTAGTATTATGTAGCTTCGGAACCACTCCCAGATCTTCACTTAACGAATCACCCTCTTCGAAATTTGTTTTTGTTTTGGTATTTGTGTTTTTTGATTGTCATGATTGATCCGCACAATGATCAGAAATACACCAATGAGGTGACAGTACAGTACCTTGTTGAGATGAGCCAGCATTTGAGAACTTGACAAAGAACTTGAAACTGTTGATTGCTGGTATGCCAAATGCCAACTGTCTTGATTGTGAACCAAGAGACTGTGTGATTGTTCTTACGCTCAGGTTGCCTAATAGACAGGTGGGAAGGACCATACCAAGTTTTGTTGACAGCACTAAAGGTCGCTGAAAGAGAGATTTGGGTCCACTCGTCCCACTGCAAGAAGGTCGCTGACCCGGAGAGAACTCGTGACAAAGTAGTTTATTGCTCACATTCATCGAGTTTGTGTGTTCGAAGTGAACTGTGTGTTCCAAGTGAACTGTGTGTTCCAAGTGAACTGTGTGTTCAAAGAGCAAGGCAAAGAGATCGCAAAAGTATCACCAGAGACTCTGTTCCGTGAAGACTGAGAGGCGGCACTGTTGAACACTACCTGAGCGTACTAAAGGACTGCAGATAGACCAGTCATTGTAATTGATTTGTTATGAACAAGAGTTGTTTTGTTCTATTTCTCTTTTCTCTCTTTCCCGCTGACAAACATTTTCTTTCAGGATATTCTATTTTTGTGAGGTTTTTTTTATGAGGAGTCGAGTGTGGGACTGGAACTGGTTCTGGAGGAAGGAGTGATTTCCTTATAGGACCCAGAATTAGCCAATCAGTTTGTTAAAGTCAGAGAAAAATCAAAGGTCTAGTAGTTATGGAGTTCAGAGGTAATCAGGAACAATCAGACAATGGCTATTCACACATTGCAGATAAAGAGCTCATTAATATATGTGGAAGAAAGGTTTATGAGTGGCTCTCCCCGAACTCCGAAGGTTTATGTTATTTAGGAAGGCCACTACTTATAACCCTTGTTCAGAAAATGATAGGAATATGTAGATCATGAAAATTTTATATGTCACTGTCACAATTTGTGTCTTCTTCCTCTACCCAGCAGAACCTCAATTGAATCCAAACATCAGTGTACAAAGACGTAGGTACATGTATGTGTGAAATGTTCGTCGCAAATCAGACATTATAGGCCAAAGCACTGTCCCAGCATACTCTATAGGTTGAATGTTGTCCCACACCCAACCAGTGGTCCCGTGACCACCGAGTGCATATAGAGGATGTCTCGTCCTCCTCCCTGTCTTCCCCAAATATAGTCAAGTGTCTGATTTGCGAAATGCATACATACTTGTGTCTAGGTCACCGATTATGGTATGAAATTTTTTTTTTCTTATGTTAATAATTGATGGCAGTTATTGTTTGCTGCCAAAGGGTGGACTGTCGAAGTCAAAAAAATATTACATAAAGAGAACATACAAACTACACACATATAAGTCGCTATACTTGCAAATACGTGCAGCGAGCACAGCAATATATGGTAACACACGCATTTACGCGGACATGCCACAGAGATGGATTCGACACTTATTTCATGCAGTACATTATTATAATAATATCATGGTGATTTGGAATTATGTAATGAAGTGGTGTCATGTATGTGTATTATTTGAACGAAACCAGATACACCTGTCATGTTTGGTATTGAAGCAAGCAGATTTGTGTGTAGATTCATTTGATACTTGTTATTAAGTTGTAGGACATTGCAACAAATAGTTATGATTACATGTATAAAAGCTAAAATAAGAATTTACTTACCGATAATTCTATTTCTCGGAGTCCGTAGTGGATGCTGGGGTTCCTGAAAGGACCATGGGGAATAGCGGCTCCGCAGGAGACAGGGCACAAAAAAGTAAAGCTTTTACCAGATCAGGTGGTGTGCACTGGCTCCTCCCCCTATGACCCTCCTCCAGACTCCAGTTAGGTACTGTGCCCGGACGAGCGTACACAATAAGGGAGGCAATTTGAATCCCGGGTAAGACTCATACCAGCCACACCAATCACACCGTACAACTTGTGATCTAAACCCAGTTAACAGTATGATAACAGAAAGAGCCTCTTAAAGATGGCTCCTTAACAATATAACCCGAATTTGTTAACAATAACTATGTACAGTATTGCAGATAATCCGCACTTGGGATGGGCGCCCAGCATCCACTACGGACTCCGAGAAATAGAATTATCGGTAAGTAAATTCTTATTTTCTCTATCGTCCTAAGTGGATGCTGGGGTTCCTGAAAGGACCATGGGGATTATACCAAAGCTCCCAAACGGGCGGGAGAGTGCGGATGACTCTGCAGCACCGAATGAGAGAATTCCAAGTCCTCTTTTGCCAGGGTATCAAATTTGTAGAATTTTACAAACGTGTTTTCCCCCGACCACGTAGCTGCTCGGCAGAATTGTAATGCCGAGACCCCTCGGGCAGCCGCCCAAGATGAGCCCACCTTCCTTGTGGAATGGGCCTTAACAGATTTAGGCTGTGGCAGGCCTGCCACAGAATGAGCAAGTTGAATTGTGTTACAAATCCAACGAGCAATCGTCTGCTTAGAAGCAGGGGCACCCAACTTGTTGGGTGCATATAGTATCAACAGCGAGTCAGATTTTCTGACTTCAGCCGTCCTTGAAATGTATATTTTTAAGGCTCTGACAACGTCCAACAACTTGGAGTCCTCCAAGTCGCCAGTGGCCGCAGGCACCACAATAGGTTGGTTCAGGTGAAACGCTGATACCACCTTAGGGAGAAAATGCGGACGAGTCCTCAGTTCTGCCCTATCCGAATGGAAGATTAGATAAGGGCTTTTATAAGATAAAGCCGCCAATTCAGATACTCTCCTGGCGGAAGCCAGGGCCAGTAACATAGTCACTTTCCATGTGAGATATTTAAAATCCACCTTTTTCAATGGTTCAAACCAATGGGATTTGAGGAAATCTAAAACTACATTTAGATCCCACGGTGCCACCGGAGGCACCACAGGAGGCTGTATATGCAGTACTCCTTTAACAAAAGTCTGTACCTCAGGAACTGAGGCCAATTCTTTTTGGAAGAATATTGACAGGGCCGAAATTTGAACCTTAATAGATCTCAATTTGAGACCCATAGACAATCCTGATTGTAGGAAATGTAGGAAACGACCCAGTTGAAATTCCTCCGTCGGAACACTCCGATCCTCGCACCACGCGACATATTTTCGCCAAATGCGGTGATAATGTTTCGCGGTGACTTCCTTCCTTGCCTTAATCAAGGTAGGAATGACTTCTTCTGGAATGCCTTTCCCTTTTAGGATCTGGCGTTCAACCGCCATGCCGTCAAACGCAGCCGCGGTAAGTCTTGAAAGAGACAGGGACCCTGTTGTAGCAGGTCCCTTCTCAGAAGTAGAGGGCACGGGTCGTCCGTGACCAACTCTTGAAGTTCCGGGTACCAAGTCCTTCTTGGCCAATCCGGAGCCACTAGTATTGTTCTTACTCCTCCTCACCGTATAATCTTCAATACCTTTGGTATGAGAGGCAGAGGAGGAAACACATATACTGATTTGTACACCCAAGGTGTTACCAGTGCGTCCACAGCTATTGCCTGTGGATCTCTTGACCTGGCGCAATACTTGTCCAGTTTCTTGTTGAGGCGAGACGCCATCATGTCTACCATTGGTCTTTCCCAACAGTTTACTAGCATGTGGAAGACTTCTGGATGAAGACCCCCCTCTCCCGGGTGAATATCGTGTCTGCTGAGGAAGTCTGCTTCCCAGTTGTCCACGCCCGGGAAGAACACTGCTGACAGTGCTATTACGTGATTCTCCGCCCAGCGAAGAATCTTGGTAGCTTCTGCCATTGCACTCCTGCTTCTTGTGCCGCCCTGTCTGTTTACATGGGCGACCGCCGTGATGTTGTCCGACTGAATCAACACCGGTTTTCCTTGCAGGAGTGGTTCCGCCTGGCTTAGAGCATTTTAGATTGCTCTTAGTACCAGAATGTTTATGTGAAGAGACTTTTCCAGGTTCGTCCATACCCCCTGGAAGTTTCTTCCTTGTGTGACTGCTCCCCAACCTCTCAGGCTGGCGTCCGTGGTCACCAGGATCAAATCCTGTATGCCGAATCTGCGGCCCTCCAATAGATGAGCCTTTTGCAACCACCACAGAAGATATACCCTTGTCCTTGGCGACAGGGTTATTCGCAGGTGCATCTGAGAATGCGACCCTGACCATTTGTCCAACAGATCCCTTTGGAAAATTCTTGCATGGAATCTGCCGAATGGAATTGCTTCGTAAAAAGCCACCATTTTTCCCAGGACTCTTGTGCATTGATGTACAGACACCTTTCCTGGTTTTAGGAGGTTCCTGACAGGTCGGATAACTCCTTGGCTTTTTCCTCGGGAAGAAAAACCTTTTTCTGAACCGTGTCCAGAATCATCCCTAGGAACAGCAGACGTATCGTCGGAAAACAGCTGCGATTCTTGGAATATTTAGAATCCAGTCGTGCCGTCGAAGAACTACTTTAGATAGTGCTCTTCCGACCTCCAACTGTTCTCTGGAACTTGCCCTTTTTAGGTCGTGCAAGTAAGGGATAATTTAGATGCCTTTTTTCTTTGAAGAAACATCTTTTCGGCCATTACCTTGGTAAAAAGGCCCGGGGTGCCGTGGATAATTCAAACGGCATCGTCTGAAACTGATATTGACAGTTCTGTACCACGAACCAGAGGTACCCTTGATGAGAAGGACAAAATTTGGACATGGAGGTAATCCTTGATGTCCAGGGACACCATATAGTCCCCTTTTTTCCGGTTCGCTATCACTGCTCTGAGTGACTTTATCTCGATTTGAACCTTTTATGTAAGTGTTCAAAACATTTTAGATTTAGACTATGTGTCACCAAGCCGTCTGGCTTCAGTACCACAATATAGTGTGGAAAAATAATACCCTTTTCCTTGTCGTAGGAGGGGTACTTTGATTATCACCTGCTGGATATACAGCTTGTGAATTGTTTCCAATGCTGCCTCCCTGTCGGAGGGAGCCGTTGGTAAAGCAGACTTCAGGAACCTGCGAGGAGAAGATGTCTCGACTCTCCAATCTTTACCCCTGGGATAATACTCGTACGATCTAGGGGTCAACTTGCGAGTGATCCCACTGCGCCCTGAGACTCTTGAGACTACCCCCCCACCTTGAGTCCGCTTGCACGGCCCCAGCGTCATGCTGAGGACTTGGCAGACGCGGTGGAGGGCTTCTTTTCCTGGGAAAGGGCTGCCTGCTGCAGTCTACTTCCCTTACCTCTATGTCTGGGCAGATATGACTGGCCTTTTGCCTGCATGCCCTCATGGGAAAGGAAAGATTGAGGCTGAAAAGACGGTGTCTTTTTTAGCTGAGATGTAACTTGGGGTAAAAAAGGTTGGATTTCCCAGCTGTTGCTGTGGTCCCCAGGTCCGATGGACCGACCCCCAAATAACTCCTTCCCTTTATACAGCAATACTTCCATCTGCCGTATGGGATCTGTATCACCTGACCACTGTCGTGTCCCTGACATCTTCTGGGAGATATGGACAACGCACTTATCTTGATGCCAGAGAGCAAATATCCCTCTGTGCATCTCACATACATATATATAGAATGCATCCTATTAAATGCTGTACATGAATAAAATATTTTCAGTCAGGGAATCCGACCAAGCCAACCCAGCACTGCATCTCCAGGCTGATGGCGATCGCTGGTCGCAGTATAACCACCGTATGTGTGTATATACTTTTTAGGATATTTTTCCAGCTTCCTATCAGCTGGCTCCTTGAGGGCGGCCGTATCTGGAGACGGTAACGCCACTTGATAAGCGTGTGAGCGCCTTATCACCCTAAGGGGTGTTTCCCAACGTACCCTAATTTCTGGCGGGAAAGGGTATAACGCCAATATTTGCTATCGGGGTAACCCTACGCATCATCACACACTTCATTTTATTTTATCTGATTCAGGAAAAACTACAGGTAGTTTTTTCACTCCCACATAATACCCTTTCTTGTGGTACTTGTAGTATCAGAAACACGTAACACCTCCTTCATTGCCCTTAACGTGTGGCCCTAATGAGAAATACGTTTGTTTATTCACCGTCGACACTGTATTCAGTGTCCGTGTCTGTGTCTGTGTCGACCGACTGAGGTAAATGGGCGTTTTTTAAAAACCCCTGACGGTGTTTCTGAGACGCCTGGACCGGTCCTAATAGATTGTCGGCCGTCTCATGTCGTCAACCGACCTTGCAGCGTGTTGACATTCTCACGTAATTCTCTAAATAAGCCATCCATTCCGGTGTCGACTCCCTAGAGAGTGACATCACCATTACAGGCAATTTCTCCGCCTCCTCACCAACATCGTCCTCATACATGTCGACACACACGTACCGACACACAGCACACACACCGGGAATGCTCTGACAGAGGACAGGACCCACTAGCCCTTTGGGGAGACAGAGGGAGAGTCTGCCAGCACACACCAAAAACGCTATAATTATATAGGGACAACCTTATATAAGTGTTTCTCCCTTATAGCATCTTTTATATATATACAATATCGCCAAAATCAGTGCCCCCCCTCTCTGTTTTAACCCTGTTTCTGTAGTGCAGTGCAGGGGAGAGCCTGGGAGCCTTCTCTCCAGCTTTTCTGTGAGAGAAAATGGCGCTGTGTGCTGAGGAGATAGGCCCCGCCCCTTTTTCGGCGGGCTCGTCTCCCGCTATTTTTGAAGTTAGGCAGGGGTTAAATATCTCCATATAGCCTCTGTGGGCTATATGTGAGGTATTTTTTGCCTCTAATAAGGTTTTTATTTGCCTCTCAGAGCGCCCCCCCCAGCGCTCTGCACCCTCAGTGACTGTTGTGTGAAGTGTGCTGAGAGGAAAATGGCGCACAGCTGCAGTGCTGTGCGCTACCTTTATGAAGACTCAGGAGTCTTCAGCCGCCGATTTTGGACCTCTTCTCTCTTCAGCGTCTGCAAGGGGGCCGGCGGCGCGGCTCCGGTGACCATCCAGGCTGTACCTGTGATCGTCCCTCTGGAGCTAGTGTCCAGTAGCCAAGCAGCAAATCCACTCTGCACGCAGGTGAGTTCACTACTTCTCCCCTAAGTCCCTCGTTGCAGTGATCCTGTTGCCAGCAGGACTCACTGTAAAGTAAAAAACCTAAGCTAAACTTTCTCTAAGCAGCTCTTTAGGAGAGCCACCTAGATTGCACCCTTCTCGTTCGGGCACAAAATCTAACTGGAGGAGGGTCATAGGGGGAGGAGCCAGTGCACACCACCTGATCTGGTAAAAGCTTTACTTTTTTGTGCCCTGTCTCCTGCGGAGCCGCTATTCCCCATGGTCCTTTCAGGAACCCCAGCATCCACTTAGGACGATAGAGAAAATCACTTTTATTAGAACAACTAGGTGCTTCATCGCGCCCTACGGGCGCTCTTCACACCGTCGCAAGGGGCTACGCCCCCTTAACCCTTGCATGCCTTTCTGGGGTTTAATATTTGTATTATATGGAGTATTACCTGCATTCCTTTGTTAGTGGTTAAATATTGCACAATGAAAGGGCGTGCGATGGTGAAGGAGGCGCAGCCCCTTGCGACGGCGTGAACAGCACCTGCAGGGCACGATGTACAGAATGTAGCGGGTGCGGGGGGGGACTGCGGATGGTGTCTGTAGATGCTGCGGGTGGAGGGGAGGCAGAAGTGGGGGTGGGGCCCGGATGGGGAAGGTTCGGGAGGTGCTGCGCGTGGGGGAGGGGCAGACGAGTGGGGGATGCAGATGGGGGAGGGGTCCGGAGGCACTGCAGGTGGGGGAGGGGCAGGGGTGCCACGGGTGGGAGAGGGGCAGGTGTGGGGATGTTGTGGATGGGTGAAGGGTTCCGGAGGTGCTGTGGGATGGGTGTGCCGGGGGTTGGGTAGGGGACCGCAGGCACCATGGGTAGGGTAGGGGCAGGTACGGGTGTTGCGGCGGATGGGAAAGGAGGTCCGGAGGTGGTGGAGGGGCAGGTGCGGGGGTGCCATTGGTGGGGGAGGGGTGGGTGAGGGGGGGACCGCTGATGGAGGAGGGTGTCTGCAGATGCTGCGGGTGGAGGGGGGCAGGTGTGGGGGGAGACGTATAAGGGGGGTGAATGGTGGAAGGGGCCTGGAGGTGCTGTGGGTGGTGAAGGGGTGGAGAAGGTGGAGCCACGGGTGGTGTAGGGGGTCTGGAGGCACAGCATGTGGGGGAGGGGTGGAGTGCCGCATGTGGTGGAGGGGAAGGTGCGGAGGTGTAGTGCATTGGGGAGAGGTCTGGAGGCGCTGCGGGTACTGTACATGCCATAAAAGGTAGTTGGAGGGTATGCAGTAACAGGGCCAGGACAGGGGTGACAGGGTCAGTACAGGGTTGACGGGGCCAGGACAGGGGTGACGGTGCCAGGACAGGGGTGACGGGGCCAGGACAGGGGTGACGGGGCCAGGACAGGGGTGACAGGGCCAGGACAGAAATGATAGGGACAGGATAGGGGTGACAGGGCCAGGGTAGGGGCGGCAGGACCAGGACAGGGGTGACGGGGCCAGTATAGGGTTGACAGGTCAAGCACAGGGGTGACAGGGCCAGGATAGGGGTAACAGGGCCAGCATAAGGGTGACAGGGCCAGGATAAGGGTGAAAGGGCCAGGATAAGGGTGAAAGGGCCAGATTAAGGGTGGCAGGGCAAGGCCAGGGGTGACAGGGACATGACAGAACACAGGGCCCGGGAGAGATTGGTATTAGGGACAAAACAGTGGTGACAGACAGATGTGTCTTACCGGAGTCACTGCTGCTGGCTGCTGCTGTTCCATTCCAACCTGTTGGGATCTGCTGCTGCTGGAGACTTGGCATGGCTGACTCTCTCAGGCTGGAGTCCTGCTTTCTCTGCCAGTCCGCACCCCCCCCCCCCCCCCTCCTCAGTCACACACCGCAGACCTCGCGCAGCTGCCGGGCACTGTGGTAAGGTGAGACTGGAAATGACTGGTTAGCCCCCAGGAGATGCTGCGGCTGGAGGGAGGAGGGGGTCATAGCATGCACGTGGCGCGGACCTCACGGCTTCCGGGCACTGTGGTAAGGGGAGACTGGGAGTGACTGGTTAGCTCCCAGGAGACGCTGCGGCTGGAGGGAGGAGTGGGTCAGAGCCTGCAAGCAAATCGGATTTCTGCAGCGCTACCCGCCAGCTAAAGTGTGTGAATGAGCTGGGCGCACTCCACTGCGGGTGGCAGCGCTGCAGCTAGCGGTGGGGTTGCCGGGGCTGGAGATAACAGAGGCAGTATGGAACCTGCACAGCGGCAGGTGCCCTACTAAACTGCAGCTAAGAAGCGTGGAGTGTGTCAGAAAGTGACGCTCCTCCGCACCAGAGAGACCCTGCTGAGTATGCCGATGTGGGGGGTCAAGCACACAGTGAGCCGGTGCCCGTCTGTCTGTATGACATACCCCTCACACACCCCCATACCTCCCAAATGTCCCGATTTTCGCGGGACAGTCCCATTTTTTGGGGTCTGTCCCGCTGTCCCACCCGCGGGTCGCAGTGTCTGGTGGGGGGGGGGGCAGTTGGAAAGCTCCTGTACTCGCTGTTCTGCTTAGCAGAGCAGCGGTGAATAGTGGAGACAGAGGGAGAGGGGGCATCAGGGGGTACGGATTACGGGGGGGGGTTCCAGCAGCAGAGCCGGATTAAGGGGGGGGGTGGCCAGGGGATACGTACCACAGTTTTAGGGGGCCCCCCGGCTGGAGTAGCTCTGTCCCAGCTCAGAAGCTTCCCCCGTCCTGCCAGCAACAGCGGCAGCATTGTGCTACAGTCAGCCCACGCTGCTGCATATTGGCAGGTCTGTGGTGTTGCAGGGAGGCAGCAGTCTCCCTGCTTTCTTCTGCCTGTGCGGGTGTGTAGGGGGAGCGACCACCTCCTCTGGATTTAGCCCTAGCTGAGGGGCCAAAATCCCATTAAAAAAATAAAAATAAAAATCGGAATTTGCATAAGGGGGCGTGGCCGCGCGGGCCGCGATTAGGCCACGCCCCCAACCCACAGCAGGCACAGCAATGAGATAGGGCTCCCCTGTCTCAAGTGCCCTGTGCCCCCCGGACTCATAATCAGCCCCTGGGGGCATGCCAGCAGCTCACAGAGCGCTGGGCAAGCCCCCTCACTGACGAAAACGGGGGCCCTCCCGTGAAGCCACGCCCCCTTTTCGCCGAGTGTGTTTCCCTCCTTCTGCCTGGAGAAAGCTCCTGCAGAAAGCTGGGAGGTATGCACCCCTGCCTGTGACATGCCCAATGCCCATGCTATCTGCTTCTAGTCTCCTGTAGATTTGGCCAGATCTCTGTGACTCATTTGAATAACTCCGCCCACTGTTGTGACTCCGCCCAGCATTAGCAAATGAATCACAAGGTCACAGAATAGGGCTATTATATAGGAGATAGAAGTTCCAAACAGGTAGTGGACAGGAAACTCAGGCCAGCCCTTTGGATGTCTTCAAGGCTGAATCTGATTACCATATACAAAGGAACTGGTGACTCATCGTGAATCCCTCCCCCAGAAACTAGATAACACATTGATCACAAAGGAGCTCAGTGGCTTTTTGGTCTCAGAGGATGATGGACTTGCTGCCAGTTTAGTTCCTGTATTTATTTACAGAGAGAGGGAGACATAAGATGCATTGGAGGGAATGGTAATTGTATCACTGGCATGTAACTGAAACTGTATGTAATGGCATATAACTGTATGTAATTGTATGTTCTAACTGCTTACTGTGTGAGTGTAACCATGTAACTATAGGTATACTGTACTTTGTAATATATATTGAATCCATATCCTTTTTAATAACAAATATATACATCAATGAGCTTTGGAACTCAGATAATGTTTGGGTGTATTGTTTTCTCTTATGGGATGCAGTGTTTTGCGATGTATAGCGCACATTCATGGGATATGGCAATAAGAGGTGCAGGCGTTTACAATATATATTAGAGCGGGCACTGTGATGTATCCCGTTATCGCACTGCGAGGTATCCCGTTATCGCACTGCGAGGTATCCCGTTATCGCACTGCGAGGTATCCCGTTATCGCACTGCGATGTATCCCGTTATCGCACTGCGATGTACTCCGTTATCGCACTGCGATGAACTCCGTTATCGCACTGCGATGTACTCCGTTATCGCACTGCGATGTACTCCGTTATCGCACTGCGATGTATCCCGGGTATACCGTTATCGCACTGCAATGTACTCCGTTATCGCACTGCGATGTATCCCGTTATCGCACTGCGATGTACTCCGTTATCGCACTGCGATGTATCCCGTTATCGCACTGCAATGTATCTCGTTATCGCACTGCGATGTACCCCGTTATCGCACTGCGATGTATCCCGTCATCGCACTGCGATGTACTCCGTCATCGCACTGCGATGTACTCCGTCATCGAACTGCGATGTATCCCGTCATCGCACTGCGATGTATCCCGTCATCGCACAGCGAGGTATCCCGTCATCGCACTGCGATGTATCCCGTTATCGCACTGCGATGTATCTCGTTATCGCACTGCGATGTACCCCGTTATCGCACTGCGATGTATCCCGTCATCGCACTGCGATGTACTCCGTCATCGCACTGCGATGTACTCCGTCATCGAACTGCGATGTATCCCGTCATCGCACTGCGATGTATCCCGTCATCGCACTGCGAGGTATCCCGTCATCGCACTGCGATGTATCCCGTCATCGCACTGCGATGTACTCCGTTATTGCACTGCGATGTATCCCGTTATCGCACTGCGAGGTATCCCGTTATCGCACTGCGAGGTATCCCGTTATCGCACTGCGAGGTATCCCTTTATCGCACTGCGATGTACTCCGTTATCGCACTGCGATGTACTCCGTTATCGCACTGCGATGTATCCCGTTATCGCACTGCGATGTAACCCGTTATCGCACTGCGGTGTACTCCGTCATCGCACTGCGATGTATCCCGTCATCGCACTGCGATGTATCCCGTCATCGCACTGCGATGTATCCCGTCATCGCACTGCGATGTATCCCGTCATCGCACTGCGATGTATCCCGTCATCGCACTGCGATGTATCCCGTCATCGCACTGCGATGTACTCCGTCATTGCACTGTGATGTATCCCGTCATCGCACTGTGATGTACTCCGTCATCGCAATTTATCACATCTTATCCACAATGGGCGGGATGTACTAAGGGAAAAATGCGGTAAAACCCCCGTTTTCGGGGGTTTTACAGCATTTTCAAATGTACTAAGACCCGGCTGCCGGCTTTTCGCCTCCCAGGGTATCGCCATCCAAAGCCTATGGGCTTCTTATCCCTGGCCGCTGCCCCTGCCGCACACGCCTCCCCCCCTCCCCCCCGGCATACCTTCCTCCAGGCTGCCCTGGTATCAGAAGGTAGTCTCCTCCTCTCCCTAGCAACGCAGCCGGAGGTCCTTCCTGGTGCAGGGGGGAGGAGGAGGCGCCGGGGGCAGCCAGCTAATGCTTCCCGGCGTGCAGGCATTGTGGCGACCCATTGAGGTGACGGAGACCCCCCGCAGACCACCTCACAGGTATCGCGGGGGGCCTCCATCACCACATTGCGATGTTGATCTCATATGTTAGTACATATGCGATCAACATCGCTGCGATAAGCGGCAATGTATCTTAATACATCCCGTCCTATGTGAGAGGGTTACTCATAATATCTAACATGCCTCCTGATTGTCATTTATATCAGTGTCACAATGTAGTATATACATGTGTGTAAATGACACAACTCCCATATTACAGTGTACTGTATTATCCTCTATGTATCACACGCAGTGCCCTTACACTATATGGACGCCTGACCATTGCACCAGCAGGGACTGGAATATGGAGCTGTAACCGCTTCCACTCTCCTTGAGAGGCTTCCGCAAGACTTTGGGGTGTTTCTGTGGGAACTTGGGCCCATTCATCCTGTAGAGCATTTATGAGGTCAGGCTCTGATGTTAGAAGTGTGGGCCTGGCTCGCAATCTCCGTTCCAGATCATCCCAAAGGTGCTGGATGGGGTTGAGGTCAGGGCTCCGTGAGGGCCAGTCAGGTTCTTCTACACCGAACTCCTCAAACGTTAAACATTTCTTTCTATATTAAATGAAGAGTCTGGTTTTGCCTACAGTACAGAACAGCGTATACTGCAGTAGATAACTCACAAAGCGACTACATCAGGTAACTTTTATTAAACCGGAAGCCCTGGTGGTGAAGCCTCACAGTTCCTTTATTTGGGTAAAATAGGTCCATTAAATATTATATACATCCATGTGTAATGTGAAAGTGGCCGGCCTAGTCCTCTAGACTACGGAACGCCGTCTGCATCTCCTCATAGAGCTGTGCATAGTCCGCTTTGATCTTGGCTTCTCCGTCCTTTACTGGATCCTGAGAGAAAAAGATTCAGCGTTACATAGTACATGTGGGATCGGTATGTTATACCGCTGCTCGGGATGCCGAATGTCATTATATCGACATCGGTATCCCGAGCGGTGTAATGTCGGCAGGGGGGCGAGCGCAACAAAGGTGTCGTAGATACCGATAGAGCGGGAATCACCTACTTGTCAGTATACTGGCGGAGGTATGGTAACCCAGTTGGGATTCTGGCGGTGGTATTGTGACAGCCAGGATCCTGACGAGTGGTATGCTGACCGTAAACCATACATGTATGTGACGACGTTACCGAGATCAGATAACAATAAAACTATAATTAAACATTAAAATACTCATATAGGCAATCAAAATCCCATTATTTCTCTTTCATAGCCTTAGAAAGTATACTTAAAGTTCATATTAAATAAAAAAGGGACATAACTCATCTGCCTTAGGTTGACTAATTCTAATTGAACCCACTTTCTTTGCACTAAAAAATAAAGTAAAGTAATGTATAATGAACTCTTGTAGTCAGGCAAGATTGATAAAACTATTTTTTCTCCATATTTTTATTGGCAAAGGGTCAAAATTTCAAAAGTGATACGGGGATTAGGCACTGAGATAATAGTGATACGTGGATTAGGCACTGAGATAATAGTGATACAGGGATTATGCACTGTGATAATAGTGATACAGGGATTAGGCACTGAGATAATAGTGATATGGGGATTAAGCACTGTGATGATAGTGATATGTGGATTAGGCACTGTGTATAGTGATATGGGGATTAGGCACTGTGATAATAGTGATATGAGGATTAGGCACTGAGATAATAGTGATATGGGGATTAGGCACTTAGATAATAGTAATATAGGGATTAGGCACTGAGATAATAGTGATAAAGGGATTAGGCACTGAGATAATAGTGATATGTGGATTAGGCACTGAGATAATAGTGATATGGGGATTAGGCACTGAGATAATAGTGATATGGGGATTAGGCACTTAGATAATAGTAATATAGGGATTAGGCACTGAGATAATAGTGATAAAGGGATTAGGCACTGAGATAATAGTGATATGTGGATTAGGCACTGAGATAATAGTGATACGTGGATTAGGCACTGAGATAATAGTGATATGGGGATTAGGCACTGTGATAATAGTAATATAGGGATTAGGCACTGAGATAATAGTGATAAAGGGATTAGGCACTGAGATAATAGTGATATGTGGATTAGGCACTGAGATAATAGTGATACGTGGATTAGGCACTGAGATAATAGTGATATGGGGATTAGGCACTGTGATAATAGTGATATGGGGATTAGGCACTGCGATAATAGTGATATGGGGGATTAGGCACTGTGATAATAGTGATATGGGGATTAGGCACTGAGATAATAGTGATAAAGGGATTAGGCATTGTGATGGGAATTTTTTTTCCAGATACACCTCACAAAAAAACAGCAACAGGAGTGGCATTTCTGAGCAATTTTTTAAAAGTTTGAACAACACCAGAAATCAATTATTTGAATATTCAATTTAAAAACTTGCACATACAGTCTTGCTCTAGCCTAAATACCTTCTTTCACAAACACACAATGCACCTCAAATTGTTGTACCTCATTGCACTCCATGCTATTATCTTCAAAGCACATACATTGTCTACTCTCCCTGCAACCCACCCCTCTGTACAAATTGCCACCTCAATTATCCACACACCTCATATTAACACTCGCAAGCTTTTTACTCATCTTTGTACTTTAACAATAACATCCACATGTGGACACCATAAAAAACATTCACAAACCTCATACAACTATATTTACTTCTCTCTCTTACTGCTATTAGCTGGTGACATTTCACCAAATCCAGGCCCCAAACACCTGCCCCACTCACATTCACCTGATTCACAGCAATATAGAAATACAGCTAACCTCATAAACATAACATGTCTACCATCACCCTCCAAATCCCTAAAATGTGACTTATGGAATGCATGCTCTGTTTGTAACAAACTAACATCTGTTCACGACCTCTTCATATCTAACAACCTCAACCTGCTGGCTATTACAGAATCATGGCTCACACAACCAAACAAGGCTTGCCCTGCAGCACTGTCACATGGTGGTCTCCACTTCACACACACCCCCAGGCCTGGTAACTGTAAAGGAGGTGGGGTTGGATTATTACTTTCCCAATCTTTCACATACACTGTTGTACCATAGGTTCCATCACTCACATTCACATAATTTGAAGTACATTCTATAAGAATTTACACTCCTTTCTCTCTGCGTGTTGCTGCTATCTATCGCCCACCTGGGCATCCCAAACAATTTCTGGAAGATTTTTCTTTCTGGCTCCCTTACTTCCTATCCTCTGATATCTCCACCATTATCATGGGAGATTTCAATATTACTATTGATAGTCTAAAATCTGCTACTCATGCCTGTAATCTACTCTCTCTAACCTCCTCTCTCGGCCTCTCACAATGGACTGACTCCTCTACTCATCAGGAGGGCAATATGCTAGAAAGGAAAGAATTGTCTCTTTGTTGGCGCACTTTAAGAAGAAGAGTAAGTATATTTAAAATTTAACTTTTAATTTCATCATATTAAAAAATACCTGAGAATGTGAAAAATCATGAGACAACAATCACAAACATTACATAAAATAAAGATAATGAGAAATCCTCCTATGTGTCTTGATTGTATTTGTATAATTTATAGTTCCTTTAAGTGTGTGCAGCAATAGCTCAACTCTTGTCGCAAAAGCAGTGACTGCTCGATCAGACCCCTATTTATTGGGGTACCTCTATTAATACAAATTATAACCCTTATTTATTGGGGTACAGTTTGATATCAGCTGTGGAAATTGTACTGGTGCATTAGTGAATGTTCATATCAGTCTAAGGGTGAAGCTACAAGCCTAACACGCTGTTGAATTAAATCAGCACAGTATGCAGATATACTCTGACATGGCTGTGGAAACTTCGTGCAATAAACGCACATAACAAACAGCTCATACCAATTTAAATAAAAGGATACAGCAGTGAGTCAATCACATCATAATAAGGAGAATAGAAACATGCAGTCCCAGTGGCAGCTGTTGTAATGTTCAGAATAAAACTGTAAAGGTCCATACACACTTAACGATAAAATGAGCGACGTCGCTCATTTTCCCCCTCCTTGAGCGACGTCGCTCATTTTATCATCAAGTGTGTATGCCGCCAGCGACGACCGATGCGCAGCCCCGCGGGTCGGCAACGATCGTCGCTGTCGGTAGGGCATGCATGAAGGATGTGGACTGTCGTCCACGACCTTCATGCAGGGCTGGCGGGGGCGTGACGTCACTGAGTAATATGAGCGGTCATATCGCTCAGTGCGTACAGGCGGCCGCCGACCGGCCGGCCCGGGAGGGGGAAACGTTAGACGATGTCGCTCACAGAGCGACATCGTCTAATGTGTATGGGCCTTAAGAGCCATGGTTTGTTGCAATTTTTTGTAACAGGAATAGAGCAGTCATATGTGAGAGACACAAATTAGCGATTTTTGATAAACCAATCCAGCATAATACACTGAAAAAATCTTTGTGTGATAAACACACACAGTGGATAGTTCACATTTACTGTATAAGAATTTATGTGGTGGCGCTGTATATCTGACCAAGAAATGCTTTCTGTAGGTTACTCTGTGTAACTGATAGACACAGAAGTGTGTTTATAACCATCTACAGAGGCATAGAGATAATCTGCAATCCCAGTGGGATCGCTTCATTATAACCATGGACTGACGGAATTCTTTAGACAGCAACAGAATAGATATATGATAAAGCCACAAATGAGCTATGATCATTGGTTTATACGTTATAACAATTACCCACAGTTACTGTGCATAGAATCGACACGACTTGGTCCCACATGTATATGCACCATTATGAATAAAGAATAAAATTGAACCGCAAATTTTCAAGTGACTGCTGGATACAGTGATATATCCTTATAATTTGAATTAATAGAAGTACCCCAATAAATAAGGGTTATAATTTGTATTAACAGAGGTACCCCAATAAATAGGGGTCTGATCGAGCAGTCACTGCTTTTGCGACAAGAGTTGAGCTATTGCTGCACACACTTAAAGGAACTATAAATTATACAAATACAATCAAGACACATCGGAGGATTTCTCATTATCTTTATTTTATGTAATGTTTGTGATTGTTGTCTCATGATTTTTCACATTCTCAGGTATTTTTTAATATGATGAAATTAAAAGTTAAATTTTAAATATACTTACTCTTCTTCTTAAAGTGCGCCAACAAAGAGACAATTCTTTCCTTTCTAGCATATTCTCTTCCATTTTTATTGTCTATGGCGGTACCCCCATATAATGGGTGGTCTTCAGTATGCCGGCGGTCGGGCTCCCGGCGACCAGCATACCGGCGCCAGGAGCCCGACAGCCGGCATACCGACACTTATTCTCCCTCGTGGGGGTCCACGACCCCCCTGGAGGGAGAATAAAATAGTGCCCGTAGCGTGGTGAGCGCAGCGAGCCCGCAAGGGGCTCATTTGCGCTCGCCACACTGTCGGTGAGCCGGCGGTCGGGCTCCCGGTGCCGGTATGCTGGTCGCCGGGAGCCCAACCGCCGGCATATCGTAGTGAGCCCCCATATAACATCATGAATTGATTTATAATAATAAAATTGGGGAATTACATTAGTTCACCATTTTTAATATTAAACTGAAATAAGTCCAGTGCAGAGGATTTCTCCCCTCTCCCCTCCCTTGAATCCATACTCATCAGGAGGGCCACTGCCTTGATCTTGCATACACCAGACTAGGCTCAGTTTCTGTATTCACTAACACTGCTTTCCCTCTCTCAGATCACAACGTTATCACCTGCATGCTCTCCTCTAATACTTCAAACTCCTCCAATCCTCCTCAATCCCACAGAAATATTAATGCAATTAATCTTCAAGAACTTTCAGGCTGTTTCACACACTCCGGTTTTCACCGGTTGGCAAAAAGCCGGACAAACTTTGTCCAGCTTTGTGCCATCCGGCAATGTCTTTCCCACACAACGGCTTTGAGCCGTGTTTTATGCTGTGCAAATGCGCAGCATCTTGTGTGTGAAAGCTCCCCTTCATACACACGGTTCACTGCCTACAAGGACGGCACGGCTTCGGCAGCCGGACCTTTCAGTGGATATTTCCGGCTGCCAGGCAAGTGCCGTGTGAAAGGACCATACCCCTTACATTGTAAATTAGAATACCGGCACGGGAAAAAGCCATCCAGCTTTTTTCCTGCACGGCAAAAACCGCTGCGTGTGAAACAGCCCCCTGACCTCACTGCAACAACTGCTTTCACCTATTTCTGCATTCACTTCTCCTGAGATGGTTGTATCACACCGGAACCAGACCCTAGAGAGAGCCCTTGATGAAGTGGCTTCAGCGAACCATCACACTCCATGTAGACCTAGATGTCAACCGTGGCACTCTAAAGTAACAAGACGCCTACAAAAACTGTCACGTAAAGTAGAACGCTAGTGGTGTAAATCTCGTATTCCTGGTGACTTCCTCACATATAAGGCTGTCTACCACTCTTAACGTAATGCCCTGGACGCTACCAAACAAACCTATTTCCAGGCAGAAGCTCACATTGTGTCCTTCCCTGGCCACACAGCGTTATTATTAATATGGGTTTGCTGATTTGGTGCCATTTCTATCAGTAATGTGGTTTCTTTAGAACTGTTGTCTTAATGAAGGGTTACTGTCCTCAGGGTCATTCCGTGTCAGGTCACCCAGGCATGACACCCACCCACTCAGATTTTCAAGATACTTTGTACATGATATTACCACATAGCTTCTAATATATGTCCATTTTTTATTCTCTAGGCCTCATAGTTTTTGATCTATAGGGGGTCAAATTATTATTTATTAACAGTTTCTTATGGCGTAGCAAATTCCATTGTTCTTTACAACTGGACACAATTAGAAGACAAAACTGGGTAAAAACAAACAGTCAGAGGTAGGAGGGCCCTGCTCGCAAGCTCACAATCTATGGGGAAATAGGCTTTGATACACAAAGATAGGTGCTATCTATTGCATATTTATCAACCAGATTGCAAAGGATCTTGGTGGGCTGCATGATATCACAGTCATTGAACCCTCCTCATGAATCTCCTGACGCTAGAAATGGGGCCACGTTATATAGTCTGCAGCAGTGGTGGACCCGATCTGAACCCTCCTTATGATTCTCCTGACAGTAGAAATGAGGCCACGTTATATAGACTGCAGCAGTGGTGGACCCGATCTGAACCCTCCTTATGAATCTCCTGACAGTAGAAATGGGGCCACGTTATATAGACTGCAGCAGTGGTGGACCCGATCTGAACCCTCCTTATGATTCTCCTGACAGTAGAAATGAGGCCACGTTATATAGACTGCAGCAGTGGTGGACCCGATCCAAACCCTCCTTATGATTCTCCTGACACTAGAAATGGGGCCACGTTATATAGACTGCAGCAGTGGTGGACCCGATCTGAACCCTCTTTATGATTCTTCTGACAGTAGAAATGGGGCCACGTTATATAGTCTGCAGCAGTCGTGGACCCGATCTGAACCCTCCTTATGATTCTCCTGACAGTAGAAATGAGGCCACGTTATATAGACTGCAGCAGTGGTGGACCCGATCCGAACCCTCCTTATGATTCTCCTGACACTAGAAATGGGGCCACGTTATATAGACTGCAGCAGTGGTGGACCCGATCTGAACCCTCTTTATGATTCTCCTGACAGTAGAAATAGGGCCACGTTATGTAGTCTGCAGCAGTGGTGGACCCGATCTGAACCCTCCTCATGATTCTCCTGACAGTAGAAATGGGGCCACGTTATATAGACTGCAGCAGTGGTGGACCCGATCTGAACCCTCTTTATGATTCTTCTGACAGTAGAAATGGGGCCACGTTATAAAGTCTGCAGCAGTGGTGGACCCGATCTGAACCCTCCTTATGAATCTCCTGACAGTAGAAATGGGGCCACGTTATGTAGTCTGCAGCAGTGGTGGACCCGACCTGAACCCTCCTCATAATTCTCTTGACAGTAGAAATGGGGCCACATTATATAGACTGCAGCAGTGGTGGACCCGATCTGAACCCTCCTCATGATTCTCCTGACAGTAGAAATGGGGCCACGTTATATAGACTGCAGCAGTGGTGGACCCGATCTGAACCCTCCTTATGATTCTCCTGACGCTAGAAATGAGGCCACGTTATATAGACTGCAGCAGTGGTGGACCCGATCTGAACCCTCCTCATGATTCTCCTGACAGTAGAAATGGGGCCACGTTATATAGACTGCAGCAGTGGTGGACCCGATCTGAACCCTCTTTATGATTCTTCTGACAGTAGAAATGGGGCCACGTTATAAAGTCTGCAGCAGTGGTGGACCCGATCTGAACCCTCCTTATGAATCTCCTGACAGTAGAAATGGGGCCACGTTATGTAGTCTGCAGCAGTGGTGGACCCGATCTGAACCCTCCTCATAATTCTCTTGACAGTAGAAATGGGGCCACATTATATAGACTGCAGCAGTGGTGGACCCGATCTGAACCCTCCTCATGATTCTCCTGACAGTAGAAATGGGGCCACGTTATATAGCCTGCAGCAGTGGTGGACCCGATCTGAACCCTCCTTATGAATCTCCTGACAGTAGAAATGGGGCCACGTTATGTAGTCTGCAGCAGTGGTGGACCCGATCTGAACCCTCCTCATAATTCTCTTGACAGTAGAAATGGGGCCACATTATATAGACTGCAGCAGTGGTGGACCCGATCTGAACCCTCCTCATGATTCTCCTGACAGTAGAAATGGGGCCACGTTATAAAGTCTGCAGCAGTGGTGGACCCGATCTGAACCCTCCTTATGAATCTCCTGACAGTAGAAATGAGGCCACGTTATATAGTCTGCAGCAGTGGTGGACCCGACCTGAACCCTCCTCATAATTCTCTTGACAGTAGAAATGGGGCCACATTATATAGACTGCAGCAGTGGTGGACCCGATCTGAACCCTCCTCATGATTCTCCTGACAGTAGAAATGGGGCCACGTTATATAGACTGCAGCAGTGGTGGACCCGATCTGAACCCTCCTTATTATTCTCCTGATGCTAGAAATGAGGCCACGTTATATAGACTGCAGCAGTGGTGGACCCGATCTGAACCCTCCTCATGATTCTCCTGACAGTAGAAATGGGGCCACGTTATATAGACTGCAGCAGTGGTGGACCCGATCTGAACCCTCTTTATGATTCTTCTGACAGTAGAAATGGGGCCACGTTATAAAGTCTGCAGCAGTGGTGGACCCGATCTGAACCCTCCTTATGAATCTCCTGACAGTAGAAATGGGGCCACGTTATGTAGTCTGCAGCAGTGGTGGACCCGATCTGAACCCTCCTCATAATTCTCTTGACAGTAAAAATGGGGCCACATTATATAGACTGCAGCAGTGGTGGACCCGATCTGAACCCTCCTCATGATTCTCCTGACAGTAGAAATGGGGCCACGTTATATAGACTGCAGCAGTGGTGGACCCGATCTGAACCCTCCTTATGATTCTCCTGACGCTAGAAATGAGGCCACGTTATATAGACTGCAGCAGTGGTGGACCCGATCTGAACCCTCCTTATGATTCTCCTGACAGTAGAAATGGGGCCACGTTATGTAGTCTGCAGCAATGGTGGACCCGATCTGAACCCTCTTTATGATTCTCCTGACAGTAGAAATGAGGCCACGTTATATAGACTGCAGCAGTGGTGGACCCGATCCGAACCCTCCTTATGATTCTCCTGACAGTAGAAATGGGGCCACGTTATATAGTCTGCAGCAGTGGTGGACCCGATCCGAACCCTCCTTATGATTCTCCTGACACTAGAAATGGGGCCACGTTATATAGACTGCAGCAGTGGTGGACCCGATCTGAACCCTCTTTATGATTCTCCTGACAGTAGAAATGAGGCCACGTTATATAGACTGCAGCAGTGGTGGACCTGATCCGAACCCTCCTTATGATTCTCCTGACAGTAGAAATGGGGCCACGTTATATAGTCTGCAGCAGTGGTGGACCCGATCCGAACCCTCCTTATGATTCTCCTGACACTAGAAATGGGGCCACGTGATATAGACTGCAGCAGTGGTGGACCCGATCTGAACCCTCTTTATGATTCTCCTGACAGTAGAAATGAGGCCACGTTATATAGTCTGCAGCAGTGGTGGACCCGATCTGAACCCTCCTTATGATTCTCCTGACAGTAGAAATAGGGCCACGTTATGTAGTCTGCAGCAGTGGTGGACCCGATCTGAACCCTCCTCATGATTCTCCTGACAGTAGAAATGGGGCCACGTTATATAGACTGCAGCAGTGGTGGACCCGATCTGAACCCTCCTCATGATTCTCCTGACAGTAGAAATGGGGCCACGTTATATAGACTGCAGCAGTGGTGGACCCGATCTGAACCCTCTTTATGATTCTTCTGACAGTAGAAATGGGGCCACGTTATGTAGTCTGCAGCAGTGGTGGACCCGATCTGAACCCTCCTCATAATTCTCTTGACAGTAGAAATGGGGCCACGTTATATAGACTGCAGCAGTGGTGGACCCGATCTGAACCCTCCTCATGATTCTCCTGACAGTAGAAATGGGGCCACGTTATATAGACTGCAGCAGTGGTGGACCCGATCTGAACCCTCCTCATGATTCTCCTGACAGTAGAAATGGGGCCACGTTATATAGTCTGCAGCAGTGGTGGACCCGATCTGAACCCTCCTCATGATTCTCCTGACAGTAGAAATGGGGCCACGTTATATAGACTGCAGCAGTGGTGGACCCGATCTGAACCCTCCTCATAATTCTCTTGACAGTAGAAATGGGGCCACGTTATATAGACTGCAGCAGTGGTGGACCCGATCTGAACCCTCCTCATGATTCTCCTGACAGTAGAAATGGGGCCACGTTATATAGACTGCAGCAGTGGTGGACCCGACCTGAACCCTCCTCATGATTCTCCTGACAGTAGAAATGGGGCCACGTTATATAGACTGCAGCAGTGGTGGACCCGACCTGAACCCTCCTCATGATTCTCCTGACAGTAGAAATGGGGCCACGTTATATAGACTGCAGCAGTGGTGGACCCGATCTGAACCCTCCTCATGATTCTCTTGACAGTAGAAATGGGGCCACGTTATATAGACTGCAGCAGTGGTGGACCCGATCTGAACCCTCCTCATAATTCTCTTGACAGTAGAAATGGGGCCACGTTATATAGACTGCAGCAGTGGTGGACCCGATCTGAACCCTCCTCATGATTCTCCTGACAGTAGAAATGGGGCCACGTTATATAGACTGCAGCAGTGGTGGACCCGATCTGAACCCTCCTTATGAATCTCCTGACAGTAGAAATGGGGCCACGTTATGTAGTCTGCAGCAGTGGTGGACCCGATCTGAACCCTCCTCATAATTCTCTTGACAGTAGAAATGGGGCCACATTATATAGACTGCAGCAGTGGTGGACCCGATCTGAACCCTCCTCATGATTCTCCTGACAGTAGAAATGGGGCCACGTTATAAAGTCTGCAGCAGTGGTGGACCCGATCTGAACCCTCCTTATGAATCTCCTGACAGTAGAAATGGGGCCACGTTATATAGTCTGCAGCAGTAGTGGACCCGACCTGAACCCTCCTCATAATTCTCTTGACAGTAGAAATGGGGCCACATTATAAAGACTGCAGCAGTGGTGGACCCGATCTGAACCCTCCTCATGATTCTCCTGACAGTAGAAATGGGGCCACGTTATATAGACTGCAGCAGTGGTGGACCCGATCTGAACCCTCCTTATGATTCTCCTGACGCTAGAAATGAGGCCACGTTATGTAGTCTGCAGCAGTGGTGGACCCGATCTGAACCCTCCTCATAATTCTCTTGACAGTAGAAATGGGGCCACGTTATATAGACTGCAGCAGTGGTGGACCCGATCTGAACCCTCCTCATGATTCTCCTGACAGTAGAAATGGGGCCACGTTATATAGACTGCAGCAGTGGTGGACCCGATCTGAACCCTCCTCATGATTCTCCTGACAGTAGAAATGGGGCCACGTTATATAGTCTGCAGCAGTGGTGGACCCGATCTGAACCCTCCTCATGATTCTCCTGACAGTAGAAATGGGGCCACGTTATATAGACTGCAGCAGTGGTGGACCCGATCTGAACCCTCCTCATAATTCTCTTGACAGTAGAAATGGGGCCACGTTATATAGACTGCAGCAGTGGTGGACCCGATCTGAACCCTCCTCATGATTCTCCTGACAGTAGAAATGGGGCCACGTTATATAGACTGCAGCAGTGGTGGACCCGACCTGAACCCTCCTCATGATTCTCCTGACAGTAGAAATGGGGCCACGTTATATAGACTGCAGCAGTGGTGGACCCGATCTGAATCCTCCTCATGATTCTCCTGACAGTAGAAATGGGGCCACGTTATATAGACTGCAGCAGTGGTGGACCCGATCTGAACCCTCCTCATGATTCTCTTGACAGTAGAAATGGGGCCACGTTATATAGACTGCAGCAGTGGTGGACCCGATCTGAACCCTCCTCATAATTCTCTTGACAGTAGAAATGGGGCCACGTTATATAGACTGCAGCAGTGGTGGACCCGATCTGAACCCTCCTCATGATTCTCCTGACAGTAGAAATGGGGCCACGTTATATAGACTGCAGCAGTGGTGGACCCGATCTGAACCCTCCTCATGATTCTCCTGACAGTAGAAATGGGGCCACGTTATATAGACTGCAGCAGTGGTGGACCCGATCTGAACCCTCCTCATGATTCTCCTGACAGTAGAAATGGGGCCAGCTATTGCATACATTTGCTTTTCATCACCTACCTTAAACTTCATAGAGCTGAGTTTATAGAAAATGTCTCCTAAATTCTCACGGATTATGGCCCATGTGACCTTGTTTTCTGCCTGAGCCGTGGCTTCCACCGCATGCCGCGCCATCTCATAAAATGCGATCATGTTCTGTAACATTCCCACAGTCTTGTAGAAAGGACAATATCTGCAGACAAAGCAAATAAATCTTTACTGGCAGATTCTCCAGTGTCCGGCCCTGGAATCTTCTGGGATTCTTTTCTGAAAATACTTATCTATTATCTGTACAGTATATTGGATTTGTTTAATCAATTTGTGTTTATATGGTCTACCACCTGTTCTTTGACCGATTACACATATTTGACCAGAGCACTACCATGGGACATACTGTAGACAGGGGGTACTGCTCTGGGGCACACCATAGGAAGAGGGCCCTGCTCTGGTGCATACCACAGGCAGGCGGCACTGCTATGGGGCATACCACAGGCAGGGGGTACTACCATGGGACATACCACAGACGGGGCACTGCTATGGGGCATACCACAGGCAGGGGGTACTACCATGGGACATACCACAGACGGGGCACTGCTATGGGGCATACCACAGGGAGGGGGCATTGAAATGGGGAGTATCACACACTGGGTACTGCTATGGGGCATACCATAGACAGGGAGAACTGGCATGGGATGTACCACACACAGGTGGCACTACTAAGAGGTGTGCCACAGGTAGTGGGCACTGCTATGGGGCGTACCACACGTAGGGGGCACTGCTATGGGGCGTACCACACAAAGGGGACACTGCTATGGGGCGTACCACAGGCAGGGGGCCCTGCTATTGGGCGTACCACAGGCAGGGGGCCCTGCTATGGGGTGAACCACAGGCAGGGGGCCCTGCTATGGGTCATACCATAGACAGGGTGAACTGCTACTGACACTGTCTGGTGCAGAGACTGAGACAAGGGTGTCTCCATCTCTGTATGTAGAAAATGGTCCATCAGGGGGGGGTTCCAGGTACTCAGAACTTCACCCTGCGTGTGCGTGCTACTGCAAGTTTAGGAACTATTAATTTACCAGTCTGCTGCTTTCATAATTGATCATTTACCGCATTATCCTCCCGCTATTGTTTCCCTCGATCACCGCGTTATCCTCCCGCTATTGTTTCCCTTGTTCACCGCGTTATCCTCTGGTGAGAGTGTGATAGTGGTAACCTGCTAATCTCTGAGACTGTAGTACTGAGCGTGGCTGCTGTGGCCTGTGTGTGTGGGAGAGTGTGATAGTGGTAACCTGCTAATCTCTGAGACTGTAGTACTGAGCGTGGCTGCTGTGGCATGTGTGTGTGGGAGAGTGTGATAGTGGTAACCTGCTAATCTCTGAGACTGTAGTACTGAGCGTGGCTGCTGTGGCCTGTGTGTGTGGGAGAGTGTGATAGTGGTAACCTGCTAATCTCTGAGACTGTAGTACTGAGCGTGGCTGCTGTGGCATGTGTGTGTGGGAGAGTGTGATAGTGGTAACCTGCTAATCTCTGAGACTGTAGTACTGAGCGTGGCTGCTGTGGCCTGTGTGTGTGGGGAGAGTGTGATGGGGTAACCTGCTAATCTCTGAGCCTGTAGGACTGAGCGTGGCTGCTGTGGCCTGTGTGTGTGGGAGAGTGTGATAGTGGTAACCTGCTAATCTCTGAGACTGTAGTACTGAGCGTGGCTGCTGTGGCCTGTGTGTGTGGGGAGAGTGTGATGGGGTAACCTGCTAATCTCTGAGCCTGTAGGACTGAGCGTGGCTGTTGTGGCCTGTGTGTGGGGGGAGTGTGAAAGCGGTAACCTGCTAATCTCTGAGCCTGTAGGACGGAGCGTGGCTGCTGTGGCCTGTGTGTGTGTGGGAATGTGTGCTGGCGGTGAATGTTGTTACCTGCCGTAGGCGTGTTTGTTACATTTTGAGGGTGTGATTGTTACCTGTCATAGGCTGAGTACCCATTCTGCTGGAGAAAGTCGTCCTTTATTAACTTTGCAACTTCTAAGGTTATTTTATCAGCTTCTGCTAGAGAACCCTGCAAGGAGAATATATAGATAGAATTATGTTCTTATCATATGTGTATTGAATCATTCTCTGTTCTCTCATATATTATATTTCTCTCTCTCTCTCTCTTTATATATATATATACACACACACACAGTATATAGTATATATTTCCAGTACCACGGTTGGCACTCATAGTAACATCCGCCTGGGGTGTGGATACAAAACTCCTCAATGAAGCAGCGTCCCATATATCCAGTTCCATACAAGCAGATGCGGTCACCAGGGACTTGTTACACAGTCCGTTCATTCCTCACATCAGCAATGCAGAGTCCACGTCTGTGTTATCTAGTGTAACCATTATCAAGACATCCAAATGATAGGAGAGACGGAGACAATCTGTGCGCTGCCCGGGACTCCTTATATACCTAGCACCTATATTTACTAACCCCCCCCCCCCCCTCCCCGCCTTCCACTGCTGCCCACATATCATCGTAATTCACACTCCGCTCTTAATGGATACATGGGGGCCAGACAGCACTACTGTACATATACTTCTACAATGGATACATGGGGACCAGACAGCACTACTGTACATATACTTCTACAATGGATACATGGGGACCAGACAGCACTACTGTACATATACTTCTACAATGGATACATGGGGACCAGACAGCACTACTGTACATATACTTCTACAATGGATACATGGGGGCCAGACAGCACTACTGTACATATACTTCTACAATGGATACATGGGGGCCAGACAGCACTACTGTACATATACTTCTACAATGGATACATGGGGACCAGACAGCACTACTGTACATATACTTCTACAATGGATACATGGGGGCCAGACAGCACTACTGTACATATACTTCTACAATGGATACATGGGGGCCAGACAGCACTACTGTACATACACTTCTACAATGGATACATGGGGGCCAGACAGCACTACTGTACATACACTTCTACAATGGATACATGGGGGCCAGACAGCACTACTGTACATATACTTCTACAATGGATACATGGGGGCCAGACAGCACTACTGTACATATACTTCTACAATGGATACATGGGGACCAGACAGCACTACTGTACATACACTTCTACAATGGATACATGGGGGCCAGACAGCACTACTGTACATATACTTCTACAATGGATACATGGGGGCCAGACAGCACTACTGTACATATACTTCTACAATGGACACATGGGGGCCAGACAGCACTACTGTACATATACTTCTACAATGGATACATGGGGGCCAGACAGCACTACTGTACATATACTTCTACAATGGATACATGGGGACCAGACAGCACTACTGTACATATACTTCTACAATGGATACCTGGGGGCCAGACAGCACTACTGTACATATACTTCTACAATGGATACATGGGGACCAGACAGCACTACTGTACATATACTTCTACAATGGATACATGGGGGCCAGACAGCACTACTGTACATATACTTCTACAATGGATACATGGGGGCCAGACAGCACTACTGTACATATACTTCTACAATGGATACATGGGGGCCAGACAGCACTACTGTACATATACTTCTACAATGGATACATGGGGACCAGACAGCACTACTGTACATATACTTCTACAATGGATACATGGGGGCCAGACAGCACTACTGTACATATACTTCTACAATGGATACATGGGGGCCAGACAGCACTACTGTACATATACTTCTACAATGGATACATGGGGGCCAGACAGCACTACTGTACATATACTTCTACAATGGATACCTGGGGGCCAGACAGCACTACTGTACATATACTTCTACAATGGACACATGGGGGCCAGACAGCACTACTGTACATATACTTCTACAATGGATACATGGGGGCCAGACAGCACTACTGTACATATACTTCTACAATGGATACATGGGGACCAGACAGCACTACTGTACATATACTTCTACAATGGATACATGGGGGCCAGACAGCACTACTGTACATATACTTCTACAATGGATACATGGGGGCCAGACAGCACTACTGTACATTAGAGATGAGCGGGTTCGGTTTCTCTGAATCCGAACCCGCCCGAACTTCATGGTTTTTTTCACGGGTCCGAGCAGACTCGGATCCTCCCGCCTTGCTCGGTTAACCCGAGCGCGCCCGAACGTCATCATGACGCTGTCGGATTCTCGCGAGACTCGGATTCTATATAAGGAGCCGCGCGTTGCCGCCATTTTCACACGTGCATTGAGATTGATAGGGAGAGGACGTGGCTGGCGTCCTCTCCATTTAGATTATAAGAGAGAGAGATTTACTGGAGCTTAGGACTAGGAGGAGTACTGTAGAAGTGTAGAGAGTGCAGAGAGTTTACTAGTGAGTGACCACCAGACAGTGCAGTTTATTTAATATATCCGTTCTCTGCCTGAAAAAAGCGATACACACAGTGACTCAGTCACATACCATATCTGTGTGCACTGCTCAGGCTCAGCCCAGTGTGCTGCATCATCTATATATATTATATATCTGTCTGACTGCTCAGCTCACACAGCTTATAATTGTGGGGGAGACTGGGGAGCACTGCAGTGCCAGTTATAGGTTATAGCAGGAGCCAGGAGTACATAATATTATATAGTGAGTGACCACCAGACAGTGCAGTTTATTTAATATATCCGTTCTCTGCCTGAAAAAAGCGATACACACAGTGACTCAGTCACATACCATATCTGTGTGCACTGCTCAGGCTCAGCCCAGTGTGCTGCATCATCTATATATATTATATATCTGTCTGACTGCTCAGCTCACACAGCTTATAATTGTGGGGGAGACTGGGGAGCACTGCAGTGCCAGTTATAGGTTATAGCAGGAGCCAGGAGTACATAATATTATATTAAAATTAAACAGTGCACACTTTTGCTGCAGGAGTGCCACTGCCAGTGTGACTGACCAGTGACCTGACCACACTGACCACCAGTATAGTTAGTAGTATACTTATATTGTGATTGCCTGAAAAAGTTAAACACTCGTCGTGTGACTTCACTTGTGTGTTGTTGTTTTTTTTATTCTATAAAAATAAAACTCATTCTGCTGACAGACAGTGTCCAGCAGGTCCGTCATTATATAATATATAATATATACCTGTCCGGCTGCAGTAGTGATATATATATATTTTTTATATCATTTATCATCCAGTCGCAGCAGACACAGTACGGTAGTTCACGGCTGTGGCTACCTCTGTGTCTGCACTCGGCAGGCAGTCCGTCCATAATTGTATACCACCTAACCGTGGTTTTTTTTTCTTCTTTATACATACATACTACTATGACATCTCTTTATCAACCAGTCTATATTAGCAGCAGACACAGTACAGTACGGTAGTTCACGGCTGTGGCTACCTCTGTGTCTGCACTCGGCAGGCAGTCCGTCCATAATTGTATACCACCTAACCGTGGTTTTTTTTTCTTTCTTCTTTATACATACATAGTTACATAGACATCTCTTTATCAACCAGTCTATATTAGCAGCAGACACAGTACAGTACGGTAGTTCACGGCTGTGGCTACCTCTGTGTCTGCACTCGGCAGGCAGTCCGTCCATAATTGTATACCACCTAACCGTGGTTTTTTTTTCTTTCTTCTTTATACATACATAGTTACATAGACATCTCTTTATCAACCAGTCTATATTAGCAGCAGACACAGTACAGTACGGTAGTTCACGGCTGTGGCTACCTCTGTGTCTGCACTCGGCAGGCAGTCCGTCCATAATTGTATACCACCTAACCGTGGTTTTTTTTTCTTTCTTCTTTATACATACATAGTTACATAGACATCTCTTTATCAACCAGTCTATATTAGCAGCAGACACAGTACAGTACGGTAGTTCACGGCTGTGGCTACCTCTGTGTCTGCACTCGGCAGGCAGTCCGTCCATAATTGTATACCACCTAACCGTGGTTTTTTTTTCTTTCTTCTTTATACATACATAGTTACATAGACATCTCTTTATCAACCAGTCTATATTAGCAGCAGACACAGTACAGTACGGTAGTTCACGGCTGTGGCTACCTCTGTGTCTGCACTCGGCAGGCAGTCCGTCCATAATTGTATACCACCTAACCGTGGTTTTTTTTTCTTTCTTCTTTATACATACATAGTTACATAGACATCTCTTTATCAACCAGTCTATATTAGCAGAAGACACAGTACAGTACGGTAGTTCACGGCTGTGGCTACCTCTGTGTCTGCACTCGGCAGGCAGTCCATAATTGTATACTAGTATCCATCTCCATTGTTTACCTGAGGTGCCTTTTAGTTGTGCCTATTAAAATATGGAGAACAAAAATGTTGAGGTTCCAAAATTAGGGAAAGATCAAGATCCACTTCCACCTCGTGCTGAAGCTGCTGCCACTAGTCATGGCCGAGACGATGAAATGCCAGCAACGTCGTCTGCCAAGGCCGATGCCCAATGTCATAGTACAGAGCATGTCAAATCCAAAACACCAAATATCAGAAAAAAAAGGACTCCAAAACCTAAAATAAAATTGTCGGAGGAGAAGCGTAAACTTGCCAATATGCCATTTACGACACGGAGTGGCAAGGAACGGCTGAGGCCCTGGCCTATGTTCATGGCTAGTGGTTCAGCTTCACATGAGGATGGAAGCACTCAGCCTCTCGCTAGAAAAATGAAAAGACTCAAGCTGGCAAAAGCAGCACAGCAAAGAACTGTGCATTCTTCGAAATCCCAAATCCACAAGGAGAGTCCAATTGTGTCGGTTGCGATGCCTGACCTTCCCAACACTGGACGTGAAGAGCATGCGCCTTCCACCATTTGCACGCCCCCTGCAAGTGCTGGAAGGAGCACCCGCAGTCCAGTTCCTGATAGTCAGATTGAAGATGTCAGTGTTGAAGTACACCAGGATGAGGAGGATATGGGTGTTGCTGGGGAGGAAATTGACCAGGAGGATTCTGATGGTGAGGTGGTTTGTTTAAGTCAGGCACCCGGGGAGACACCTGTTGTCCGTGGGAGGAATATGGCCGTTGACATGCCAGGTGAAAATACCAAAAAAATCAGCTCTTCGGTGTTGATGTATTTCAACAGAAATGCGGACAACAGGTGTCAAGCCGTGTGTTCCCTTTGTCAAGCTGTAATAAGTAGGGGTAAGGACGTTAACCACCTCGGAACATCCTCCCTTATACGTCACCTGCAGCGCATTCATAATAAGTCGGTGACAAGTTCAAAAACTTTGGGTGACAGCGGAAGCAGTCCACTGACCAGTAAATCCCTTCCTCTTGTAACCAAGCTCACGCAAACCACCCCACCAACTCCCTCAGTGTCAATTTCCTCCTTCCCCAGGAATGCCAATAGTCCTGCAGGCCATGTCACTGGCAATTCTGACGATTCCTCTCCTGCCTGGGATTCCTCCGATGCATCCTTGCGTGTAACGCCTACTGCTGCTGGCGCTGCTGTTGTTGCTGCTGGGAGTCGATGGTCATCCCAGAGGGGAAGTCGTAAGCCCACTTGTACTACTTCCAGTAAGCAATTGACTGTTCAACAGTCCTTTGCGAGGAAGATGAAATATCACAGCAGTCATCCTGCTGCAAAGCGGATAACTGAGGCCTTGACAACTATGTTGGTGTTAGACGTGCGTCCGGTATCCGCCGTTAGTTCACAGGGAACTAGACAATTTATTGAGGCAGTGTGCCCCCGTTACCAAATACCATCTAGGTTCCACTTCTGTAGGCAGGCGATACCGAGAATGTACACGGACGTCAGAAAAAGACTCACCAGTGTCCTAAAAAATGCAGTTGTACCCAATGTCCACTTAACCACGGACATGTGGACAAGTGGAGCAGGGCAGGGTCAGGACTATATGACTGTGACAGCCCACTGGGTAGATGTATGGACTCCCGCCGCAAGAACAGCAGCGGCGGCACCAGTAGCAGCATCTCGCAAACGCCAACTCTTTCCTAGGCAGGCTACGCTTTGTATCACCGCTTTCCAGAATACGCACACAGCTGAAAACCTCTTACGGCAACTGAGGAAGATCATCGCGGAATGGCTTACCCCAATTGGACTCTCCTGTGGATTTGTGGCATCGGACAACGCCAGCAATATTGTGTGTGCATTAAATATGGGCAAATTCCAGCACGTCCCATGTTTTGCACATACCTTGAATTTGGTGGTGCAGAATTTTTTTAAAAACGACAGGGGCGTGCAAGAGATGTGTTAGGGTCTCCTGCCCTGTGCTGCCACGTCGTCATGGCAACCGGGAGACAAGTGCTAGTGGAGTAACCTGAGCGCAGCTGATACTCCGGTTCGGGTCTTTTGCTGTGCAGTGGTTATAGGCTCTGTGCACGGCAGGGGATCCGGTGCTGGTTTTTGTGCTCACAGTCTGTGAGGTCTGAGTGGGGCGTGGACAGCACCTGCTTTATAAGGCCTCTTTTCAGGGTAAGCAGATGCTGCTGAATCTTTGTTGGTTAGTCAGTTCATGAAAGTTAGCCAGTACTGTGTAGCTTTGTATTTGTTTGTTGCTTACTGCAAATAGGCCTGGGGATTTGGTATTACACTCTGCCAATCCAGACCTAGCAGTAAGACTGGAGTCAGTCGTTTAGCTTGCTGGGGTTCTGTTACCACTCTGTGAACTTAGCAAGTTTGCGGCTGTATTCTAAGACTTGCCTGTCTAATCCTGTCTCACTGTGCTAGGTGTCAGGGGTCAGTTTAGTGGCAGTAAGCTAAAACCTGTGCACTGCAAGTGAGAAATAGGATTGTGGAGACTCTCCTTGTGTCTATCATTCCATCTCTGACCAAGGAGTTTACTGCCACACCCGTTGGTAACCCTTTAGGGTTTTGCTGTTGCCCTTAGCAACAGCATTTCGGGTTCTCTATGTATTAAAACACAACATCTTGCTTTTTCCATCTGTGCAGTTCTAATACAAAGGAGATACCCAGTTCCTTAGCCTCTGGGCTTCTCTGTTCACTTTGTGTGTATTTTGTTACCCTATTACCTTCTGTGTACGTTATGTCATATTCCCCAGTTTGTCTGTGAGTCCATTTGTTTTGCATAACAGTTCAAACACCAGTACATTCCTGCAGACACTGGAGTGCATAACAGTTCTGACACCAGTACTTTCCTGCAGGCACTGGTGTGCATAACATATTCAGCAGCCTAATACTCCTGTTGAAATTTTGTGGGAATATGGAGCATACCCCTCAAAATACGTTGCAACAGGTGGTCGATCAGGTGCAGGTCCTGACTCGACAATTTAATGATTTGTCCATTAAAATGCACACCTCCCAGGCTGCTGGTGGAGCTCCCGCAGCAGCAGCACCTGCAGGGGTTAAGGAGCCGAAAGTAAATCTCCCAGATCGTTTTTCTGGAGATCGCTCGCAGTTCTTTTGTTTCAAGGAGAGCTGCAAGCTATACTTCCGGCTTAGGCCTCAGTCTTCTGGGTCGGAGATTCAGCGGGTGGGCATAGTGATTTCCTTGCTACAAGGAGACCCACAGGTCTGGGCATATGGGTTGCAGCCTGACTGTCCGTCGCTTAAAAGTGTTGATGCTTTTTTTACGGCACTGGGCATGTTGTATGATGACCCTGACAAGACGGCCTCAGCCGAGGCTCAGATTTCGATCCTTAAGCAAGGGCGAAGGCCAGTTGAGGTTTACTGTACGGAGTTTCGGAGGTTGGCCCATGATACCCAGTGGAATGACCCAGCCCTGAGACACCAGTACCGAAGAGGTCTTTCTAACCAGATAAAGGACCAACTGGTACAATATCCCTTGCCTGATAGCTTGGATCAGCTCATGCAGTTATCCATCCGGGTGGATAGACGGCTGAGAGAGCGTAGGCTTGAAAGGGAGACTGAGATTTCCTTCCTTCCCAAGGGAACCTCAGACTCTGAGGAATTTTCTGAGGAGCCTATGCAGATTGGGGCTACCCGCCTCTCCTCGCGTGAGAAGACGCGGAGGAGACAGCAGGGGTTGTGTTTGTACTGTGGGAATAAAGGTCATGTGGTAGTATCATGCCCAGAAAAGCCGGAAAACTTCAGGGCCTGAGGGTGATGGGAAATATCCTGTCAGGCCAGAAGTCAGAATTTCCCAAGAAGACTTTTATCATTCCGGTGACCTTGAAGATCCTCGGTCAAACTGTCAAGACTGAGGCCTTTGTGGACAGTGGGGCCGACGGGGTTTTTATGGACCGCCAATTCGCCCTGAAACACTCTGTTCCCTTAGTACCCTTGGCATCGGAAATTGAGATTTGTGGGTTAAACGGGGAACCATTATCCCAAGGTAAAATTACCTCTTGCACTAGCCAGATTTCTTTGTTTATTGGAGCCACACACTCTGAAAAATTGTCCTTTTATGTGACTGTCTGTACTTTTGCCCCATTGGTGTTGGGGTTACCCTGGTTAAGGGCCCACAATCCTCAATTTGACTGGGTCTCTAGGGAGATTCTTAGTTGGGGTACTGATTGTTTCAGGAGTTGCTTGAGCCTTCCAGTCAGGCTCTCGCAGCTAAGTTTGCCAGGATTGCCAGGGTGTTATGCAGATTTTGCGGACGTGTTCTCCAAAAAAGTTGCAGAGGTACTACCTCCCCATCGCCCCTATGACTGTGCCATTGATTTGTTGCCAAATGCTAAGCTTCCCAAGAGCAGGTTGTACTCCCTGTCACGTCCTGAGACTCAGGCTATGGCAGAGTACATTCAGGAGAACTTGGCTAAGGGATTTATCAGACCTTCACAGTCTCCAGTTGGGTCGGGGTTCTTCTTCGTGGGTAAAAAGGACGGTTCGTTGCGACCCTGCATCGACTTCAGGGAATTGAACCGTATCACGATTAAAAACTCATACCCACTGCCTCTCATTTCGGTCTTGTTTGACCAGCTTCGTACTGCCACCATTTTTTCTAAGATTGACCTACGCGGTGCGTACAATCTAATCCGAATAAGAGAGGGGGATGAATGGAAGACTGCCTTTAATACCCACTCAGGGCATTATGAATATTTGGTGATGCCTTTTGGACTCTGTAATGCCCCGGCAGTCTTCCAGGATTTCATGAATGATGTGCTCAGGGAATATTTGGATAGATTCTTAGTTGTATACTTAGATGACATCCTAATCTTCTCCCATTCCCTGGAGGAACATCGGAAGCATGTACGCTTAGTCCTCCAGAAACTCAGAGACCACCGGCTTGGGGCGAAGCTGGAGAAGTGCGAATTTGAAGTTCAGCAAATCGCATTTCTAGGATATATTATCTCCCCAGAAGGTTTCCAAATGGAGGGTTCCAAGGTACAGGCAGTCCTGGATTGGGTGCAGCCCACTAGTTTGAAGGCGCTTCAGCGTTTCCTGGGCTTTGCGAATTTTTATAGACGATTTATCGCTGGATTTTCGTCTATAGTGGCGCCCTTGGTGGCACTCACTAAGAAAGGGGCGGATGTTGCTCACTGGTCTTGTGAGGCTAAAGCGGCTTTTGCCCGTCTCAAAAGGGCATTTGTTTCGGCCAAGGTGCTGCGACACCCAGATCCAGAGCGTCCTTTTGTGGTGGAGGTGGATGCCTCTGAGATGGGTATTGGGGCAGTGCTTTCTCAGATGGGAGTGTCTGATAATCGCCTTCATCCCTGTGCTTACTTTTCCCGTAAATTTTCGCCTGCCGAGATGAATTATGACGTGGGTAACCGGGAATTGTTGGCTATTAAGGATGCACTCGAGGAGTGGAGACACTGGCTTGAGGGGGCTAAGTTTGTGGTCTCAATTCTCACTGACCATAAGAATCTGGCATATTTAGAGTCAGCGAAGCGTCTCAATGCCAGGCAGGCACGATGGGCTTTGTTTTTTGTTCGCTTTAATCTTTTGATAACATATCGCCCTGGGTCAAAAAACATCAAGGCTGATGCGCTCTCGCGGAGTTTTGCTCCAATCCAGGAGACCACCGAGGAGCCGTTGCCCATTGTTTCCCCATCATGTATTAAAGTGGGCATTACCCAGGACCTCTTGTCATTAGTCCTTAGAGCACAGGAGCAGGCTCCTCCAGACCTTCCGGTAGGTCTTTTGTTTGTGCCTCCTAGGTTAAGACAGCGAGTGTTCCTGGAATTCCATGCCAAGAAGTCGGCAGGTCACCCGGGTATTGCCAGAACTCGGGAGTTGCTATCTAGGGCGGTGTGGTGGCCCTCGGTGGCTAAGGATGTGGATCAGTGGGTTCGGGCATGTGACATCTGTGCCCGAAATAAGACTCCTAGAGGGGTTCCTGTTGGCCCATTACATCCACTCTCTATCCCATCTAAGCCATGGACCCACATTTCAATGGATTTTGTGGTGGACTTGCCCAAATCCTCGGGGATGACAGCCATCTGGGTTGTCGTTGACAGGTTTTCGAAGATGGCGCACTTCGTTCCACTGGTTGGGCTGCCATCAGCCAGACGCCTGTCTGAATTATTTATGCTGCATGTTGTGCGTCTCCACGGGTTGCCACTTGATGTGGTCTCTGACCGCGGATCCCAGTTTGTGGCCAAATTCTGGAGGGCATTTTGTTCCGATCTCCAGATTTCTGTCAGCTTGTCGTCAGGCTACCATCCGCAGTCTAATGGGCAGACTGAAAGGGTGAACCAGTCCTTGGAGCAGTTCCTCAGGTGTTATGTCTCCAAGTGTCAGACTGACTGGGTTGCTCATCTGTCCATGGCGGAGTTTGCCTATAACAACGCGGCTCACTCTGCTACAGGGATCTCTCCCTTCCTTTGTGTGTATGGGCATCATCCTAAGGCCAATTCTTTTGACCCCCTGGACTCCACGCCTGGTGGTTCCTCTGTGGTTTCGGTCCTTAGAGGTATTTGGCGGAAAGTGAAGAAAGCCCTTGTGTCTGTGTCATTAGTGACCAAAAGGGTTTTTGATAAGCGGAAAAGACCCTGCAGCTTCAAATTAGGAGACTTCGTCTGGTTGTCTACCAAGAATTTGAAGTTGAGACAGCCATCTCATAAGTTAGGGCCCCGGTTCATCGGCCCTTATAAGATCACCAGGGTTATCAATCCGGTGGCATTTCAGTTAGATCTGCCCCGTTCTTTGGGTATCAATAAAACATTTCATTGTTCCCTTTTAAAACGGGCGATTAGTAATCCTTCTTCCAGTGGAAGACCTTCCCCTCTTCTGATACGTGGCCAGAGGGAGTTTGTTGTTGAAAGGATTCTTGACTCCAAGGTGGTTCGGGGTCGGCTGTCATTTTTGGTGCACTGGAAGGGGTATGGCCCGGAGGAGCGGTCGTGGGTGCGCAGTTGTGATCTTCATGCCCCCAGACTGATACGCTCTTTCTTCTCGCAGTTCCCCGATAAACCCGGTGGTAGGGGTTCTTTGACCCCTCGTCAGAGGGGGGGTACTGTTAGGGTCTCCTGCCCTGTGCTGCCACGTCGTCATGGCAACCGGGAGACAAGTGCTAGTGGAGTAACCTGAGCGCAGCTGATACTCCGGTTCGGGTCTTTTGCTGTGCAGTGGTTATAGGCTCTGTGCACGGCAGGGGATCCGGTGCTGGTTTTTGTGCTCACAGTCTGTGAGGTCTGAGTGGGGCGTGGACAGCACCTGCTTTATAAGGCCTCTTTTCAGGGTAAGCAGATGCTGCTGAATCTTTGTTGGTTAGTCAGTTCATGAAAGTTAGCCAGTACTGTGTAGCTTTGTATTTGTTTGTTGCTTACTGCAAATAGGCCTGGGGATTTGGTATTACACTCTGCCAATCCAGACCTAGCAGTAAGACTGGAGTCAGTCGTTTAGCTTGCTGGGGTTCTGTTACCACTCTGTGAACTTAGCAAGTTTGCGGCTGTATTCTAAGACTTGCCTGTCTAATCCTGTCTCACTGTGCTAGGTGTCAGGGGTCAGTTTAGTGGCAGTAAGCTAAAACCTGTGCACTGCAAGTGAGAAATAGGATTGTGGAGACTCTCCTTGTGTCTATCATTCCATCTCTGACCAAGGAGTTTACTGCCACACCCGTTGGTAACCCTTTAGGGTTTTGCTGTTGCCCTTAGCAACAGCATTTCGGGTTCTCTATGTATTAAAACACAACATCTTGCTTTTTCCATCTGTGCAGTTCTAATACAAAGGAGATACCCAGTTCCTTAGCCTCTGGGCTTCTCTGTTCACTTTGTGTGTATTTTGTTACCCTATTACCTTCTGTGTACGTTATGTCATATTCCCCAGTTTGTCTGTGAGTCCATTTGTTTTGCATAACAGTTCTGACACCAGTACTTTCCTGCAGGCACTGGTGTGCATAACAAGATGCTGTCGGTGGCCAGAATAATTGCGGGACACTTTCGGCGTACAGGCACCACGTACAGAAGACTGGAGCACCACCAAAAACTACTGAACCTGCCCTGCCATCATCTGAAGCAAGAAGTGGTAACGAGGTGGAATTCAACCCTCTATATGCTTCAGAGGTTGGAGGAGCAGCAAAAGGCCATTCAAGCCTATACAATTGAGCACGATATAGTAGGTGGAATGCACCTGTCTCAAGCGCAGTGGAGAATGATTTCAACGTTGTGCAAGGTTCTGATGCCCTTTGAACTTGCCACACGTGAAGTCAGTTCAGACACTGCCAGCCTGAGTCAGGTCATTCCCCTCATCAGGCTTTTGCAGAAGAAGCTGGAGACATTGAAGGAGGAGCTAACACGGAGCGATTCCGCTAGGCATGTGGGACTTGTGGATGGAGCCCTTAATTCGCTTAACAAGGATTCACGGGTGGTCAATCTGTTGAAATCAGAGCACTACATTTTGGCCACCGTGCTCGATCCTAGATTTAAAGCCTACCTTGGATCTCTCTTTCCGGCAGACACAAGTCTGCTGGGGTTGAAAGACCTGCTGGTGACAAAATTGTCAAGTCAAGCGGAACGCGACCTGTCAACATCTCCTCCTTCACATTCTCCCGCAACTGGGGGTGCGAGGAAAAGGCTCAGAATTCCGAGCCCACCCGCTGGCGGTGATGCAGGGCAGTCTGGAGCGACTGCTGATGCTGACATCTGGTCCGGACTGAAGGACCTGACAACGATTACGGACATGTCGTCTACTGTCACTGCATATGATTCTCTCAACATTGATAGAATGGTGGAGGATTATATGAGTGACCGCATCCAAGTAGGCACGTCACACAGTCCGTACTTATACTGGCAGGAAAAAGAGGCAATTTGGAGGCCCTTGCACAAACTGGCTTTATTCTACCTAAGTTGCCCTCCCACAAGTGTGTACTCCGAAAGAGTGTTTAGTGCCGCCGCTCACCTTGTCAGCAATCGGCGTACGAGGTTACATCCAGAAAATGTGGAGAAGATGATGTTCATTAAAATGAATTATAATCAATTCCTCCGCGGAGACATTGACCAGCAGCAATTGCCTCCACAAAGTACACAGGGAGCTGAGATGGTGGATTCCAGTGGGGACGAATTGATAATCTGTGTGGAGGGGGATGTACACGGTGATATATCGGAGGGTGATGATGAGGTGGACATCTTGCCTCTGTAGAGCCAGTTTGTGCAAGGAGAGATTAATTGCTTCTTTTTTGGGGGGGGTCCAAACCAACCCGTCATATCAGTCACAGTCGTGTGGCAGACCCTGTCACTGAAATGATGGGTTGGTTAAAGTGTGCATGTCCTGTTTTGTTTATACAACATAAGGGTGGGTGGGAGGGCCCAAGGACAATTCCATCTTGCACCTCTTTTTTCTTTTCTTTTTCTTTGCATCATGTGCTGATTGGGGAGGGTTTTTTGGAAGGGACATCCTGCGTGACACTGCAGTGCCACTCCTAAATGGGCCCGGTGTTTGTGTCGGCCACTAGGGTCGCTAATCTTACTCACACAGTCAGCTACCTCATTGCGCCTCTTTTTTTCTTTGCGTCATGTGCTGTTTGGGGAGGGTTTTTTGGAAGGGACATCCTGCGTGACACTGCAGTGCCACTCCTAGATGGGCCCGGTGTTTGTGTCGGCCACTAGGGTCGCTAATCTTACTCACACAGCTACCTCATTGCGCCTCTTTTTTTCTTTGCGTCATGTGCTGTTTGGGGAGGGTTTTTTGGAAGGGACATCCTGCGTGACACTGCAGTGCCACTCCTAGATGGGCCCGGTGTTTGTGTCGGCCACTAGGGTCGCTAATCTTACTCACACAGCTACCTCATTGCGCCTCTTTTTTTCTTTGCGTCATGTGCTGTTTGGGGAGGGTTTTTTGGAAGGGCCATCCTGCGTGACACTGCAGTGCCACTCCTAGATGGGCCCGGTGTTTGTGTCGGCCACTAGGGTCGCTAATCTTACTCACACAGCTACCTCATTGCGCCTCTTTTTTTCTTTGCGTCATGTGCTGTTTGGGGAGGGTTTTTTGGAAGGGACATCCTGCGTGACACTGCAGTGCCACTCCTAGATGGGCCCGGTGTTTGTGTCGGCCACTAGGGTCGCTTATCTTACTCACACAGCGACCTCGGTGCAAATTTTAGGACTAAAAATAATATTGTGAGGTGTGAGGTATTCAGAATAGACTGAAAATGAGTGTAAATTATGGTTTTTGAGGTTAATAATACTTTGGGATCAAAATGACCCCCAAATTCTATGATTTAAGCTGTTTTTTAGTGTTTTTTGAAAAAAAACACCCGAATCCAAAACACACCCGAATCCGACAAAAAAAATTCGGTGAGGTTTTGCCAAAACGCGTTCGAACCCAAAACACGGCCGCGGAACCGAACCCAAAACCAAAACACAAAACCCGAAAAATTTCAGGCGCTCATCTCTACTGTACATATACTTCTACAATGGATACATGGGGGCCAGACAGCACTACTGTACATATACTTCTACAATGGATACATGGGGGCCAGACAGCACTACTGTACATATACTTCTACAATGGATACATGGGGGCCAGACAGCACTACTGTACATATACTTCTATACATGGGGGCCAGGCAGCACTACTGTACATATACTTCTACAATGGACACATGGGGACCAGACAGCACTACTGTACATATACTTCTACAATGGATACATGAGGGCCAGACAGCACTACTGTACATATACTTCTACAATGGATACATGGGGGCCAGACAGCACTACTGTACATATACTTCTACAATGGATACTTGGGGGCCAGACAGCACTACTGTACATACACTTCTACAATGGATACATGGGGGCCAGGCAGCACTACTGTACATATACTTCTACAATGGATACATGGGGACCAGACAGCACTACTGTACATACACTTCTACAATGGATACATGGGGGCCAGGCAGCACTACTGTACATATACTTCTACAATGGATACATGGGGACCAGACAGCACTACTGTACATATACTTCTACAATGGATACATGGGGGCCAGACAGCACTACTGTACATATACTTCTACAATGGATACATGGGGGCCAGACAGCACTACTGTACATATACTTCTACAATGGATACATGGGGGCCAGACAGCACTACTGTACATATACTTCTACAATGGATACATGGGGGCCAGACAGCACTACTGTACATATACTTCTACAATGGATACATGGGGGCCAGACAGCACTACTGTACATATACTTCTACAATGGATACCTGGGGGCCAGACAGCACTACTGTACATATACTTCTACAATGGATACATGGGGGCCAGACAGCACTACTGTACATATACTTCTACAATGGATACATGGGGGCCAGACAGCACTACTGTACATATACTTCTACAATGGATACATGGGGGCCAGACAGCACTACTGTACATATACTTCTACAATGGATACATGGGGGCCAGACAGCACTACTGTACATATACTTCTACAATGGATACATGGGGGCCAGACAGCACTACTGTACATATACTTCTACAATGGATACATGGGGGCCAGACAGCACTACTGTACATATACTTCTATACATGGGGGCCAGGCAGCACTACTGTACATATACTTCTACAATGGACACATGGGGACCAGACAGCACTACTGTACATATACTTCTACAATGGATACATGAGGGCCAGACAGCACTACTGTACATATACTTCTACAATGGATACATGGGGGCCAGACAGCACTACTGTACATACACTTCTACAATGGATACATGGGGGCCAGGCAGCACTACTGTACATATACTTCTACAATGGATACATGGGGGCCAGACAGCACTACTGTACATATACTTCTACAATGGATACATGGGGGCCAGACAGCACTACTGTACATATACTTCTACAATGGATACATGGGGGCCAGACAGCACTACTGTACATATACTTCTACAATGGATACATGGGGACCAGACAGCACTACTGTACATATACTTCTACAATGGATACCTGGGGGCCAGACAGCACTACTGTACATATACTTCTACAATGGATACATGGGGGCCAGACAGCACTACTGTACATATACTTCTATACATGGGGGCCAGGCAGCACTACTGTACATATACTTCTACAATGGACACATGGGGACCAGACAGCACTACTGTACATATACTTCTACAATGGATACATGAGGGCCAGACAGCACTACTGTACATATACTTCTACAATGGATACATGGGGGCCAGACAGCACTACTGTACATACACTTCTACAATGGATACATGGGGGCCAGGCAGCACTACTGTACATATACTTCTACAATGGATACATGGGGGCCAGACAGCACTACTGTACATATACTTCTACAATGGATACATGGGGGCCAGACAGCACTACTGTACATATACTTCTACAATGGATACATGGGGGCCAGACAGCACTACTGTACATATACTTCTACAATGGATACATGGGGACCAGACAGCACTACTGTACATATACTTCTACAATGGATACCTGGGGGCCAGACAGCACTACTGTACATATACTTCTACAATGGATACATGGGGGCCAGACAGCACTACTGTACATATACTTCTACAATGGATACCTGGGGGCCAGACAGCACTACTGTACATATACTTCTACAATGGATACATGGGGGCCAGACAGCACTACTGTACATATACTTCTACAATGGATACATGGGGGCCAGACAGCACTACTGTACATATACTTCTACAATGGATACATGGGGGCCAGACAGCACTACTGTACATATACTTCTACAATGGATACCTGGGGGCCAGACAGCACTACTGTACATATACTTCTACAATGGATACATGGGGGCCAGACAGCACTACTGTACATATACTTCTACAATGGATACCTGGGGGCCAAACAGCACTACTGTACATATACTTCTACAATGGATACATGGGGGCCAGACAGCACTACTGTACATATACTTCTACAATGGATACATGGGGGCCAGACAGCACTACTGTACATATACTTCTACAATGGATACATGGGGGCCAGACAGCACTACTGTACATACACTTCTACAATGGATACATGGGGGCCAGACAGCACTACTGTACATATACTTCTACAATGGATACATGGGGACCAGACAGCACTACTGTACATATACTTCTACAATGGATACATGGGGGCCAGACAGCACTACTGTACATACACTTCTACAATGGATACATGGGGGCCAGACAGCACTACTGTACATATACTTCTACAATGGATACATGGGGGCCAGACAGCACTACTGTACATATACTTCTACAATGGATAAATGGGGGCCAGGCAGCACTACTGTACATATACTTCTACAATGGATACATGGGGGCCAGACAGCACTACTGTACATATACTTCTACAATGGATACATGGGGGCCAGACAGCACTACTGTACATATACTTCTACAATGGATACATGGGGGCCAGACAGCACTACTGTACATATACTTCTACAATGGATACATGGGGACCAGACAGCACTACTGTACATATACTTCTACAATGGATACATGGGGGCCAGACAGCACTACTGTACATATACTTCTACAATGGATACATGGGGGCCAGGCAGCACTACTGTACATATACTTCTACAATGGATACATGGGGACCAGACAGCACTACTGTACATATACTTCTACAATGGATACCTGGGGGCCAGACAGCACTACTGTACATATACTTCTACAATGGATACATGGGGGCCAGACAGCACTACTGTACATATACTTCTACAATGGATACCTGGGGGCCAGACAGCACTACTGTACATATACTTCTACAATGGATACATGGGGGCCAGACAGCACTACTGTACATATACTTCTACAATGGATACATGGGGGCCAGACAGCACTACTGTACATATACTTCTACAATGGATACATGGGGGCCAGACAACACTACTGTACATATACTTCTACAATGGATACCTGGGGGCCAGACAGCACTACTGTACATATACTTCTACAATGGATACATGGGGGCCAGACAGCACTACTGTACATATACTTCTACAATGGATACCTGGGGGCCAGACAGCACTACTGTACATATACTTCTACAATGGATACATGGGGGCCAGACAGCACTACTGTACATATACTTCTACAATGGATACATGGGGCCCAGACAGCACTACTGTACATATACTTCTACAATGGATACATGGGGGCCAGACAGCACTACTGTACATATACTTCTACAATGGATACCTGGGGGCCAGACAGCACTACTGTACATATACTTCTACAATGGATACCTGGGGGCCAGACAGCACTACTGTACATATACTTCTACAATGGATACATGGGGGCCAGACAGCACTACTGTACATATACTTCTACAATGGATAAATGGGGGCCAGGCAGCACTACTGTACATATACTTCTACAATGGATACATGGGGGCCAGGCAGCACTACTGTACATATACTTCTACAATGGATACATGGGGGCCAGACAGCACTACTGTACATATACTTCTACAATGGATACCTGGGGCCCAGACAGCACTACTGTACATATACTTCTACAATGGATACATGGGGGCCAGACAGCACTACTGTACATATACTTCTACAATGGATACATGGGGGCCAGACAGCACTACTGTACATATACTTCTACAATGGACACATGGGGGCCAGACAGCACTACTGTACATATACTTCTACAATGGATACCTGGGGGCCAGACAGCACTACTGTACATATACTTATACAATGGATACATGGGGGCCAGACAGCACTACTGTACATATACTTCTACAATGGATACATGGGGGCCAGACAGCACTACTGTACATATACTTCTACAATGGACACATGGGGGCCAGACAGCACTACTGTACATATACTTCTACAATGGATACCTGGGGGCCAGACAGCACTACTGTACATATACTTCTACAATGGATACCTGGGGGCCAGACAGCACTACTGTACATATACTTCTACAATGGACACATGGGGGCCAGACAGCACTACTGTACATATACTTCTACAATGGATACCTGGGGGCCAGACAGCACTACTGTACATATACTTCTACAATGGATACCTGGGGGCCAGACAGCACTACTGTACATATACTTCTACAATGGATACCTGGGGGCCAGACAGCACTACTGTACATATACTTCTACAATGGACACATGGGGGCCAGACAGCACTACTGTACATATACTTCTACAATGGATACATGGGGGCCAGACAGCACTACTGTACATATACTTCTACAATGGATAAATGGGGGCCAGGCCGCACTACTGTACATATACTTCTACAATGGATATATGGGGGCCAGACAGCACTACTGTACATATACTTCTACAATGGATACATGGGGCCCAGACAGCACTACTGTACATATACTTCTACAATGGATACATGGGGGCCAGACAGCACTACTGTACATATACTTCTACAATGGATACATGGGGGCCAGACAGCACTACTGTACATATACTTCTACAATGGATACATGGGGGCCAGACAGCACTACTGTACATATACTTCTACAATGGATACGTGGGGGCCAGACAGCACTACTGTACATATACTTCTACAATGGATACGTGGGGGCCAGACAGCACTACTGTACATATACTTCTACAATGGATACGTGGGGGCCAGACAGCACTACTGTACATATACTTCTACAATGGATACGTGGGGGCCAGACAGCACTACTGTACATATACTTCTACAATGGATACGTGGGGACCAGACAGCACTACTGTACATATACTTCTACAATGGATACGTGGGGGCCAGACAGCACTACTGTACATATACTTCTACAATGGATACGTGGGGACCAGACAGCACTACTGTACATATACTTCTACAATGGATACGTGGGGGCCAGGCAGCACTACTGTACATATACTTCTACAATGGATACGTGGGGGCCAGGCAGCACTACTGTACATATACTTCTACAATGGATACATGGGGGCCAGGCAGCACTACTGTACATACACTTCTACAATGGATACATGGGGGCCAGACAGCACTACTGTACATACACTTCTACAATGGATACATGGGGGCCAGACAGCACTACTGTACATACACTTCTACAATGGATACCTGGGGGCCAGACAGCACTACTGTACATATACTTCTACAATGGATACATGGGGGCCAGACAGCACTACTGTACATATACTTCTACAATGGATACATGGGGGCCAGGCAGCACTACTGTACATATACTTCTACAATGGATACATGGGGGCCAGACAGCACTACTGTACATATACTTCTACAATGGATACATGGGGGCCAGACAGCACTACTGTACATACACTTCTACAATGGATACATGGGGGCCAGACAGCACTACTGTACATATACTTCTACAATGGATACATGGGGGCCAGACAGCACTACTGTACATATACTTCTACAATGGATACATGGGGGCCAGACAGCACAACTGTACATATACTTCTACAATGGATACATGGGGACCAGACAGCACTACTGTACATATACTTCTACAATGGATACATGGGGGCCAGACAGCACTACTGTACATATACTTCTACAATGGATACCTGGGGGCCAGACAGCACTACTGTACATATACTTCTACAATGGATACATGGGGGCCAGACAGCACTACTGTACATATACTTCTACAATGGATACATGGGGGCCAGACAGCACTACTGTACATATACTTCTACAATGGATACATGGGGGCCAGACAGCACTACTGTACATATACTTCTACAATGGATACATGGGGCCCAGACAGCACTACTGTACATATACTTCTACAATGGATACATGGGGGCCAGACAGCACTACTGTACATATACTTCTACAATGGATACATGGGGGCCAGACAGCACTACTGTACATATACTTCTACAATGGATACATGGGGACCAGACAGCACTACTGTACATATACTTCTACAATGGATACATGGGGACCAGACAGCACTACTGTACATATACTTCTACAATGGATACATGGGGGCCAGACAGCACTACTGTACATATACTTCTACAATGGATACATGGGGGCCAGACAGCACTACTGTACATATACTTCTACAATGGATACATGGGGGCCAGACAGCACTACTGTACATATACTTCTACAATGGATACCTGGGGGCCAGACAGCACAACTGTACATATACTTCTACAATGGATACATGGTGTCAAAGTCAGAAAAATATCACGATGCACACTACCATATTTGCACCTCATACAGGTCCGCGCTGCGCATGCGTGCGCTCTCCCGTGCGTGCGCATACCCGCTGTTACGTGCACCCGCAGGCGCACGGTATGCGCATTTACGGTAGAGTTTCTGTGTGCCCAGCGTGCGACTCAATCGTTACATATTTTAACTATATAATGTATTTTGTAGATCATGGTCCCCTTGATAGATTCTGAAAGTTTAGTTAATGTAGCATGTTCATGGACAAAGAGATCCCTCTTTGTTTGATACGAAGGGTCAGACATGGGTCATACAGTGGTGTTTAGTATCCATCGGAAGAGTATTTAATTAGCAATATTCCGGTGTCGGTTTGAAGCGGATTAATCGCTCGTGCGAATAGTTATGGACATAAGAAGTTTATGTACTTTTACTATTATTTGCACTCACTTATCCATGCGGCGGGAAACCTAGTTTCCCACCCACCTGAGCAGTTGGAAATAGACACAGCCCACCTGTATGAATCAACCTATGACCTTTTGTTATAATGTGAAGACGAATTCCTGTGTCCAATGAACAATGAGATTGTAGGGACCATTGTATTGTATTGTGTGTGGGGCATAAATAGACAAGCCGATCTGAGCCAGCTCACTCTCTTCAACGGTTCTCATCACTGATAATCGGGAGCTGGATATTCAGAAAGGCGCATGCGATCGTTTCCCCTTGTGCGTAAGTTTTCTCCGCAATCATATTGTCTTTATTGTTATTGTGAGCCATATCTCTCTCTCTCTCTCTCTCCTCCTCTTTCTCTCTCATTTTCCCTTAACGTAATTGTATTGTATTTCCTGTGTAGTTATCTGGTTAGTTAGTCTATGTTATATTGTAGTGTATGACTTGTATTGTATTATTCTTTTTCAAGTATAACATTCATATAAGGCGTTAGACCCTAAGCCCGGTATTTGTGTATTTCTTATAGTGTTAAGTATTCTCAGAGCGTCGGTGACGCTCGAACAGCTTTTAAGTTAATAAGGTTACACTGTGGTGCATCTACACTCTATCACTACACTAAGGTTTTCCTGTATAATACATTGTTCATGGTTTACATATAAAGGTTTAACATTGTGAGCGTCAGCGCCGCTGGTGATCTCCTCGTGGTCCCGAGCGTCCGCTACGCTATAGCGAACCATTACGTTAGTCGGCAGCCAATAGCGTGCCTGCCTGTGATCTCTTGGCCGTTGTCACGATCCGGGTATCTGGACGCCATTTCTTACCCATCAGATGCCTCCTAAGGCTGGCTCAGCGCTCCAGGACCGGATCCCATCTGTTATCCTGATGTGTACATTCCTGTATCCTCTCCTGTCACTCTGGGACGCTGTCACAGTAAACGCCATATTACACCTGGCATGGCGTCTCCCGCGGCCTCCGCCGCCGTCCCTGAACTTCTGCATGCAGAGTGTCTGAGTGGCGATTACGTCAGCCGCGGCCTCCGCTGTGTCTGCGTGGTTGGATGTGCATCTGTCAGCCTGGCGCCTCCTGTCTCCGGTGGCCGGCGCCGCCATTACTGTTTTCATTACCACATGGATTACAAACCAAACTTCCCTCCAAGTGTCTGCATGGGCGCAGCCATCTTGGATTCTGTCAGCTGATCATTTCCACCAATCTGTTCTCAGTATTGATAATCTGCATAATTGCCTAGCCAATCCCTTCCTTGCTGCAGGTATAAATACACTGTGCCTGAGCAAGGAAGGCGTCAGTGCTTTGGTTGTCAAACCTAGTTCCTGTTTGTCTCTCTCCTGTGATTGTCTTCCAGGTTCCAGCTCCTGTCTCAAGACTTCCACCATAGAGACCCGCACCAGCATTCCACCTGCGGTGTAGCCTGACTCTCCAATCCATTGTGGATTCATCTGTTTCCAGCTACAACATTACCTGCTTCCAGCTCAGCTTCCAGCAGAGTACAGCTTCCCTTAAAGGGCCGGTGTCCTTTCTACACTTTACCACTCTCCACCGGTATTATTATTTCTCCGCTCTCAAGTTCTACATTTCAGTTCATATTTCATCGCTCCCAAGTTCATTTATTATTTAACTGGTTCCAGCCAGCATCCACTCCGTGCTAACAACAGTCTGGTTCCAGCCAGTATCCACAGCAGCTGTTTTATCTTCAGCAACCCAGCTTTTCCTGGAACACCAGTTGGCACAATCCTGGGTTATCTCCATTGCTACAGTCGGGCCTGGTAAGGACTTTCCATCTAGAAGATCATAAGAACTATCTCACACTACCAGTGCCCTGTGGCTCCTGCCATCCTGTAGTACCCAGGAACTGTATTTATTCTTTGCTGACTTTTACGTTTTCTTTTACTGCTGCTGTGTTGCGGAGTTGTCATAATAAACATCATTGACTTTTATCCAAGTTGTCGTGGTCACGCCTTCGGGCAGTTATTATTCATGTTACTTACATGTCCAGGGGTCTGATACAACCTCCCAGGTTCCGGTACATCTCAGCCCCTACAACTGAGGCTGCCTCCCGTCAGCTCAGGCCCTCAGTTGTGACAGTAAGCACTGACCTAATGAATCCAGCCGGAGACCAGGATCAAGCGGCCAGGCCGATGCAAGAACTGGCAGCCCGACTAGAACATCAGGAGGCTGCACAGGGCCACATCATCCGCTGTCTCCAGGATCTCTCTACTCGGCTGGATGGGATTCAGACAACTCTCCGTGGATCAGGCGCGTCTGGTGCGTCAACCACAGTGACTCCAGCTATAACCCCACCCACCTTACCCATTTCTGCTCCACGTCTTCATCTTCCAACGCCAGCAAAATTTGACGGATCTCCAAGATTCTGCAGGGGATTTCTCAACCAGTGTGAGATTCAGTTTGAGCTACAACCTGGCAATTTTCCCAGTGACCATACAAAAATTGCCTACATTATTTCTCTTCTCAGTGGCTCAGCCCTTGATTGGGCATCACCGTTATGGGAGAGGTCCGACACCCTGCTATCTTCCTACACTGCCTTCGTGTCAACATTCAGGCGCATCTTCGACGAGCCAGGCCGGGTAACCTCAGCTTCATCCGAGATTCTCCGTTTACGCCAGGGGTCACGTACTGTAGGACAATATCTGATACAGTTCCAGATCCTGGCATCCGAACTGGCATGGAACGACGAGGCCCTGTATGCTGCATTCTGGCATGGCTTATCTGAGCGTATTAAAGATGAGTTAGCTACCAGAGACTTACCTTCTAAGTTAGATGAGCTAATCTCACTCTGCACGAAAGTTGATTTACGTTTCAGAGAGAGAGCAACTGAGCGTGGAAGATCATCTGCTCCAAAATCTTCTGCTCCTCCTCCTCGTCAACTGTCACCATCTAAAGATGAGCCCATGCAACTTGGCCGTTCCCGTTTAACTCCTGCTGAGCGCCGAAGACGTCTCTCCGAGTTTCTCTGTCTCTATTGTGCAGCTCCGTCTCACACCATTAATGCCTGTCCCAAACGCCCGGGAAACTCCAAATCCTAGCTCGCCAAGGAGAGGGCCGGCTAGGAGTAATGATCTCCTCTCCATCTCCTCAAGATTGTAATCTCCCAGTCTCGCTTCAAGTTGCTCAACGTTATCGGAACGTCATTGCCCTCCTTGATTCCGGAGCAGCTGGGAACTTTATTACCGAAGCCTATGTTAAACGGTGGTCCCTACCCACCGAGAGACTTCCTTCGTCCATTTCTTTAACTGCCGTGGATGGCAGCAAAATTTTTGATGCAGTTATTTCTTTAAGGACTCTACCAGTTCGTCTGAGAGTGGGAGTTCTTCATTCCGAACTTATTTCTTTTTTAGTGATTCCAAGAGCCACACATCCTGTGGTCCTGGGCCTTCCATGGCTCCGTCTTCACAATCCTACAATTGATTGGACGACTACGCAAATCCTGGCATGGGGTTCCTCCTGTGCTGAGACATGTTTGTTTAAAGTATTGCCTGTCTGTTCTTCCTCCCCCAGGTCGTCTGATGTTCCACCTCCTCCATATCAAGATTTCACGGATGTGTTCAGTAAAGCTTCTGCTGATATCCTTCCTCCTCATAGAGAATGGGACTGTCCGATTGATCTCGTTCCAGGGAAGGTTCCACCTCGAGGCCGAACTTATCCGTTGTCTCTGCCTGAGACGCATTCTATGGAGGAATATATTAAAGAGAACCTAGCAAAGGGGTTCATTCGACCTTCTTCTTCTCCAGCCGGCGCAGGCTTCTTTTTTGTAAAAAAGAAAGATGGTGGTCTGCGGCCGTGCATCGACTACAGAGGTTTGAACGACATTACCATCAAGAACCGTTATCCTTTACCTCTGATTACTGAGCTCTTTGACAGAGTTAGCGGAGCTACCATCTTTACAAAGCTGGACTTGCGAGGTGCATACAATCTCATCCGGATCCGTGAGGGTGACGAGTGGAAGACCGCCTTTAACACCCGTGACGGACATTATGAGTACCTCGTCATGCCCTTCGGATTGAGCAATGCTCCAGCTGTCTTCCAGCATTTTGTCAATGAGATCTTCAGAGACATTCTATACCGTCATGTCGTGGTCTATCTAGACGATATCCTCATTTTTGCCAACGATTTAGAGGAACATCGTTTTTGGGTTAAAGAGGTTCTGTCCCGTCTCCGTGTCAATCATCTCTATTGCAAATTAGAAAAATGCGTCTTTGAAGTCAAGTCCATTCCGTTTCTAGGGTACATTGTGTCCGGTTCCGGACTAGAGATGGATCCTGAGAAACTACAAGCAATCCAAAATTGGCCGGTACCCTTAACCCTCAAAGGGGTCCAGAGGTTCTTAGGGTTCGCCAACTATTACCGAAAGTTTATACGAGACTTTTCCACCATTGTGGCGCCTATTACTGCTTTCACTAAGAAGGGTGCTAACCCGTCCAAGTGGTCTGAAGAAGCTATGCAAGCATTTCATCTTTTAAAACAAAGGTTCATCTCTGCGCCTGTTCTGAAACAGCCTGACATCGACTCTCCTTTCATCTTAGAGGTGGATGCCTCCTCCGTTGGAGTAGGAGCGGTGTTATCTCAGAGGGCTAAAGATGGCCATTTATACCCTTGCAGTTTCTTCTCCCGGAAGTTCTCCCCAGCTGAGCGCAACTATGCCATTGGCGACCAGGAGTTGCTAGCCATCAAGCTCGCTCTAGAAGAGTGGAGGTATCTGTTGGAGGGAGCTTCTCATTCAATCACCATACTTACAGACCACAAGAACCTTTTATACCTGAAGGGCGCACAATGTCTCAACCCTCGTCAGGCCAGATGGGCACTTTTCTTTTCCAGGTTCGACTTTAAACTCCAGTTCTGTCCGGGCTCTCAGAATCGCAAGGCCGATGCCCTTTCCCGCTCATGGGAGCAAGAAAATGAGTCAGAGTCTTCAGACAAGCATCCTATTATAAATCCGTTGGCATTCTCCACGGTAGGGATGGACTCTACGCCCCCATCAGGGAAAAGTTTTGTGAAGCCGATGCTAAGGAAGAAGCTCATGCATTGGGCCCATGCTTCCCGTTTTGCCGGACATACAGGTATCCAAAAAACCCTGGAGTTTATCTCTAGGTCCTATTGGTGGCCAACTCTGAAAAAGGACGTCTTGGAGTTTATTGCATCTTGCCCAAAGTGTGCCCAACATAAAGTATCCCGCCAGTCGCCTGCGGGGCAACTGGTTCCACTATCCGTTCCCCGTCGACCATGGACCCACTTGTCGATGGATTTCATTACAGACTTACCCATGTGCAACAAGTTCAATACCATCTGGGTGGTAGTTGACCGGTTCACCAAGATGGCACACTTCATTCCTCTCACCGGTCTTCCGTCAGCTTCCAAGTTGGCTCAAGTATTCATACAAGAGATCTTCCGACTCCACGGTCTTCCTGAAGAAATTATCTCAGATCGAGGAGTTCAATTCACAGCCAAATTCTGGCGAAGTTTATGTCAAGTCCTCCAAGTCAAGCTAAAGTTTTCCACGGCTTACCATCCTCAGACCAATGGTCAAACCGAGAGGGTGAATCAGGACTTGGAGGCCTTCCTCCGCATCTATGTGTCCTCCTCTCAAGATGACTGGGTTCAATTACTTCCCTGGGCCGAGTTCTGTCATAACAACCAGTATCATTCTTCATCTGCTTCAACACCATTCTTCACTAACTTTGGATTCCACCCTAAAGTCCCTGAGTTCCAACCGCTTCCAGCAACTTCTGTCCCCGCAGTGGATATCACCTTGCATCAGTTTGCCAATATCTGGAAGAGCGTATGATCAGCTCTGCTCAAGGCATCGTTCAGGTACAAGAAGTTTGCGGATAAGAAGCGTCGAGCAGTTCCTGCTCTCAAGGTGGGTGATCGGGTATGGTTATCCACGAAGAATTTGAGGTTAAGAGTTCTCAGTATGAAGTTTGCACCTCGCTATATCGGTCCTTTCAAGATTGAACAAGTCATCAATCCTGTTGCTTACAGACTCCAGTTGCCTCCCTTCTTAAAAATACCCAGGACATTCCATGTTTCCCTGTTGAAACCGCTGATCTTGAATCGGTTTCATTCCTCACTTCCTCCAACTCCGAAAGTCCAAACTCAACGAGGCGTTGAGTATGAAGTGGCCAAGATCCTGGACTCACGTCACCGTTACGGTCAACTACAATATCTTATTGACTGGAAAGGTTATGGTCCTGAGGAACGTTCATGGACCAATGCTTCTGATGTCCATGCTCCTGCCTTGGTCCGGAGATTCCATTCCAAGTTTCCTCAAAAGCCAAAGAAGTGTCCTGGGGCCACTCCTAAAGGGGGGGGTGCTGTCACGATCCGGGTATCTGGACGCCATTTCTTACCCATCAGATGCCTCCTAAGGCTGGCTCAGCGCTCCAGGACCGGATCCCATCTGTTATCCTGATGTGTACATTCCTGTATCCTCTCCTGTCACTCTGGGACGCTGTCACAGTAAACGCCATATTACACCTGGCATGGCGTCTCCCGCGGCCTCCGCCGCCGTCCCTGAACTTCTGCATGCAGAGTGTCTGAGTGGCGATTACGTCAGCCGCGGCCTCCGCTGTGTCTGCGTGGTTGGATGTGCATCTGTCAGCCTGGCGCCTCCTGTCTCCGGTGGCCGGCGCCGCCATTACTGTTTTCATTACCACATGGATTACAAACCAAACTTCCCTCCAAGTGTCTGCATGGGCGCAGCCATCTTGGATTCTGTCAGCTGATCATTTCCACCAATCTGTTCTCAGTATTGATAATCTGCATAATTGCCTAGCCAATCCCTTCCTTGCTGCAGGTATAAATACACTGTGCCTGAGCAAGGAAGGCGTCAGTGCTTTGGTTGTCAAACCTAGTTCCTGTTTGTCTCTCTCCTGTGATTGTCTTCCAGGTTCCAGCTCCTGTCTCAAGACTTCCACCATAGAGACCCGCACCAGCATTCCACCTGCGGTGTAGCCTGACTCCCCAATCCATTGTGGATTCATCTGTTTCCAGCTACAACATTACCTGCTTCCAGCTCAGCTTCCAGCAGAGTACAGCTTCCCTTAAAGGGCCGGTGTCCTTTCTACACTTTACCACTCTCCACCGGTATTATTATTTCTCCGCTCTCAAGTTCTACATTTCAGTTCATATTTCATCGCTCCCAAGTTCATTTATTATTTAACTGGTTCCAGCCAGCATCCACTCCGTGCTAACAACAGTCTGGTTCCAGCCAGTATCCACAGCAGCTGTTTTATCTTCAGCAACCCAGCTTTTCCTGGAACACCAGCTGGCACAATCCTGGGTTATCTCCATTGCTACAGTCGGGCCTGGTAAGGACTTTCCATCTAGAAGATCATAAGAACTATCTCACACTACCAGTGCCCTGTGGCTCCTGCCATCCTGTAGTACCCAGGAACTGTATTTATTCTTTGCTGACTTTTACGTTTTCTTTTACTGCTGCTGTGTTGCGGAGTTGTCATAATAAACATCATTGACTTTTATCCAAGTTGTCGTGGTCACGCCTTCGGGCAGTTATTATTCATGTTACTTACATGTCCAGGGGTCTGATACAACCTCCCAGGTTCCGGTACATCTCAGCCCCTACAACTGAGGCTGCCTCCCGTCAGCTCAGGCCCTCAGTTGTGACAGCCGTGAGCGAACGTGACGCTTGAGCGTCTCGACTACGGCTAAGCGATTGCTACGCAACGTGCGTACCCTTACGGTACTCCATACGTCAATAGCGTACAGTGTTCTTAGACCTCTTAAAGGGTTTTAAGTAAGATAAATATTTAGCTTTATCAATTGGCGGCTCGTCCGTCCTTCACATATCTCTGCTAGGTAATTTCAGCAGACATTATCCATCAGCAAAGGGCGGGAGATCATATTCCTCGTAGTGCTGTCTGGATAAGCGTCTGCTTCGCTTAGTAAAGGGTGCTGAGGGAATCCGGTACCGGAGGTAAGAACAACACGCTAGTGTCTTTTAAAACTGTTTATTTCACTCTTGCGTACGCACACACGCATATCTGCATTCCTTTTTATTCGTGTATTTTCATATATCACTCTCCTGTTTGCCATTTTATAATTGATAAACGTGCTAAGAGATATTTGTCGCTATTTAATAGTTAAAAAGTAAAAGTAATACATTAAGGTGTAAATTGCAAAGCACGCACGCAGCTCTACCTAAAGATACAAGGAGAGATCGGTGTGGTGCTCGGTAGATGATCAAGGATCATCTACATTGATAAACGTGTTAGTTGTGTTACGGTGGATAAAGACTGGTGTACACGTGTCTCTAACAAAGGGTGAGACTCGCGTACGCAAAGGCCGACGCACGCAGCGTATATTACGCAACGGAGCGTCCGGGTACGCCCACGTAACTCAAATCACACGCTAGTGTTATTTTAACAGGCGAAAAGGTGGCGACGCGATAAATAGCGCAAGTCTATTTTAGTGTCCGAAATTTAGACTAACAGATCCTTCTCCAAATTTACAACACATCTGGTCTAAAGGAAAGAAATTTCTGCGCAGAAATAGAAATAGAAACAAAAGTGTACATGTGGTGAGTGAGTGTTTGCAATTATACAATTTTTGAGGTTGAACCACAAGAAGTCGAGTTCTCGTGAGGTACATGCATGTAAGTGATGTACATGGTGGCTAGGGAGGCATCCCTTGTTAAACATAAAATTTGAGCAGTAGAGTATAACAGACCAGGAGGTCTACTGTAGCACAGACCAGGAGGTCCGGAACAGACCAGGAGGTCTAGGTACAGCAGACTAAGAAGTCCGCTATAGAGAAAAGTAGCACAACACCAAGAAGGGTTGGTGCGGAACCCATATAGGCCATAAAGCTCTGGCTTAAGGAATTCGCAGCCGTAATTTTCGATTCCACTGGTCGCTCCGCACATAAGATTAGTTGCTTATGTGCAGAACGATTGTACCGCACGTAATTGTGTGCATTAGTTAGTAATCTGACCCAGTGCCATTTGTGTACGAAAGGGGTCATAAACGCTATTTGTACATTCTAACGTGATTTGTGTAATTTTTTTTTATTTTAAGGGAGGTTCGCCAGTCACTTGGGAACTATCCAGCAACCAATAGTTACTGGAAAGAGTAAGTGCTCTGCGGATCACCCTCACATGTTCCAGTAAATAGCGGTTCAGGTCGCAGGGGCCCTGGGTCGAGTACGCCAGCACTAGGGCAGTGTGTAGGTCGTATTGGTCGGCGTGGGCGAGTGAGTGGGGTACTCGGTAAACCGCCACCGTCAGCCTATCTTGAACATTTTGGTTTTGTAAGGGTTCGCTGAAGAAAGCAACACCTACAGGTATGGGGGCCAATTGTTCAGGTAGGGGGCGATCAACCTCGGTTCGGGTTGATTCAGTAAACCGACCAATCGGGTCGGCAAGGTATGTAATGTGTGAAAAATACGGTTCACACACAGAAGTTTTATGTGATGAATGGGAGAGAATGACGGTACATGACGGGGAGAAGTTCCCAAGAGTAGGCAGCTTTAGCCCAGAAGTGTTACAAAATCTAAGGAGGAGGATATGTCTCATTAAATCAACAAAGAGACGGATCAAACATTATGATTATTTGCAGTTATGGCAACAGGAGGGTGAAATACAGAGAGGATTGGCTCAGGCGGCGGGATCTAACCCTATCAGGAAACTGATAGCCACGGCACCACCGCCACCTTACATATCAGGAGAGAAATTGGTTGCGGAGAATGACGCACTAGGGTGTAACAAACAAACACTTAGCAACTGTGTAAATGTTAATAAGTTAACCAATGCAAATATTAACCCGTGCAAGTTGTACCCTGTTTTGAACTTTCCCCAGGAGTGTGATCAAGAGGACGAATCGGCAACAATATCGGCGCTCTCTCTAGCAGCCACCATATCAGAAACTACAGTAGGCACGGCCCAACCCTTAAGATTAGTAACAAAGGCCCCTAGCGGAGGGACAGGTAAGGTCGTATCTACGGGTAAGTACGGCACCATACACTATGCTGAAACCATTTCACCACAGGCTGTAGAATCTACACAGAATGATGTTGCTAGACTTAATCCTGTTAGGGTAATAGCAGTGCCAAATGGAAAAACTGACACTTCAGGAGTCACTCCTGTTAGGAACATTGCCATGTACAGCCCATTTTCCCGAATGGAATTAAGAACCATAGTGTCTGAATTCCCTGACCCTAGGAAAGACTTAGTTGCTAGCCAGAAATACATCAGAGACCTAGGGAACACTTTAGAGCCCAATAACAAAGACTGGCAGGTATTGCTGAGGGCTTGTTTACCCTCCAATGTCGACTCGGCTCAATTTTTAGCTGACTGTGGATTGGATCAGGATGTACCTCTTACAGATGTGTACAACCAAGACAATGTAAAAAGAATAAATTTACAGTTAAAAGAGTATTTTCCAGCTGTAGTTAAGTGGAACAAAATTTTCTCCATTAAACAAAAGGAGTCAGAAACAGCTGCAGAATATTTTCACAGGGCATTACTAGATATGGCTAAATACACAGGCATAGAGGACATTAAAACCAACATAAATCATAGAGAAGTAGCAGTATCTGTGCTAATGGATGGTTTAAAAGAAGCATTAAAGACAAGGGTACAGACCACGCAACCATGTTGGCGAGGTCTGTCGGTGGCTACTTTGAGAGAGGCAGCTATTGATCACGATCGGAATATCACCAGACACAGGGAATTACAAGGTGATAAATTAATGGCCGTAAGTATACAGGCCCTGACCACAAGGCAGCCTTTGTATAAATCACCAAACCCTGTGGGTAAGTCAAATGTGGTAACTTGTTATTCTTGTCATAGACAGGGACACATGGCACGAGACTGTAGAGTGAAAAATTCACAAAAATCATACCAACCCCCTAGACCACGACATGACACACGAAATTGGGATCAGGGTCCACAGAGACGGAGTTATGAGCCACATACAGGGGAAACAAAAAGATATCCCCCAAAAGGAGACTGGCAAACTTCTGGCAGTTCCCATTTAACCCCTTCACAAGTAGTTGCTGCCAGCGGGATTCAGGGAGGTCACCATACCCAATAGGGGTGTGGCCATACCTGTAATCTGCAGCCAGTAAAATTGATTGCAAGTCTTGGAAGTGAACCCGAAATTGCAATTAATGTAGCTGGTAAATCATTAAACTTTCTTGTAGATACGGGGGCGGCCAAATCAGTGATAAATTCGACAGTGGGCATGAGAACCACTGGTAAGACAATTCCAGCCATGGGAGTAACGGGAGTAGTCCAGCATTACCCTGTTAGCAAACCAGCCGAGATTACAATAGGGCCTTTACATACCAAGCATTCCTTTTTGCTGGCTGCATCGGCACCGACTAATCTCCTGGGAAGAGATTTATTGTGTAAAATGGGGTGCGTCATTTATTGTACTCCTGAAGGTGTATTCTTAGACATACCTGAGAATCACGCTCAGGAAGTGCGAGACATGTTAGACTCCCCATCAAAATTAATGACACATACCGTTATGACAAATAGGACTCCATCCCAAGTAGAAGAAATGACATCCCAGATACCAGAGTCACTTTGGACTAAAGATGGACAAGACACTGGATTAATGGCAAACGTAGCTCCAGTAGTTGTACAAGTAAAAGATGGTAGGATAGCTCCAAAAATCCCACAATACCCTCTGAAGCCAGAGGTGGAGTTAGGAGTTTACCCAGTAATAGAGCGCTTGCTACAACAGGGCATTCTGGTAAGAACATCCAGCACAGCCAATAGTCCCATCTTCCCTGTGAAAAAGAGTGGGGGGAGGGGTTACCGGCTAGTGCAGGATCTAAGGGGGATTAACAAAATAGTTGAGAGTCAGTTCCCCGTAGTGCCAAATCCAGCTGTCATCCTTATGCAAATCCCTCCCACTGCGAAATTTTTCACTGTTATTGACCTCTGCTCCGCTTTCTTTTCGGTACCTCTGCACCCTGACAGCCAATATTTGTTTGCATTTACATACAGAGGAGTCCAATACACCTGGACTCGATTACCACAAGGTTTCATAGACAGTCCAAGTATATTTTCCCAGGCTTTGCATGATTGTTTACAGTCTTTCCAACCAGAGAGTGGATCAGTATTGATACAGTATGTGGATGATTTACTACTGTGTTCTGATTCATTGGAAGCATCCCTGAAGGATACGAAACAGCTCCTGTTTCATCTTTCAGACACAGGACACAAGGTTTCCAAAGACAAGTTACAATTATGCCAAACTAAAGTAAAATATTTGGGACACTGTCTAACACAAGGACTGAGACACCTGACCGCTGATAGAATCCAAGCAATTAGAGACATGACTCTGCCACAAACCCAGCAACAGATCAGAACGTTTTTAGGAATGTGTGGGTATTGCCGTAACTGGATCCCAGGATTTTCCATTCTAGCGTTACCTTTGCAGGAGATGGTCTCCTCAAACAAACCTGATCGGATTTCGCATACAGACGAGTCCGAAATGGCATTTGAGAGACTTAAACAGTGCCTAACGCAGGCACCAGCATTAGGTATGCCAGACTATGGGAAACCCTTTGAGCTGTACGGAACAGAAAGTACTGGTTGCGCGGCAGGCGTCCTAACCCAAAAGCACGGTGATGCCAGCAGGCCGGTAGCATACTACAGCGCTCAGCTAGACACGGTAGCGCGATCCCTCCCCACATGCTTGCGAAGCGTTGCTGCGATAGCATTGCTAGTAACGAAAAGCGAAGATGTAGTGCTAGGTCACAACCTCACAATTCATACACCACATGCAGTGTCAGCCTTGCTAAATTCTGCCCAAACCAAGCACGTCTCATCAGCGCGGTTTACAAGATGGGAATTGGCACTAATGGCCCCCGTAAACATCACCATAAGGAGATGCAGTGCATTAAATCCTGCAACATATCTCCCAGGTGTGCCTGGACAGGCACAAAGGGTGGAGGATGAGAGTGGTGGGGAAGGAGGATTTAATACAAAGGAGGACACACATGATTGTATGGAATATTTGACCCAAAATTTCACCGCAAGGCCTGACATCAGTGACAACCCACTGGAAAATGTAGATCTTACCTTCTACACGGATGGTAGTTGTCACAGACAGTCGGACTCGGGAGACTTGTGTACTGGATACGCAGTCGTAGATGACCAAGGCACCATAGAAGCAGAACCGCTAGGCCCACCTCACTCAGCCCAGGTTGCTGAACTGGTCGCCCTAACCAGAGCATGTGAATTGGCTAAGGGCAAATCAGCCAATATCTACACCGATTCTAGATACGCATTCGGGGTAGTCCATGATTTCGGAGCCCTATGGCGCCTCAGAAATTTCATGACAGCAGCTGGTACACCGGTAGCGCATGCAGCTCACATCAAAAGGCTTCTAACAGCGATACAGGAACCCGACAGAGTGGCTGTTATCAAGTGTAAAGCACACACATATAGCCAAGACCCAGTATCACTTGGTAACAGCCGAGCAGACGAAGCAGCTAAGTTAGCAGCTGGTACCCCCAGACAGACAGACACCACACAACTGATGGTATTTAATACCATCAACACACAGAAGTTGTGTGAAATGCAAAATTTGTGTTCTACACAGGAAAAGGCAGTCTGGAAGGCAAAAGGATATGGCCAGGAGTCCTCAGGACTCTGGACGGATGGACAAGGTAAACCAGTGGCCCCCAGAGCATACCTTCCATGTTTAGCTGAGGCAGCACACGGGCTGACTCATCTGGGCAAGGAGGGAATGTGCAAGTTGGTAAGAGCATATTGGTGCGCCCCAGGATTTTCATCTCATGCGAGTAAGAGAGCAATGTCATGCCTTACCTGCTTGAGAAAGAATATCGGAAAGGCAATACCAACAGAACCATCTCATATCCCACCTACAGGCGGCCCTTTTCAGGTAATACAGATTGACTTTATTCAATTACCCCCTTGTCGAAATTTGAAATATGTACTTGTTTGTATAGATGTATTCTCAAATTGGGTCGAAGCATTTCCTGCGGCCACAAACACCGCTATGTTTACTGCTAAGAAAATTGTGCAGGAATTTGTATGTAGATATGGTATCCCTAGAATAATTGAAAGTGATAGGGGTACCCATTTTACAGGTGATGTCTTTCAAGGAATGTGTAAGTTGATGGGAATTGATAGCAAGCTGCACACTCCATACCGTCCCCAGGCGAGTGCGAAGGTGGAAAGAGTGAACAGCACTATTAAAAATAAACTGAGCAAAGTTATGGCAGAGACAGGATTGACATGGCCAGAAGCTTTACCCATTGTACTATACAGCATCAGAACCACTCCCAGGTCCCCTCTTAATCTGTCTCCCTTTGAAATCTTGTTTGGTCGACAACCGCATGTTATGATTAACCCCCAGGATGATTTGAAGTGTAACAATGAAGTGACTGTAAAATACTTGATTAACATGAGTAAACAGCTAAGGAATCAAAATGATAATTTGAAGTTGGTGATTCCTGATTTACCAGATAGTAATTGTCATGACATTGAACCTGGGGATTATGTAATGATACGGAATTTTCTACGCTCAGGTTGCCTTATTGACAGATGGGAAGGACCATACTGTTATGATTCCCGTACTCCAGACCAGAGGAGATCTTTATGGCAGAGGTCTGAGTACTGGAAAGATATGCTGGTACGGGAGCAGGAAAGCCTAGTAACCCCTGGCGCCCTAACTCCGTTGTCTCGCCCGTGTTATCAGAAATCCCCTGCGAGACTATGGTTGCTTGAGCCCATGGCAGCCGCGTTCGAAGGGCGGATTATGTCTGCCCAACCCCGATGCCCCCTCAGGTCTTAATGGGAGACAAAGGGAAATCCGAGACAGGGTGATAACAAGGGGCCCTCTGACTAAACAACCAGGCCAGGGGTTACAAGCTATCTAACTTAAACCAAAAGTATGTGCGGACAAACCGCCAGGGAAAAGGACAACCAAAGATCCACTGATCCGTTACTCCTATCCAGCACCGCTGGATACCAGAGTGGATTTGTGGGAGCGGAATCCTCCGCAAAAGCTCCAGAACACAATAAACTAAATAATAAATAGTAAGCGGTCAAGCCGCAACACACGGCTACGCCGCGACTCACGAACACCACAGGATGTTAAAGGTGCTCGGTCGGACTCCAGGAATAGATGACAAATTCCGAGTACTGGATCACTGAGGACAGGAACAACCGGGTTGAGCAGGACTGGAAACTCTCTGTAACTGACACAGCAAACAGGAAGCTATCACCGGCGTCTGTGAGAAGTCCTGAGAGTGCTTAAATTTGGGAGCCCTCCAATCATGATCCAGACAGGGTAATCACATAATGATGCCGTGCAGCTGCATGCTGCACGGCCAGAATACACAAGCACTGATTAATTAAGACCCAGCAACGGGGAACGCGGTCTGACCGTGGCGTCCCCGTTGCTAGGGTCTGAGCGGCTCCGTGCGCCTGGCGTCTAGCGTTGCTAGGGAGCCGGCGGCTGTCTGCCTGCGGCGTCCCTAGTTGCTAGGCGCCGGGCCGCACTGACGGGCGGACCCTCGGCGCCTAACAGTACCCCCCCCTTGAGGAGGGGTCAAGGAACCCCTAAGGCCAGGTTTCTGAGGAAATTCTCGAAAAAATGCCCTTTTGAGCCTCGGGGCATGGAGATCCTCATCCAGGACCCAAGACCTTTCTTCTGGACCATAACCTCTCCAATGTACCAAAAAATAAAGCCGACCCCGGGACAACTTGGAATCGAGAACCTTCTCCACTAAGAACTCCTGCTGACCCTGTACATCTATTGGTGATTTCCCCTGAGAGATCTTGCGAGGAAATCTACTGGACGAAACATATGGTTTTAACAAGGAGCAATGGAAGGTATTTCCGATCCGTAAAGTTTTTGGTAAACGTAACCGGAAAGCCACTGGATTGACTTTTTTGATAATATGAAATGGTCCAATAAATTTAGGACCCAATCTGGCTGAGGTTTGTCGAAGTTTAATGTCGCGAGTCGACAACCATACCCTATCTCCAACTTTAAAAGTGCACGGCCGCCGGAGCCTGTCAGAAAATTTTTTCTCCCGAAATGCCGCTTTTCTGAGAGCCAAGTGCACTTTTCTCCAAATGAGTTTGAGATGAGAGGTCAAGGTCAGTGAGGAGACAGAGGAATGTTGAAAAAAGGAATTAGCTCTGGGGTGAAAACCAAAAACTGTAAAAAATGGAGATACATTGGTGGAGGAATGACAGGCATTGTTGTAAGCAAACTCGGCAAACGGAAGAAACTCAGACCAGTCATTTTGGAGTTTGGCCGAGTACAAACGCAAATATTGTTTTAATGATTGATTAACTCGCTCAGTCTGCCCGTTGGATTGGGGATGGTAGCCAGACGTTAAAGATAATTTCATCTTTAATGAGGCACAAAAAGACTTCCAAAATTGTGCAATGAATTGTGGACCCCGATCAGAAACAATATCAGTGGGTAACCCATGGAGTCTGAAAACATGGCGGAGGAACAAGACTGCCAATCCCTGGGCAGATGGCAATCGGGGAAGAGCAATGAAATGGGCCATTTTGCTAAAACGGTCCACTACCACCCATATGACTCGGCATCCGGCTGACAGAGGGAGGTCCACCACAAAATCCATGGAAATATGAGACCATGGCCTAAGAGGAACATTCAAGGGCATAAGTTGACCGATAGGCAAGGAACGGGGAACCTTATGCTGTGCACAGACCTGACAAGAAAAAACAAACTCCTTAGTGTCTTTGGAAAGACCAGGCCACCATACCGAGCGGGAAACTAATTCAAAAGTTTTAGCGATCCCCGGATGCCCGGCAACCTTGCTATCATGAAACTCCGTCAAAACCGTTGCTCTCAAAAACTCGGGAACATAAAGACGACCAGCAGGAGTATTTCCAGGAGCTTGATGTTGAAGCTGCTTTAACTGGGTAAATAAATCTTGTGTGAGACCTGCCCGAATGACTGAAGACGGAAGTATGGGAGTAACAGGACTGTTGTCTTGAACTGGAAGAAAACTGTGTGACAGGGCATCTGCCTTGGTATTCTTGGAACCTGGCCTGAAGGTGATAATGAACTTGAAACAAGTAAAAAATAAAGCCCACCGAGCTTGCCGGGCATTCAGCCGTTTAGCTGATTCAATGTATTGAAGATTTTTGTGATCAGTCAAAACTGAAATGGTATGAGTGGCTCCTTCAAGCCAATGCCTCCACTCCTCGAAAGCCCATTTAATAGCCAGTAATTCCCGGTTACCAACATCGTAGTTGGATTCAGCAGATGAGAATTTCCTGGACATAAAGGCACAAGGATGTAATTCCAGGGAATCCGGATCCTTCTGAGATAGGATAGCCCCTACTCCAACCTCCGAGGCATCAACCTCAACAATGAAAGGCAATTCTGGGTTGGGATGTCTGAGGACCGGGGCTGAGACAAAGGCTTGTTTCAAGGCCTGAAAAGATAACTCCGCTTCACGTGACCAGTTGGTAGGATCTGCTCCCTTTTTAGTCAGTGCCACAATGGGAGCAACTAGGTCAGAGAAAGAGTGAATAAATCTTCTATAGTAATTCGCAAACCCTAAAAAGCGCTGAATTGCTTTTAAATTGGTGGGTTGCGCCCAACTAAGGATGGCTTGGAGCTTCTTTGGTTCCATACAGAATCCCCGAGGGGAAATAATGTACCCTAAAAAGGATACCTCCGTGACATGAAATTCACACTTCTCCAGCTTGGCATATAGGTGATTTTCACGTAATTTTTTTAGAACCTGACGCACCTGGGTAACATGTTGTTCAATAGAGTCAGAATATATCAAAATATCGTCTAAGTAGACTACAACGAATCTTCCAAGAAATTCACGGAGCACATCGTTAATGAGATCCTGGAAAACTGCCGGAGCGTTGGACAGGCCGAATGGCATAACCAGATACTCATAGTGGCCTGATTGAGTACTGAATGCCGTTTTCCACTCATCCCCTGACTTGATTCTGATGAGGTTATATGCTCCTCTCAGGTCAATCTTAGAAAAAATCACAGCCGAACGTAGCTGATCAAAGAGGACAGAAATCAGCGGCAAAGGGTAAGTATTCTTTACTGAGATTTTATTCAAGGCTCTAAAGTCAATGCAAGGTCTGAGTGATCCATCCTTCTTCTCCACGAAGAAGAAGCCTGCACTTAAAGGGGATTTAGATGGCCTGATAAATCCTTTCCCTAGGCTTTCTTTAACATACTCATTCATGGCCACAGTTTCAGGTCCGGACAATGCATATAACCTTCCCTTAGGCAAAGTGGCACCAGGAATTAACTCGATAGCACAATCATAAGGCCTATGGGGAGGCAGAATATCCGCATTGCCCTTGGAAAATACATCAACAAAATCCTGGTATTCCACAGGAATGGGTGCGGGAATGACAGCAGCTATTCTGATGGGAAGCGTAATACATTCCTTATTACAGATGGTACCCCATTGTAAGATCTCCCCCGACTGCCAATCAATGATGGGATTATGAAAGGCCAGCCAAGGGTGACCCAGAACCACAGGAACTGCTGGGCAATGGGTAAGGAAAAACTCAATCTTTTCAGAATGCAGAGCTCCTACCGAAAGTAGAACAGGAGGTGTACAGAGAGAAATAACCCCATTGGACAAGGGACTCCCATCTAAACCATGCATGGTGATACACCTACCCAAGGCTAACTGAGGAATACCTAAGGCCTTAGCCCATGTTAAATCCATAAAGTTCCCTGCAGCTCCACTGTCCACAAAAGCCGAGACCGAGGAACAGAGGCTGTCAAAGGAAACTTTAGCTGGAACCAACAGTGAATTATTTGAGGAGATAAGCTGCAGACCAAAGTGAACCCCCTCACAACTCACTTGGTCGAGGCGTTTCCCGACTTGTTCGGACAACTACGGGCAAAATGTCCCTTACCCCCACAGTATAAACAAAGACCAGAATTTTGCCTTCTGGTTCTTTCTTCAGGAGACAGTTTGGAGAGGCCTATCTGCATGGGCTCCTCTATGTCCACAGGAATGGAAAAAACACAAGGAGAAGACCCGACAGATGCTCCTTTTTCAGCCCTCCGCTCTCTGAGACGACGATCAATCTTAATAGAGAGCTCCATGAGTTTATCGAGAGTCTCAGGAGCGGGATACTGAAGGAGACTGTCCTTTATAGACTCGGATAAGCCGAGGCGAAACTGACTGCGCAGGGCTGGGTCATTCCATCCACAGTCGTTCGACCAACGGCGAAACTCCGTACAATAAATCTCTGCGGGATTCCTACCCTGTCTGAGAGCACGCAACTGACTCTCGGCGGATGCCTCTCTATCAGGGTCGTCATACAATAGCCCTAAAGACCCCAGAAAGGCGTCTACAGACAATAAAGCCGGATCGTCTGTCTTTAAGCCAAAAGCCCAGGTCTGAGGATCCCCCTGTAGCAAAGAAATAATAATTCCTACCCGCTGAGATTCCGTACCTGAGGAGACTGGTCTTAAACGAAAATACAGTTTACAAGACTCTTTAAAATTAAAAAACTGCTTTCTATCCCCAGAAAAACGGTCAGGCAGATGCATTTTTGGTTCAGGAATGACCCTCGGGGAAGTCCGTAACAGATCTTCCTGTGACCTCACCCGAAGGGACAGATCTTGAACCATCTGAGTAAGCTCTTGAATCTGGCTAACTAAAAGCTGGCCAGGATTTGGCCCAACACCGGAGGGATTCATGAGGCTGACAAATCTCCCAACAGAATAAGGGAAAAAATTAACTCCTGTTTAATTTTAAATTTTAGTCTGGCCGGTGATAATGTTATGATTCCCGTACTCCAGACCAGAGGAGATCTTTATGGCAGAGGTCTGAGTACTGGAAAGATATGCTGGTACGGGAGCAGGAAAGCCTAGTAACCCCTGGCGCCCTAACTCCGTTGTCTCGCCCGTGTTATCAGAAATCCCCTGCGAGACTATGGTTGCTTGAGCCCATGGCAGCCGCGTTCGAAGGGCGGATTATGTCTGCCCAACCCCGATGCCCCCTCAGGTCTTAATGGGAGACAAAGGGAAATCCGAGACAGGGTGATAACAAGGGGCCCTCTGACTAAGCAACCAGGCCAGGGGTTACAAGCTATCTAACTTAAACCAAAAGTATGTGCGGACAAACCGCCAGGGAAAAGGACAACCAAAGATCCACTGATCCGTTACTCCTATCCAGCACCGCTGGATACCAGAGTGGATTTGTGGGAGCGGAATCCTCCGCAAAAGCTCCAGAACACAATAAACTAAATAATAAATAGTAAGCGGTCAAGCCGCAACACACGGCTACGCCGCGACTCACGAACACCACAGGATGTTAAAGGTGCTCGGTCGGACTCCAGGAATAGATGACAAATTCCGAGTACTGGGTCACTGAGGACAGGAACAACCGGGTTGAGCAGGACTGGAAACTCTCTGTAACTGACACAGCAAACAGGAAGCTATCACCGGCGTCTGTGAGAAGTCCTGAGAGTGCTTAAATTTGGGAGCCCTCCAATCATGATCCAGACAGGGTAATCACATAATGATGCCGTGCAGCTGCATGCTGCACGGCCAGAATACACAAGCACTGATTAATTAAGACCCAGCAACGGGGAACGCGGTCTGACCGTGGCGTCCCCGTTGCTAGGGTCTGAGCGGCTCCGTGCGCCCGGCGTCTAGCGTTGCTAGGGAGCCGGCGGCTGTCTGCCTGCGGCGTCCCTAGTTGCTAGGCGCCGGGCCGCACTGACGGGCGGACCCTCGGCGCCTAACACATACCAAGTCTTATTGACTAGCACTACAGCATTGAAGGTTGCCGAGAGAGAGACTTGGGTTCATTCGTCCCACTGTAAGAAGGTTGCTGATCCAGAGAGGTCCCGTGATAAGGAACAGACGGTAGAGGAAGTTGTATCACTGGAGTGTCTGTTCCAGGAGGACTGAGGCGGAACCTGAGCATTGAAAATCACAAGATCAAAAGCAGTTGTCGATTTCCTGTTCCCTTTTATTGTTTTTCTCCACTCCCCATCCCCTCTCCCTCAACTATTTTTTTTCCCCCTTCTCATTCTTCTCCGTTTCCTCCTATAAGATGGACTTGCCCCAAGAGACTGTGATCCGGATTTTCCTGTTGACCATGATGTTGACCAGAGCAGTCTGTTCCGGCGAGAGTACCATGGAGGTCGAGAGAGGTTCTGGAATGGGTTCTGATGACAAAGATGGAGGCGTAGTTTTCCAAGAACAACTTAACCAACAAGTAAAGGCGAGTATCAGAAAACGATCCGATAGCATTGATAATAGAAGGAATTGTGAAGGATTGTTAGCTGAAGAAAACTGTATCTGTAGGCTCTGTGACAATGTAGTTGAGGATGGGTGCATTAAGAAATGCCAATCCAGTTTTAATATCCACATGGACCGGCATCCATTGAGTGACTATCACTCCTTAGTGGGTAGTGTGTTAAATCAAACAGATTGTTGGGTATGCTCTCAAGTACCTCAAGGTCATAGCAAATCAGGACTAGTACCATTCCCTTTAACGGTAGGAGAGGTACTTGAGCTAAAGGGTGGGAGACCGGTGGACAGGAGGTTTAATATCTCCAGTCCTCCTAGTTTGAAGCTCCACCAATATCATGTGGATAGATCCCTAATATGTTTTAACATTACCAATCCCCGAAAGCCGGGAAATTGGGAAGTGTCATGGAGTAACCAAACCATGACCTTTTCATATAGAGCAGATAGAATGCCTACAGATACAGAGCTTATACGCCACATAGCCAGTAGAGAAAAATCTTTCCGATATAGGTATACCCTAGGAAGTAGGATTACGAGAGTTGGAGAGGTATCACCAGGATACTGTGCACATATCGTACAAACTGATACGTGTACTAGACAGATGGGAGAATTAGGGGTAGGAGATTTCACATGGAAGATGTGTAATATGGTTATGTCCTACTCCGTCCCATATGTTCTCCCCGATGATGCATATTTCATATGCGGGAGGAAGGCGTATAAGTGGCTTGCCCCAAACTCTGAAGGATTGTGTTATATTGGAAAAGTACTGCCTGAGGTAATGACTGTATCACATGCCAAAATGAAAGATATACACCGTGGTGCCCAAGCTCCTTATACTCACACCCATTACGAGCACGTAGTTAAAAGGCAACTGACAGAAAGGACAGAGCATTCGGCCTCTGACATGATCCATGAATCCACCGGGATTCAGGTTCTACTTGCGCTAGATTTCACTCGCACCGCTAGAGGAGTGCTGAACTATAGGTATATCTCTGCCCTTGCAAATTTGTTAGACAATATCACAGAAATGTATGACGACACTTTTAGGTATACTGGAAGAGAGCTTCAAGCTTATAAAACAGAACTGGTTCAGCATAGAATGGTTCTTAATTATCTCACAGCAGTAACAGGTGGATATTGTGTCACACTGGCAACGCAGTACGGCGTGAAATGCTGCACATATATTACGAATAGCACCGAGGATCCGGTCGAGGTCATAGACCAAAAGATGGACGACATTCTCAAATTAAAGTGGGAATTTCGCAGGAGACACAATCTCACCCTTGCTGCTGTGGGTAATGAGCTGACTGGTTGGGTGTCATGGTTGAACCCGCGAAATTGGTTCTCTGGTTTAGGAGAATGGTCTCAAGGAGTCATAATGGATGTAGGGAAGTTTCTCCTATGTATCTTGGGTGTCGTCATAACGATTGGCTTGATATTTAGATGCGTTCAGGCTTTAACGAAGTGCAAACGTAGTACCAGGGTAATGAGTCTAAGGAGTGAGGGAATTGTAATTCCAATGGATTTGATTTATGACCCAACGGTAGAAACAATGATGTGATGAAAATGCGATTATACGGTCCGTTTCTTTCACCTGTTTTTCCGTTTTCTCCAAGGTAAAAAGACCCACTTGGACAAGGAATTTAATGATCCTGTATACAGACAACTGATGGATTAAAGAAGAAGTTTTGACAACCTTATACACAGATATTTGATGAACTATGCCATAGACCCCCAGTTTCCCTAGAAATTTTAAAATTACGCTAGCCCAACACTTTTGTAAGTCTATGGACATTGACAAAGCTTTTGCCCACACTTTTTGGCAAAAGCCCAAAGAAGACTGCATTCAACAGACACCGAACAAGACTTCAACCGACAAATGTTCATTAACCTGACATAGAATACCACTGCATTTACCATAATTGTTCTTTATCTTCATCTCTACAACCTTCAGGTAATGACACACATAGTCGATAGGGAATACAGGCACAGATATCAGCAATCACATATCCCCCCATTCATGTATCATCAACTAAAATGTGCTCCCCCATTTTTGTTGCAACCAAAAGCCGAAAAGAGCTCGGTAACGTTTGACAGCCCATCCACAGACCCGTACCGCGGGATAAGAAGGAATTCAAATGTATACTTCGCAATACCTCGAAGCTTGATTTAAAACACGTACGGCACGATGATACATGACCCCCCAAACATGGATTCATACACACATGCTTCTGCTATCTCACTAGGTCATACCCTTTTCACACCTTCTTCTCTCCTCCCTTACCCAACCATGGAAATGTATTTACACCTGACATATATTTTTCTCGTTTTGAAATGTTTTAGGAAGTGGCAGTTATTGTTGACTGCCAAAGGGTGGACTGTCAAAGTCAGAAAAATATCACGATGCACACTACCATATTTGCACCCCATACAGGTCCGCGCTGCGCATGCGTGCGCTCTCCCGTGCGTGCGCATACCCGCTGTTACGTGCACCCGCAGGCGCACGGTATGCGCATTTACGGTAGAGTTTCTGTGTGCCCAGCGTGCGACTCAATCGTTACATATTTTAACTATATAATGTATTTTGTAGATCATGGTCCCCTTGATAGATTCTGAAAGTTTAGTTAATATAGCATGTTCATGGACAAAGAGATCCCTCTTTGTTTGATACGAAGGGTCAGACATGGGTCATACAGTGGTGTTTAGTATCCATCGGAAGAGTATTTAATTAGCAATATTCCGGTGTCGGTTTGAAGCGGATTAATCGCTCGTGCGAATAGTTATGGACATAAGAAGTTTATGTACTTTTACTATTATTTGCACTCACTTATCCATGCGGCGGGAAACCTAGTTTCCCACCCACCTGAGCAGTTGGAAATAGACACAGCCCACCTGTATGAATCAACCTATGACCTTTTGTTATAATGTGAAGACGAATTCCTGTGTCCAATGAACAATGAGATTGTAGGGACCATTGTATTGTATTGTGTGTGGGGCATAAATAGACAAGCCGATCTGAGCCAGCTCACTCTCTTCAACGGTTCTCATCACTGATAATCGGGAGCTGGATATTCAGAAAGGCGCATGCGATCGTTTCCCCTTGTGCGTAAGTTTTCTCCGCAATCATATTGTCTTTATTGTTATTGTGAGCCATATCTCTCTCTCTCTCTCTCTCCTCCTCTTTCTCTCTCATTTTCCCTTAACGTAATTGTATTGTATTTCCTGTGTAGTTATCTGGTTAGTTAGTCTATGTTATATTGTAGTGTATGACTTGTATTGTATTATTCTTTTTCAAGTATAACATTCATATAAGGCGTTAGACCCTAAGCCCGGTATTTGTGTATTTCTTATAGTGTTAAGTATTCTCAGAGCGTCGGTGACGCTCGAACAGCTTTTAAGTTAATAAGGTTACACTGTGGTGCATCTACACTCTATCACTACACTAAGGTTTTCCTGTATAATACATTGTTCATGGTTTACATATAAAGGTTTAACATTGTGAGCGTCAGCGCCGCTGGTGATCTCCTCGTGGTCCCGAGCGTCCGCTACGCTATAGCGAACCATTACGTTAGTCGGCAGCCAATAGCGTGCCTGCCTGTGATCTCTTGGCCGTGAGCGAACGTGACGCTTGAGCGTCTCGACTACGGCTAAGCGATTGCTACGCAACGTGCGTACCCTTACGGTACTCCATACGTCAATAGCGTACAGTGTTCTTAGACCTCTTAAAGGGTTTTAAATAAGATAAATATTTGGCTTTATCAATGGGGGCCAGACAGCACTACTGTACATATACTTCTACAATGGATACATGGGGGCCAGACAGCACTACTGTACATATACTTCTACAATGGATACATGGGGGCCAGACAGCACTACTGTACATATACTTCTACAATGGATACATGGGGGCCAGACAGCACTACTGTACATATACTTCTACAATGGATACATGGGGGCCAGACAGCACTACTGTACATATACTTCTACAATGGATACATGGGGGCCAGACAGCACTACTGTACATATACTTCTACAATGGATACATGGGGGCCAGACAGCACTACTGTACATATACTTCTACAATGGATACATGGGGGCCAGACAGCACTACTGTACATATACTTCTACAATGGATACATGGGGGGCCAGACAGCACTACTGTACATATACTTCTACAATGGATACATGGGGGCCAGACAGCACTACTGTACATATACTTCTACAATGGATACATGGGGGCCAGACAGCACTACTGTACATATACTTCTACAATGGATACCTGGGGGCCAGACAGCACTACTGTACATATACTTCTACAATGGATACATGGGGGCCAGACAGCACAACTGTACATATACTTCTAGAATGGATACATGGGGGCCAGACAGCACTACTGTACATATACTTCTACAATGGATACATGGGGGCCAGACAGCACTACTGTACATATACTTCTACAATGGATACATGGGGGCCAGACAGCACTACTGTAGATATACTTCTACAATGGATACCTGGGGCCCAGACAGCACTACTGTACATATACTTCTACAATGGATACATGGGGGCCAGACAGCACTACTGTACATATACTTCTACAATGGATACCTGGGGGCCAGACAGCACTACTGTACATATACTTCTACAATGGACACATGGGGGCCAGACAGCACTACTGTACATATACTTCTACAATGGATACCTGGGGGCCAGACAGCACTACTGTACATATACTTCTACAATGGATACCTGGGGGCCAGACAGCACTACTGTACATATACTTCTACAATGGATACATGGGGGCCAGACAGCACTACTGTACATATACTTCTACAATGGACACATGGGGGCCAGACAGCACTACTGTACATATACTTCTACAATGGATACCTGGGGGCCAGACAGCACTACTGTACATATACTTCTACAATGGATACCTGGGGGCCAGACAGCACTACTGTACATATACTTCTACAATGGACACATGGGGGCCAGACAGCACTACTGTACATATACTTCTACAATGGATACCTGGGGGCCAGACAGCACTACTGTACATATACTTCTACAATGGATACCTGGGGGCCAGACAGCACTACTGTACATATACTTCTACAATGGATACCTGGGGGCCAGACAGCACTACTGTACATATACTTCTACAATGGACACATGGGGGCCAGACAGCACTACTGTACATATACTTCTACAATGGATACCTGGGGGCCAGACAGCACTACTGTACATATACTTCTACAATGGATACCTGGGGGCCAGACAGCACTACTGTACATATACTTCTACAATGGATACATGGGGGCCAGACAGCACTACTGTACATATACTTCTACAATGGATACATGGGGACCAGACAGCACTACTGTACATATACTTCTACAATGGATACATGGGGGCCAGACAGCACTACTGTACATATACTTCTACAATGGATACATGGGGACCAGACAGCACTACTGTACATATACTTCTACAATGGATACATGGGGGCCAGACAGCACTACTGTACATATACTTCTACAATGGATACATGGGGGCCAGACAGCACTACTGTACATATACTTCTACAATGGATACATGGGGACCAGACAGCACTACTGTACATATACTTCTACAATGGATACATGGGGGCCAGACAGCACTACTGTACATATACTTCTACAATGGATACATGGGGACCAGACAGCACTACTGTACATATACTTCTACAATGGATACATGGGGGCCAGACAGCACTACTGTACATATACTTCTACAATGGATACATGGGGGCCAGACAGCACTACTGTACATATACTTCTACAATGGATACATGGGGGCCAGACAGCACTACTGTACATATACTTCTACAATGGATACATGGGGGCCAGACAGCACTACTGTACATATACTTCTACAATGGATACATGAGGGCCAGACAGCACTACTGTACATATACTTCTACAATGGATACATGGGGGCCAGACAGCACTACTGTACATATACTTCTACAATGGATACATGGGGACCAGACAGCACTACTGTACATATACTTCTACAATGGATACATGGGGGCCAGGCAGCACTACTGTACATATACTTCTACAATGGATACATGGGGGCCAGACAGCACTACTGTACATATACTTCTACAATGGATACATGGGGGCCAGACAGCACTACTGTACATATACTTCTACAATGGATACATGGGGGCCAGACAGCACTACTGTACATACACTTCTACAATGGATACATGGGGGCCAGACAGCACTACTGTACATACACTTCTACAATGGATACATGGGGGCCAGACAGCACTACTGTACATATACTTCTACAATGGATACGTGGGGGCCAGACAGCACTACTGTACATATACTTCTACAATGGATACGTGGGGGCCAGACAGCACTACTGTACATATACTTCTACAATGGATACCTGGGGGCCAGACAGCACTACTGTACATATACTTCTACAATGGATACATGGGGGCCAGACAGCACTACTGTACATATACTTCTACAATGGATACATGGGGGCCAGACAGCACTACTGTACATATACTTCTACAATGGATACATGGGGGCCAGACAGCACTACTGTACATATACTTCTACAATGGATACATGGGGGCCAGACAGCACTACTGTACATATACTTCTACAATGGATACATGGGGACCAGACAGCACTACTGTACATATACTTCTACAATGGATACATGGGGGCCAGACAGCACTACTGTACATATACTTCTACAATGGATACATGGGGGCCAGACAGCACTACTGTACATATACTTCTACAATGGATACATGGGGGCCAGACAGCACTACTGTACATATACTTCTACAATGGATACATGGGGGCCAGACAGCACTACTGTACATATACTTCTACAATGGATACATGGGGGCCAGACAGCACTACTGTACATATACTTCTACAATGGATACATGGGGGCCAGACAGCACTACTGTACATATACTTCTACAATGGATACATGGGGGCCAGACAGCACTACTGTACATATACTTCTACAATGGATACATGGGGGCCAGACAGCACTACTGTACATATACTTCTACAATGGATACATGGGGGCCAGACAGCACTACTGTACATATACTTCTACAATGGACACATGGGGACCAGGCAGCACTACTGTACATATACTTCTACAATGGACACATGGGGACCAGACAGCACTACTGTACATATACTTCTACAATGGACACATGGGGGCCAGACAGCACTACTGTACATATACTTCTACAATGGATACCTGGGGGCCAGACAGCACTACTGTACATATACTTCTACAATGGATACATGGGGGCCAGACAGCACTACTGTACATATACTTCTACAATGGATACCTGGGGACCAGACAGCACTACTGTACATATACTTCTACAATGGATACATGGGGGCCAGACAGCACTACTGTACATATACTTCTACAATGGATACATGGGGGCCAGACAGCACTACTGTACATATACTTCTACAATGGACACATGGGGGCCAGACAGCACTACTGTACATATACTTCTACAATGGACACATGGGGGCCAGACAGCACTACTGTACATATACTTCTACAATGGATACATGGGGGCCAGACAGCACTACTGTACATATACTTCTACAATGGACACATGGGGGCCAGACAGCACTACTGTACATATACTTCTACAATGGACACATGGGGGCCAGACAGCACTACTGTACATATACTTCTACAATGGATACATGGGGGCCAGACAGCACTACTGTACATATACTTCTACAATGGATACATGGGGGCCAGACAGCACTACTGTACATATACTTCTACAATGGATACATGGGGGCCAGACAGCACTACTGTACATACACTTCTACAATGGATACATGGGGGCCAGACAGCACTACTGTACATATACTTCTACAATGGATACATGGGGGCCAGACAGCACTACTGTACATATACTTCTACAATGGATACATGGGGGCCAGACAGCACTACTGTACATATACTTCTACAATGGATACATGGGGGCCAGACAGCACTACTGTACATATACTTCTACAATGGACACATGGGGACCAGACAGCAATACTGTACATATACTTCTACAATGGATACATGGGGGCCAGACAGCACTACTGTACATATACTTCTACAATGGATACATGGGGGCCAGACAGCACTACTGTACATATACTTCTACAATGGATACATGGGGGCCAGACAGCACTACTGTACATATACTTCTACAATGGATACATGGGGGCCAGACAGCACTACTGTACATATACTTCTACAATGGATACATGGGGGCCAGACAGCACTACTGTACATATACTTCTACAATGGATACATGGGGGCCAGACAGCACTACTGTACATATACTTCTACAATGGATACCTGGGGGCCAGACAGCACTACTGTACATATACTTCTACAATGGATACATGGGGGCCAGACAGCACTACTGTACATATACTTCTACAATGGATACATGGGGGCCAGACAACACTACTGTACATATACTTCTACAATGGATACATGGGGACCAGACAGCACTACTGTACATATACTTCTACAATGGATACATGGGGACCAGACAGCACTACTGTACATATACTTCTACAATGGATACATGGGGGCCAGACAGCACTACTGTACATATACTTCTACAATGGATACATGGGGGCCAGACAGCACTACTGTACATATACTTCTACAATGGATACATGGGGGCCAGACAGCACTACTGTACATATACTTCTACAATGGATACCTGGGGGACAGACAGCACTACTGTACATATACTTCTACAATGGATACATGGGGGCCAGACAGCACTACTGTACATATACTTCTACAATGGATACATGGGGGCCAGACAGCACTACTGTACATATACTTCTACAATGGATACATGGGGGCCAGACAGCACTACTGTACATATACTTCTACAATGGATACATGGGGGCCAGACAGCACTACTGTACATATACTTCTACAATGGATACGTGGGGGCCAGACAGCACTACTGTACATATACTTCTACAATGGACACATGGGGGCCAGACAGCACTACTGTACATATACTTCTACAATGGATACATGGGGGCCAGACAGCACTACTGTACATATACTTCTACAATGGATACATGGGGGCCAGACAGCACTACTGTACATATACTTCTACAATGGATACATGGGGGCCAGACAGCACTACTGTACATATACTTCTACAATGGATACATGGGGGCCAGACAGCACTACTGTACATATACTTCTACAATGGATACATGGGGGCCAGACAGCACTACTGTACATATACTTCTACAATGGATACCTGGGGGCCAGACAGCACTACTGTACATATACTTCTACAATGGATACATGGGGGCCAGACAGCACTACTGTACATATACTTCTACAATGGACACATGGGGACCAGACAGCACTACTGTACATATACTTCTACAAGTAAAATTTCCTTGTACCATCTTAAAAAACCTTATTAGCACCAAGCGCCGCAGAGCTTCCGGTATGTGTTTCACCGCGGCTGGAAGTGAGCTGTGTATGCGTTCCACTAACCGGAAGTGCCGTTTTTCAGCATCAAATGGCGCTACTGGGCTTACTAAGCAACAGGAGATGTAAAGCGTGTGTTACCTAGCAACCTTGGTGCATCAAATAACATCACATGCATCAATGAGATCATAGAAATATATTTACACAATTATGGTGGTCATTCCGAGTTGTTCGCTCGGTAAAAATCTTCGCATCGCAGCGATTTTCCGCTTAATGCGCATGCGCAATGTCCGCACTGCGACTGCGCCAAGTAAATTTGCTATGCACTTAGGATTTTTACTCACGGCTTTTTCATCGTTCTGGCGATCGTAATGTGATTGACAGGAAATGGGTGTTACTGGGCGGAAACTGGCCGTTTTATGGGCGTGTGGGGAAAAACGCTACCGTTTCCGGAAAAAACGCAGGAGTGGCCGGAGAAACGGAGGAGTGTCTGGGCGAACGCTGGGTGTGTTTGTGACGTCAAACCAGGAACGAAACTGACTGAACTGATCGCAGATGCCGAGTAAGTCTGGAGCTACTCAGAAACTGCTACGAGGTGTGTAATCGCAATATTGCGAATACATCGTTCGCAATTTTAAGATGCTAAGATTCACTCCCAGTAGACGGCGGCTTAGCATGAGCAAATCTGCTAAAATCCGCTTGCGAGCGAACAACTCGGAATGAGGGCCCATATTCATTTAGTCCCTTTGGGGCCACAGTCTCAAGCCAGTGAAACCTCTATCCCCACCTCTTTTCAATGGAGGCACCCATTCTATAATCATATATTTCAGGGTGGTCAATTGATGTCCAGCTTGTAAAAAATGTAAGGCCATTGGCTTGTCCTTTCTCATACGCCAATTTTATGTCTGACCGATGTTGTGTCATCCTTGTTCTGAAGGTCTTCGTGGTTTCACCCACATACAGAAGTTTACACGGGCAGATCAGTAAATATGTCAGATGGTAAAGAAAAATCCTTCTGCCACTTTGCGGATGTGGGAAGGACCAACCCACAATCGATGCTCTGCAGGCGGAAGCAGCCTCTACTGGTGGTCAGCAGTGGTGGTATCTTGCCCATGTTTGAAGCTGAGGCCACAATAGGACCGTTCTTAGGTTAGTATCACACCTCACTCCATGAATCATCCTTTAGGGACTTTGTGTTGTCTTTACACCTGTCTTCCTGCCCCGGTGAGGCAATTCTCTATCACCCTCTCTTTATACCCTCATGCAAGGAATCTTTGTTCTCCTTCTGTCAGTTGTGCTCTGCGGCGCTTTGTGCTATTTAGGTTTTTTAAGATGGTACAAGGTAATTTTTACTTCTAGACGTATATGTACAGTACTGCTGTCTGGCGGTGAGTGGCCCCCATGTATCCATTAAAGGCCAGACCACACTACAGAGATGTGTGCTGAGCGACCTGTCACAGACCGCTCAGCACACATCTCTCCCCCCACTCAGCACAGCTCCATGTGTGGCACGGGGGGGGGGGCACGGGGGTGCGCTAATTTCACCCAGCTTGTGAAATGAGCGATGTGCTAGATTGTGCCTGGCTATAAGGGCCCTATGCTGATAGCTGAGGGTCCCCTCTTTCCAGGGGTATCAGCATTTTTAAAATCTGCCCTGGGGAACCGGAGATATCCGACTTGACATCGGTGGTCCCCATCCAATTGCTCTTCCCAGCCAGATATCTTGGGTTCTGGCTAACTTAAAGTTTTTCTGAGGGGTGGTCTTCACTTTGCCGGCGGTCAGACTCCCGGCGGCCAGCGTACCGGCACCGGAATCCTGACCGCCGGCATACTGACAGTTCTTCTCCCTCTTGGGGGTCCACGACCCCCCTGGAGGGAGAATAGATAGCGTGGCACGCCTGGCGCGCCACCGTGCCCGCAGCATGGCGAGCGCAGTGAGCCCGCAAGGGGCTTATTTGCGCTCGCCCAGCTGTTGGTATTCCAGTAGTCGGGATTCCGGCACAGGTATGCTGGTCGCCAGGAGCCCGGCCCCCGGCATACCCTACTACACCCTTTCTGCGGGTATACTCCAAAAGTTGGGATTCTCCCCTTTGGTGGACACTGGCAGCTTGTCTCTACTATGCCCAGAACCAGAGATATCAGGGGTCATTCCGACCCGTTCGCACGCAGCGGTTTATCGCTGCGGTGCGAACAGGTCTGGAATGTGCATGCGCGGCGGCCGCGACGTTGCCCTGTCACCGGGTTATGTCGTGTCCTACGATGGAAGTGGTCGCAGAGCCGACCGCAAAGAAAATTGACAAGAAGAAAGCGGATCCGGACCGTTGGAGACCGTTTTCGGGGAGTGGTAAGGAAAACGCAGGCGTGTCCAGCAGAACAGAGGGCGGATGTCTGACGTCAAAGCCGGCTCCAGCATCGCAGAGATCGTCGCACAGGGTAAGTAGGTACAGGGCTGGTATTCTTCTTCTGGTCTTCTTCCGCTTGAAATTTTATTAGCTTAGCAGGGCTGCACAAGCGATCGCATCCATACTAAGCTAAAATACACTCCCCCATAGGCGTGGGCTATTGATCGCATCCATACTAAGCTAAAATACACTCCCCCATAGGCGTGGGCTATTGATTGCATCCATACTAAGCTACAATACACTCCCCCATAGGCGTGGGCTATTGATTGCATCCATACTAAGCTACAATACACTCCCCCATAGGCGTGGGCTATTGATTGCATCCATACTAAGCTACAATACACTCCCCCATAGGCGTGGGCTATTGATTGCATCCATACTAAGCTACAATACACTCCCCCATAGGCGTGGGCTATTGATTGCATCCATACTAAGCTACAATACACTCCCCCATAGGCGTGGGCTATTGATTGCATCCATACTAAGCTAAAATACACTCCCCCATAGGCGTGGGCTATTGATTGCATCCATACTAAGCTAAAATACACTCCCCCATAGGCGTGGGCTATTGATTGCATCCATACTAAGCTAAAATACACTCCCCCATAGGCGTGGGCTATTGATTGCATCCATACTAAGCTAAAATACACTCCCCCATAGGCGTGGGCTATTGATTGCATCCATACTAAGCTACAATACACTCCCCCATAGGCGTGGGCTATTGATCGCATCCATACTAAGCTAAAACACACTCCCCCATAGGCGTGGGCTATTGATCGCATCCATACTAAGCTAAAACACACTCCCCCATAGGCGTGGGCTATTGATTGCATCCATACTAAGCTAAAATACACTCCCCCATAGGCGTGGGCTATTGATTGCATCCATACTAAGCTACAATACACTCCCCCATAGGCGTGGGCTATTGATTGCATCCATACTAAGCTAAAATACACTCCCCCATAGGCGTGGGCTATTGATTGCATCCATACTAAGCTAAAATACACTCCCCCATAGGCGTGGGCTATTGATCGCATCCATACTAAGCTAAAATACACTCCCCCATAGGCGTGGGCTATTGATCGCATCCATACTAAGCTAAAATACACTCCCCCATAGGCGTGGGCTATTGATCGCATCCATACTAAGCTAAAATACACTCCCCCATAGGCGTGGGCTATTGATCGCATCCATACTAAGCTAAAATACACTCCCCCATAGGCGTGGGCTATTGATCGCATCCATACTAAGCTAAAATACACTCCCCCATAGGCGTGGGCTATTGATCGCATCCATACTAAGCTACAATACACTCCCCCATATGCGTGGGCTATTGATTGCATCCATACTAAGCTAAAATACACTCCCCCATAGGCGTGGGCTATTGATTGCATCCATACTAAGCTACAATACACTCCCCCATAGGCGTGGGCTATTGATTGCATCCATACTAAGCTAAAATACACTCCCCCATAGGCGTGGGCTATTGATTGCATCCATACTAAGCTACAATACACTCCCCCATAGGCGTGGGCTATTGATTGCATCCATACTAAGCTACAATACACTCCCCCATAGGCGTGGGCTATTGATTGCATCCATACTAAGCTAAAATACACTCCCCCATAGGCGTGGGCTATTGATTGCATCCATACTAAGCTAAAATACACTCCCCCATAGGCGTGGGCTATTGATTGCATCCATACTAAGCTACAATACACTCCCCCATAGGCGTGGGCTATTGATTGCATCCATACTAAGCTACAATACACTCCCCCATAGGCGTGGGCTATTGATTGCATCCATACTAAGCTAAAATACACTCCCCCATAGGCGTGGGCTATTGATTGCATCCATACTAAGCTACAATACACTCCCCCATAGGCGTGGGCTATTGATTGCATCCATACTAAGCTAAAATACACTCCCCCATAGGTGTGGGCTATTGATTGCATCCATACTAAGCTACAATACACTCCCCCATAGGCGTGGGCTATTGATTGCATCCATACTAAGCTAAAATACACTCCCCCATAGGCGTGGGCTATTGATTGCATCCATACTAAGCTACAATACACTCCCCCATAGGCGTGGGCTATTGATCGCATCCATACTAAGCTAAAACACACTCCCCCATAGGCGTGGGCTATTGATTGCATCCATACTAAGCTAAAATACACTCCCCCATAGGCGTGGGCTATTGATTGCATCCATACTAAGCTAAAATACACTCCCCCATAGGCGTGGGCTATTGATTGCATCCATACTAAGCTACAATACACTCCCCCATAGGCGTGGGCTATTGATTGCATCCATACTAAGCTAAAATACACTCCCCCATAGGCGTGGGCTATTGATTGCATCCATACTAAGCTAAAATACACTCCCCCATAGGCGTGGGCTATTGATCGCATCCATACTAAGCTAAAATACACTCCCCCATAGGCGTGGGCTATTGATCGCATCCATACTAAGCTAAAATACACTCCCCCATAGGCGTGGGCTATTGATCGCATCCATACTAAGCTAAAATACACTCCCCCATAGGCGTGGGCTATTGATCGCATCCATACTAAGCTAAAATACACTCCCCCATAGGCGTGGGCTATTGATCGCATCCATACTAAGCTAAAATACACTCCCCCATAGGCGTGGGCTATTGATTGCATCCATACTAAGCTAAAATACACTCCCCCATAGGCGTGGGCTATTGATTGCATCTATACTAAGCTACAATACATTCCCCCATAGGCGTGGGCTATTGATTGCATCCATACTAAGCTAAAATACACTCCCCCATAGGCGTGGGCTATTGATTGCATCCATACTAAGCTACAATACACTCCCCCATAGGCGTGGGCTATTGATTGCATCCATACTAAGCTACAATACACTCCCCCATAGGCGTGGGCTATTGATTGCATCCATACTAAGCTAAAATACACTCCCCAATAGGCGTGGGCTATTGATTGCATCCATACTAAGCTAAAATACACTCCCCCATAGGCGTGGGCTATTGATTGCATCCATACTAAGCTACAATACACTCCCCCATAGGCGTGGGCTATTGATTGCATCCATACTAAGCTACAATACACTCCCCCATAGGCGTGGGCTATTGATTGCATCCATACTAAGCTAAAATACACTCCCCCATAGGCGTGGGCTATTGATCGCATCCATACTAAGCTAAAATACACTCCCCCATAGGCGTGGGCTATTGATCGCATCCATACTAAGCTAAAATACACTCCCCCATAGGCGTGGGCTATTGATCGCATCCATACTAAGCTAAAATACACTCCCCCATAGGCGTGGGCTATTGATCGCATCCATACTAAGCTAAAATACACTCCCCCATAGGCGTGGGCTATTGATCGCATCCATACTAAGCTAAAATACACTCCCCCATAGGCGTGGGCTATTGATCGCATCCATACTAAGCTACAATACACTCCCCCATAGGCGTGGGCTATTGATTGCATCCATACTAAGCTAAAATACACTCCCCCATAGGCGTGGGCTATTGATTGCATCCATACTAAGCTACAATACACTCCCCCATAGGCGTGGGCTATTGATTGCATCCATACTAAGCTAAAATACACTCCCCCATAGGCATGGGCTATTGATTGCATCCATACTAAGCTACAATACACTCCCCCATAGGCGTGGGCTATTGATTGCATCCATACTAAGCTACAATACACTCCCCCATAGGCGTGGGCTATTGATTGCATCCATACTAAGCTAAAATACACTCCCCCATAGGCGTGGGCTATTGATTGCATCCATACTAAGCTAAAATACACTCCCCCATAGGCGTGGGCTATTGATTGCATCCATACTAAGCTACAATACACTCCCCCATAGGCGTGGGCTATTGATTGCATCCATACTAAGCTACAATACACTCCCCCATAGGCGTGGGCTATTGATTGCATCCATACTAAGCTAAAATACACTCCCCCATAGGCGTGGGCTATTGATTGCATCCATACTAAGCTACAATACACTCCCCCATAGGCGTGGGCTATTGATTGCATCCATACTAAGCTAAAATACACTCCCCCATAGGCGTGGGCTATTGATTGCATCCATACTAAGCTACAATACACTCCCCCATAGGCGTGGGCTATTGATTGCATCCATACTAAGCTAAAATACAGTCCCCCATAGGCGTGGGCTATTGATTGCATCCATACTAAGCTACAATACACTCCCCCATAGGCGTGGGCTATTGATTGCATCCATACTAAGCTAAAACACACTCCCCCATAGGCGTGGGCTATTGATTGCATCCATACTAAGCTAAAATACACTCCCCCATAGGCGTGGGCTATTGATTGCATCCATACTAAGCTAAAATACACTCCCCCATAGGCGTGGGCTATTGATTGCATCCATACTAAGCTACAATACACTCCCCCATAGGCGTGGGCTATTGATTGCATCCATACTAAGCTAAAATACACTCCCCCATAGGCGTGGGCTATTGATTGCATCCATACTAAGCTAAAATACACTCCCCCATAGGCGTGGGCTATTGATCGCATCCATACTAAGCTAAAATACACTCCCCCATAGGCGTGGGCTATTGATCGCATCCATACTAAGCTAAAATACACTCCCCCATAGGCGTGGGCTATTGATCGCATCCATACTAAGCTAAAATACACTCCCCCATAGGCGTGGGCTATTGATCGCATCCATACTAAGCTAAAATACACTCCCCCATAGGCGTGGGCTATTGATCGCATCCATACTAAGCTAAAATACACTCCCCCATAGGCGTGGGCTATTGATTGCATCCATACTAAGCTACAATACACTCCCCCATAGGCGTGGGCTATTGATTGCATCCATACTAAGCTAAAATACACTCCCCCATAGGCGTGGGCTATTGATTGCATCTATACTAAGCTACAATACACTCCCCCATAGGCGTGGGCTATTGATTGCATCCATACTAAGCTAAAATACACTCCCCCATAGGCGTGGGCTATTGATTGCATCCATACTAAGCTACAATACACTCCCCCATAGGCGTGGGCTATTGATTGCATCCATACTAAGCTACAATACACTCCCCCATAGGCGTGGGCTATTGATTGCATCCATACTAAGCTAAAATACACTCCCCAATAGGCGTGGGCTATTGATTGCATCCATACTAAGCTAAAATACACTCCCCCATAGGCGTGGGCTATTGATTGCATCCATACTAAGCTACAATACACTCCCCCATAGGCGTGGGCTATTGATTGCATCCATACTAAGCTACAATACACTCCCCCATAGGCGTGGGCTATTGATTGCATCCATACTAAGCTAAAATACACTCCCCCATAGGCGTGGGCTTTTGATTGCATCCATACTAAGCTACAATACACTCCCCCATAGGCGTGGGCTATTGATTGCATCCATACTAAGCTAAAATACACTCCCCCATAGGCGTGGGCTATTGATTGCATCCATACTAAGCTACAATACACTCCCCCATAGGCGTGGGCTATTGATTGCATCCATACTAAGCTACAATACACTCCCCCATAGGCGTGGGCTATTGATTGCATCCATACTAAGCTAAAATACACTCCCCCATAGGCGTGGGCTATTGATTGCATCCATACTAAGCTACAATACACTCCCCCATAGGCGTGGGCTATTGATTGCATCCATACTAAGCTACAATACACTCCCCCATAGGCGTGGGCTATTGATTGCATCCATACTAAGCTAAAATACACTCCCCCATAGGCGTGGGCTATTGATTGCATCCATACTAAGCTACAATACACTCCCCCATAGGCGTGGGCTATTGATCGCAGCAGCAGCAAAAAGTTGCTGGCTGCGATCAACTTGGAATGACCACCATCAGCCTTCCAGCAGCCGGTCCCTGCTCCAGCTCTACACGCCTGGTATACAGTTTTATATTTTCATTGGTGGATTACTCTGGCTCCTGAACTCTGATCCCCAAGTCCCCGGTACCTCCAGACAGGTGAAAGGTGTCCCCGGGACCTCCTGAAAGGTGGGACGCTCTAATTTTGTATCCCATTCAAAGCTAATGGCCCATACACACGGTGAGATTCGGGCTATGCGACAGGGGCTAGGTCGGCATGGTAAGCACATAATGAGTGTGCTTGTGATACTGACTATGTGCGATTGTGGCTAAGTGTTAATTTTGACTCTTCTATAGAGATAGTCAGAATTCACTTGCCTGCACAGTCTATCTATTCTTGTGATGCCGACCGCGCGGGACCACGCATCGGCATCGAATCGGGATCGCAATGTGACTTTCACCTTCCGATGTGCACTAACTTTTCTTACGGTTTTGACTATATAGTCAAAATCGTAAGAAAAAATCTCACCGTGCGTACACACCATAAGAAATCTGTTTCCAGGAACTGGAGATATCTGCAGTCAGGGAAGCTGCCCTCCCACCGGAAAATGATGAGTATTAAGCCCACTCCACTATCCACCCTCCCCTGCGTATTAAACACCCCCTACCACCCTGGAAGTCATGTACCGGGGCCCCTTCATTCAGCCCTATGCCCCCGTCTACAGTTTAGTGTCTCCCTCCCGCCCCATCTACCCCCATCTGTGCAGTAAAGGAGTAATTAGCAGAAATTACTGCTCCAGGTCCTACATGCTGAGCGGAAGATAGAACACCCCCTACCGCCCGCGGGACCTCAATGATAGCACCCCCAACCCTACCGCTGGAGGATGGGCAGGGGCCCCAGCGCCTTGCTGTGCCCAGGGGCCTACACTTCTGGTAAGACGGCCCTGCAGGCGATAGCGACGTGCGGGGCTGTGCATCGCTATCGTTGGGGGGCATACACACGGAGATCCGTGCTTAAAACCTAAGCAATCTAGTCAGATTACATACATCTCTCTGTGTGTACCCCCCTTAAGAGTGGAGTGTGAAATACGATGATATGTGGGCAGCAGTGGAAGGCGGGGGTAGGGGTTAGTAAATATAGGTGTTAGGTATATAAGGAGTCCCGGGCAGCGCAGATTGTCTCAGTCTCTCCTATCATTTGGATGTCTTGATAATGGTTACACTAGATAACACAGACGTGGACTCTGCATTGCTGATGTGAGGAATGAACGGACTGTGTAACAAGTCCCTGGTGACCGGGAGTCTGAGGGAGTGGCAGAAGAACCTAGCAGTACCCCAGACGGGTTCACTACGATATGCCGGCGGCCGGGCTCCCGGCGACCAGCATACCGGCGCCGGGAGCCCGACCGCCAGCTTACCGACAGTGTGGCGAGCGCAAATGAGCCCCTTGCGGGCTCGCTGCGCTCGCCACGCTACGCGCGCCACACTATTTTATTCTCCCTCCAGGGGGGTCGTGGACCCCCATGAGGGAGAATAAGTGTCGGTATGCCGGCTGTCGGGCTCCCGGCGCCGGTATGCTGGTCACCGGGAGCCCGACCGCCGGCATACTGAAGACCACCCCCCCAGACATATCTGCTCATATTGGTCTCCTCATGCACCAGATATTGTATGTTATACAATAGTAATAATTAGAGAGAGTTGTTAAAGATGCTAGACGAGACGGCGGTCATTTTTAATAGTTTGAAGGGGACAGGTGTGAATTGCTGCCCCCAACAAGACCGCCGACCCATGGTGGTGGCGTTCGGGGGGATATTCCCTGACAACAAGCAGGTACTGTGGCATAGGGCATTATTACTGTGTGGGCATAATATGGTGAAAGGGACCCCAGCATCAGAGGAGCCTTGTCAGGGCCTGGTGGCTTGTCATATATTTGCAAAAATACAGTATGTAACTAAGACCTCTGGATTTATTATGGTGTCAGGGACGTAATATGGTATCAGGGGCATAACTGTGTGGGCATAATATGGTGTCAGGGACATAACTGTGGGGGCATAATATGGTGTCAGGGGCATAACTGTGTGGGCATAATATGGTGTCAGGGACATAACTGTGGGGGCATAATATGGTGTCAGGGACATAACTGTGGGGGCATAATATGGTGTCAGGGGCATAACTGTGTGGGCATAATATGGTGTCAGGGACATAACTGTGTGGGCATAATATGGTGTCAGGGACATAACTGTGGGGGCATAATATGGTGTCAGGGACATAACTGTGGGGGGCATAATATGTCAGAGGCATAACTGTGGGGGCACAATATGGTGCCAGGGGCATAACTGTGGGGGCATAATATGGTGCCAGGGGCATAACTGTGGGGGCATAATATGGTGCCAGGGGCATAACTGTGGGGGCATAATATGGTGCCAGGGGCATAACTGTGGGGCATAATATGGTGCCAGGGGCATAACTGTGGGGCATAATATGGTGTCAGGGGCATTACTTTGTGGGGCACAATATAGTATTGCTCAGAGTATGTGCACAGGAACTTTATTTTATATATATATATATATATATATATATATATATATATATAATGCATTTATTTTTGTTTAACCCTGCCTATTTTGTCAGTCCCGGGCCCCACAATTTGTGATGACAGCCCTGACACTGTAACTAGTCTACAACAGTGCATGTTTTTCAGATCTCCTAGTTGGAGCACAGGAGTATTCATTTCTGGCTGACACATTTTAAAGGAGCCTCAGGTGGTGCTAATTATTTCATTTGTGAAACTGAGCTCTTTAAAACATGCAGTTTGAGTAAAATTGTGTTATATACAGATGTGTCCTCATATCTTGTCTCCATACACCATGCAGTGGGAGAAGCCTGGCATGAGGGAGCCGACAGGTCCCGTCAACTCGGTTAATGTCGGGTGTCTTTTTTTGGAGAAAATGTCCTCCCAATCTTCCTTCTCTTATGCCCACATTCCTCCTCTTCTGATCCCTCTGATCCTCCTCTTTTCACCCCCAATTCTCCTGGGCCCCATGATCATCCTTTTTCCACCCCCTGTTTTCCTCTTTTCACCCCCAATTCTCCTCTTCTCATCCCAAATTCTTAGTCTCACCCCCACAATCCCCCCCCCCAATCATCCTCTCCTCACTCCTCTTCATATTCTGAGCCTCCTTTTTTGCCCCCTTGTTCAGGGGCTTCTCACCCCACCAGACCCACCACTGAGCCTCCTCTTTTCACCCACGATCTTTAACTCTCCCTGATCCACCTCTTCTTAACCCCCTATCTCTTCTCATCCTCAGTGTGCCTCTTCTCGCCCCCCCCCCAGCCCGTTCCTTCTTGCCCCCTCCTTCTCACCCCCCTACTACATCTTATCTCCCCCTTATCATTCTTCTCATTCTCAGTGTGTCTCTTCACCCCCCTATCAGCCCCCTTATATATCTCTTCTCATCCTCTGAGTGCTTATTCTCAACCCCCCGGTCAATGTGACTCAATGCTTTAGGTGCCTCCATACCTTTGCACCCTAGCTGACCTCCTTGGTTTGCCTAGTGGTCATGTCCATCGTCGTCATATACATGGAAACTGCTCACCTTTCCCACCAGTTGCACAATCTCCGCCAAATCCTCCTCCTCTTGCAGAATTTCTTTGGCCTTTGTTCTGAGGGGCACCAGTTCAGCAAAGTGCCTCTCGTAGTAGTCATCCAAGGCCCTCATATACTTGCTGTAGCTGATCAGCCAGTTCACAGAGGGGAAATGCTTTCTCTGAGCCAGCTTCTTGTCCAGACCCCAGAATACCTATTAATGGAGATTGCATTGTCCAATATTACACATCAGCTCATTAATCACCTTCATTAGCCCTAATATGAAGGGAAATGCAAGAAGTGGTCAGGAGTAAATGTGAATTGTAAATTCTGAGGGGAAAGCTGGAAGAAGGTGCTCATCCTGGTCCGGTTCTACATCGGCTTCCCACCCCAGGAAGCTCCAGTACAAGACACATTGGGCATGATATATAGGAGAACACCGTAGCGTCATTGGACGCAATGTCCAATAGCGCGACCAATGCATTTAATATCATAAGCGCAGTAACAGATTAGCGCCGCAGCCAGTGGTTGTGTCTGAATGAAATCCATACGCAGTCGCATTAAAGGCCACCTGAATCAGGCACTAAACCCATTCTGTCCCCATAGTCACTGCCTGCAGAATCAGATCTATCCAGGCACTAACCCTAACCCTATAGGTTACTGACCCAAAGCTGCACAAACAAGCATGGCTGCAGTCTAAGCTTTGTAGTGCCCAGAGTGGTTACATTAGGATAGGACCTACCTGCACAGTGCCCAGAGTGGATACATCAGGAGAGGACCTACCTGCACAGTGCCCAGAGTGGTTACATCAGGACAGGACCTACCTGCGCAGTGCCCAGAGTGGTTACATCAGGACAGGACCTACCTGCGCAGTGCCCAGAGTGGGTACATCAGGACAGGACCTACCTGCACAGTGCCCAGAGTGGGTACATCAGGACAGGACCTACCTGCACAGTGCCCAGAGTGGGAACATCAGGACAGGACCTACCTGCACAGTGCCCAGAGTGGGTACATCAGGACAGGACCTACCTGCACAGTGCCCAGAGTGGGTACATCAGGACAGGACCTACCTGCACAGTGCCCAGAGTGGGAACATCAGGACAGGACCTACCTGCACAGTGCCCAGAGTGGGTACATCAGGACAGGACCTACCTGCACAGTGCCCAGAGTGGGTACATCAGGACAGGACCTACCTGCACAGTGCCCAGAGTGGGTACATCAGGACAGGACCTACCTGCACAGTGCCCAGAGTGGGTACATCAGGACAGGACCTACCTGTGCGATGTTCTAAGTGGATACATAGGAGGGAATCCGGTCTGAAGATCGACAGTGTCTAGGTCGACAATGTTTAGGTTGACCACTATAGGTCGACAGTCACTAGGTCGACATGGATGGAAGGTCGACAGGGTTTCTAGGTCGACATGTGCTAGGTTGACAGGTCTAAAGGTCGACATGAGTTTTTCACAATTTTTTTTTTAGGTCGACATGGATGGAAGGTCGACAGGGTTTCTAGGTCGACATGTGCTAGGTTGACAGGTCTAAAGGTCGACATGAGTTTTTCACATTTTTTTTTTTTTTTGGATTTTTTTCATACTTAACGATCCACGTGGACTACGATTGGAACGGTAAAGTGTGCCGAGCGAAGCGGTAGCGGAGCGAAGGCACCATGCCCGAAGCATGCCATGCGAGGGGACGCGGTGCACTAATTTGGGATCCCGGTCACTTTACGAAGAAAACGACACCCAAAAAAAACAAAACCTCATGTCAACCTTCAGACCTGTCGACCTAGCACATGTCGACCTAGAAACCCTGTCGACCTTCCATCCATGTCGACCTAGTGACTGTCGACCTATAGTGGTCGACCTAAACATTGTCGACCTAGACACTGTCGATAAAACGAACCACACCCCATAGGAGTATGTCTTACCTGCACAATACCCAGAGTGGCTGATGTTACAGGGTCTGAGAAGTCGCCCCCTGGTGGTGATACTCTGTAAGTGGAAGAAAATGTAGATCATTTTTTAATTACTGTATATTTCTCTGACGTCCTAGTGGATGCTGGGAACTCCGTAAGGACCATGGGGAATAGCGGCTCCGCAGGAGACTGGGCATAACTAAGAAAGATTTAGGACTACCTGGTGTGCACTGGCTCCTCCCTCTATGCCCCTCCTCCAGACCTCAGTTAGAATTTTGTGCCCGGCCGAGCTGGATGCACACTAGGGGCTCTCCTGAGCTTCTAGAAAAGAAAGTATAAATTAGGTTTTTTATTTTCAGTGAGATCTGCTGGCAACAGACTCACTGCTACGAGGGACTGAGGGGAGAAGAAGCGAACCTACCTGCTTGCAGCTAGCTTGGGCTTCTTAGGCTACTGGATACCATTAGCTCCAGAGGGATCGAACACAGGCCCAGCCTCGGTCGTCCGGTCCCGGAGCCGCGCCGCCGTCCCCCTTGCAGAGCCAGAAGCAAGAAGACGTTCCTGGAAATCGGCGGCAGAAGACTTCGGTCTTCATTAAGGTAGCGCACAGCACTGCAGCTGTGCGCCATTTCTCCCCATGCACACCACACACTCCGGTCACTGATGGGTGCAGGGCGCTGGGGCGCCCTGGGCTGCAATAAGAGTACCTTACTTGGCAAATTACCACATAATATAGTCATTAAGACTATATATGTGTAAAATCCCCTGCCATAACTTCCATAAAAAAGCGGGAGAAGTCCGCCGAAAAAGGGGCGGAGCTATCTCCCTCAGCACACTGGCGCCATTTTCCCTCACAGCTCCGCTGGAAGGACGCTCCCCAGGCTCTCCCCTGTAGTTTCCAGACTCCATAGGGTAAAAAAGAGAGGGGGGGGCACTAAATTTAGGCGCAATCTGTGTAATATTGGCAGCTATAGGGGAAAAATCACTGTGTGTAGTGTGAATCCCTGCATTATAAAGCGCTCTGGTGTGTGCTGGCATACTCTCTCTCTGTCTCCCCAAAGGGCTTTGTGGGGTCCTGTCCTCAGTCAGAGCATTCCCTGTGTGTGTGCGGTGTGTCGGTACGGCTGTGTCGACATGTTTGATGAGGAGGCTTATGTGGAGGCGGAGCAAGTGCCGATAAATGTGATGTCACCCCCTGCGGGGCCGACACCTGAGTGGATGGACATGTGGAAGGAATTACGTGAAAGTGTCAACTCCTTACATAAGAGGTTTGACGACATAACAGATGTGGGACAGCCGACTTCTCAGCTCGTACCTGCCCAGGCGTCTCTAAAGCCATCAGGGGCTCTAAAACGCCCGCTACCTCAGATGGCAGACACAGATGTCGACACGGATACTGACTCCAGTGTCGACGATGATGAGACTAGTGTACATTCCAATAGAGCCACCCGTTACATGATTACGGCAATGAAAAATGTGTTGCACATTTCTGATATTACCCCAGGTACCACAAAAAAGGGTATTATGTTTGGGGAGAAAAAACTACCAATGTTTTTCCCCCTTCGGATTAATTAAATGAAGTATGTGAAGAAGCGTGGGCTTCCCCCGATAAGAAACTGGTAATTTCTAAAAAGTTACTAGTGGCGTACCCTTTCCCGCCAGAGGATAGGTTACGTTGGGAGACATCCCCTAGGGTGGATAAAGCGCTCACACGCCTGTCAAAGAAGGTGGCACTACCGTCTCCGGACACGGCCGCCCTAAAGGAACCTGCTGATAGGAAGCAGGAGGCTATCCTGAAGTCTGTATATACACACTCAGGTATTATACTGAGACCGGCTATTGCTTCAGCATGGATGTGCAGTGCTGCAGCTGCGTGGTCAGATTCCCTGTCGGAAAACATTGATACCCTAGACAGGGACACTATATTGCTAAGCATAGAGCATATTAAAGACGCAGTCTTATACATGAGAGATGCACAGAGGGATATTTGCCGGCTGGCATCTAAAATAAACGCAATGTCCATATCTGCCAGGAGAGGATTGTGGACTCGGCAGTGGAGAGGAGATGCAGATTCTAAAAGGCACATGGAAGTTTTGCCTTACAAGCGTGAGGAGTTGTTCGGGGATGGTCTCTCGGACCTCGTTTCCACAGCAACAGCTGGGAAGTCAGCATTTTTACCCCATGTTCCCTCACAGCCAAAGAAAGCACCGTATTATCAGGTACAGTCCTTTCGGCCCCAGAAAGGCAAGCGGGTTAGAGGCGCGTCCTTTCTGCCCAGAGGCAGAGGTAGAGGGAAAAAGCTGCAACATACAGCCAGTTCCCAGGAACAAAAGTCCTCCCCCGATTCCTCTAAGTCCACCGCATGACGCTGGGGCTCCACAGGCGGAGCCAGGTACGGTGGGGGCTTGTCTCAAGAACTTCAGCAACCAGTGGGCTCGTTCACGGGTGGATCCCTGGATTCTACAGGTAGTATCTCAGGGGTACAAGCTGGAATTCGAGACGTCTCCCCCTCGCCGTTTCCTCAAATCTGCCTTGCCGACAGCTCCCCCGGACAGGGAGGCAGTGCTAGAGGCGATTCACAAGCTGTATTCTCAGCAGGTGATAATCAAGGTACCCCTCCTTCAACAAGGACGGGGTTACTATTCCACAATGTTTGTGGTACCGAAACCGGACGGTTCGGTGAGACCCATTTTAAATTTAAAATCTTTGAACACTTATATAAGAAGGTTCAAGTTCAAGATGGAATCGCTCAGAGCGGTGATTGCAAGCCTGGACGAGGGGGATTACATGGTGTCACTGGACATCAAGGATGCTTACCTGCATGTCCCCATTTACCCTCCTCACCAGGAGTACCTCAGATTTGTGGTACAGGACTGTCATTACCAATTCCAGACGTTGCCGTTTGGTCTGTCCACGGCACCGAGGGTATTTACCAAGGAAATGGCCGAAATTATGATACTCCTTCGGAAAAAGGGAGTTTTAATTATCCCGTACTTGGACGATCTCCTTATAAACTAAGGCGAGGTCCAGGGAACAGTTGTTGATCGGAGTAGCACTAGCTCGGGAAGTGCTACAACAGCACGACTGGATCCTGAATATTCCAAAGTCGCAGCTGGTTCCTACAACGCGTCTACTGTTCCTGGGGATGGTTCTGGACACAGAACAGAAAAAAGTGTTTCTCCCGGAGGAGAAAGCCAAGGAGCTGTCATCTCTAGTCAGAGACCTCCTAAAACCAAAACAGGTGTCGGTGCACCACTGCACGCGAGTCCTGGGAAAGATGGTGGCTTCTTACGAAGCAATTCCATTCGGAAGGTTCCATGCAAGGATCTTTCAGTGGGATCTGTTGGACAAGTGGTCCGGGTCGCATCTTCAGATGCATCGGCTGATAACCCTGTCTCCAAGGACCAGGGTGTCGCTACTGTGGTGGCTGCAGAGTGCTCATTTTCTAGAGGGCCGCAGATTCGGCATACAGGACTGGATCCTGGTGACCACGGATGCCAGCCTTCCAGGTTGGGGGGCAGTCACACAGGGAAGAAACTTCCAAGGACTATGGACAAGTCAGGAGACTTCCCTACACATAAATATTCTGGAACTAAGGGCCATTTACAATGCCCTAAGTCAGGCAAGACCCCTGCTTCAACACCAGCCGGTGCTGATCCAGTCAGACAACATCACGGCGGTCGCCCATGTAAACCGTCAGGGCGGCACAAGAAGCAGGATGGCGATGGCAGAAGCCACAAGGATTCTCCGATGGGCGGAAAATCATGTGTTAGCACTGTCAGCAGTGTTCATTCCGGGAGTGGACAACTGGGAAGCAGACTTCCTCAGCAGGCACGACCTCCACCCGGGAGAGTGGGGACTTCATCCAGAAGTCTTCCAAATGATGGTACACCGTTGGGAAAGGCCACAGGTGGACATGATGGCGTCCCGCCTCAACAAAAAGCTAAAAAGATATTGCGCCAGGTCAAGGGACCCTCAGGCGATAGCTGTGGACGCTCTAGTGACACCGTGGGTGTACCAGTCGGTTTATGTGTTCCCTCCTCTGCCTCTCATACCCAAGGTACTGAGAATAATAAGAAGGAGAGGAGTAAGAACTATACTTGTGGTTCCGGATTGGCCAAGAAGAGCTTGGTACCCAGAACTTCAAGAAATGATCTCGGAGGACCCATGGCCTCTGCCGCTCAGACAGGACCTGCTGCAGCAGGGACCCTGTCTGTTCCAAGACTTACCGCGACTGCGTTTGACGGCATGGCGGTTGAACGCCGGATCCTGAAGGAAAAGGGCATTCCGGAGGAAGTCATCCCTACGCTGATTAAAGCTAGGAAGGAGGTGACAGCAAACCATTATCACCGCATATGGCGAAAATATGTTGCGTGGTGTGAGGCCAGAAGGGCCCCAACGGAGGAATTTCAGCTGGGTCGATTTCTGCACTTCCTACAGTCAGGGGTGACTATGGGCCTAAAACTGGGTTCCATTTAGGTCCAGATTTCGGCTCTGTCGATTTTCTTCCAAAAAGAACTGGCTTCACTGCCTGAAGTTCAGACGTTTGTTAAAGGAGTGCTGCATATTCAGCCTCCTTTTGTGCCTCCAGTGGCACCTTGGGATCTCAACGTGGTGTTGGATTTCCTTAAGTCACATTGGTTTGAGCCACTTAAAACCGTGGAACTGAAATATCTCACGTGGAAAGTGGTCATGCTGTTGGCCAGGCGTGTGTCAGAATTGGCGGCTTTGTCATGTAAAAGCCCTTATCTGATTTTACATATGGATAGGGCGGAATTGAGGACTCGTCACCAATTTCTTCCTAAGGTGGTATCAGCTTTTCATTTGAACCAACCAATTGTGGTGCCTGCGGCTACTAAGGACTTGGAGGATTCCAAGTTGCTGGACGTAGTCAGGGCCCTGAAAATCTATGTTTCCAGGACGGCTGGAGTCAGGAAAACTGACTCGCTATTTATCCTGTATGCGCCCAACAAGCTGGGTGCTCCTTCTTCAAAGCAGTCTATTGCTCGCTGGATCTGTAGTACGATTCAACTTGCACATTCTGCGGCTGGACTGCCGCATCCTAAATCTGTAAAAGCCCATTCCACGAGGAAGGTGGGCTCTTCTTGGGCGGCTGCCCGAGGGGTCTCGGCTTTACAACTTTGCCGAGCTGCTACCTGGTCGGGGTCAAACACGTTTGCTAAGTTCTACAAGTTTGATACCCTGGCTGAGGAGGACCTAGAGTTTGCCCATTCGGTGCTGCAGAGTCATCCGCACTCTCCCGCCCGTTTGGGAGCTTTGGTATAATCCCCATGGTCCTTACGGAGTCCCCAGCATCCACTAGGACGTCAGAGAAAATAAGATTTTACTCACCGGTAATTCTATTTCTCGTAGTCCGTAGTGGATGCTGGGAGCCCGTCCCAAGTGCGGATTGTCTGCAATACTTGTATATAGCTATTGCTTAACTAAAGGGTTATTGTTGAGCCATCTGTTGAGAGGCTCAGTTGTTATCATACTGTTAACTGGGTATAGTATCATGTGTTATACGGTGTGATTGGTGTGGCTGGTATGAGTCTTACCCGGGATTCAAAATCCTTCCTTATTGTGTCGGCTCTTCCGGGCACAGTATCCTAACTGAAGTCTGGAGGAGGGTCATAGTGGGAGGAGCCAGTGCACACCAGGTAGTCCTAAAGCTTTCTCAGTTGTGCCCAGTCTCCTGCGGAGCCGCTATTCCCCATGGTCCTTACGGAGTTCTCAGCATCCACTACGGACTACGAGAAATAGAATTACCGGTGAGTAAATTCTTATTTTTTATTCAAGGATTTTGCAGTACAATAGTCAGAGGGTACAGAGGGAGGGGGAGGGGGGGGGATGGGGGGGGCATAAAACAAGCAGATATCTTCAATAAGATATACAATAAAAAAGGACACAATTTTCAGCCCAAAAAGAAAAATGAGAATCTAAGAGAATTGTGGCCTAATTCAGACCTGATCTCTGTTGTGTGAAATCGCAGAGCGGCCGATTATAGAACGCATGCATATAGATCGTAATGCGCAGGCGCGAGGCCAAACTGCAAAAGAATCCTGCGTCTTTTTGGATCACCAGGCGTACGCAGGCTGAGTGACAGGAGGAAGCGGGCGTTTGGGGGTGGTAAGTGGCCGTTTTCTGGGAGTGCCAGGGATAGCGCGGGTGTGTGACGTCCGCTCCGGCTCCGATCAGCCTGTATGTATCGCACTGTAGGAGTAGGTCCTGGGCTGCGCACACTGGATACGTCATTCCATGGTGAGTGAGTTGGGAACGGATTTGCAGCTGGCTGGCGTTTGCAGAGCTTTTCGCACGGTGTACACAGACTTGCGCAGGGCGGAGTACTCACTCTGTCTGGGCAGCGACTATCTGATGGGAGATCTCTGCAAATTCACAGAGGAGCCATCCGGTCTAAATCAGGCCCTGTATTCCCAGACAAAGGAGCACAATCCATCTATAAAACCGATTACAATCATACGCCACGGGGGAGGGGAGGAGCGATGATATGTTACCCACGGTGACCCACTGGCCGAAAGGCCATCTGCCCAATTGTCACTTATACTGGTAATATGCTCCATGCTGTATGTAAAACACTCTGTCTCCTTAATTGGGGAACTAGGGATTGCCGCTTAGTGCATTTAATTTCTCGCCCACTTTAGGATGCACCATTTCTGTTTCTGACAGGAGCACTGGGGGTAAGGATAGTGCAGGGGAAGACACAGCAGCTCTCAGTGACTCTGTACCCAGCGTATGGAGGAGCAGCCAGTGTCACTGAGGAGAGACAGGAGCACTGGGGGTAAGGATAGTGCAGGGAAGACACAGCAGCTCTCACTGACCCTGTACCCAGCGTATGGGGGAGCAGCCAGTGTCACTGAGGGGAGACAGGAGCACTGGGGGTAAGGATAGTGCAGGGGAAGACACAGCAGCTCTCAGTGACCCTGTACCCAGCGTATGGGGGAGCAGCCAGTGTCACTGAGGGGAGACAGGAGCACTGGGGGTAAGGATAGTGCAGGGGAAGACACAGCAGCTCTCAGTGACTCTGTACCCAGCGTATGGGGGAGCAGCCAGTGTCACTGAGGGGAGACAGGAGCACTGGGGGTAAGTATAGTGCAGGGGAAGACACAGCAGCTCTCAGTGACTCTGTACCCAGCGTATGGGGGAGCAGCCAGTATCACTGAGGGGAGACAGGAGCACTGGGGGTAAGGATAGTGCAGGGGAAGACACAGCAGCTCTCAGTGACACTGTACCCAGCGTATGGGGGAGCAGCCAGTGTCACTGAGGGGAGACAGGAGCACTGGGGGTAAGGATAGTGCAGGGGAAGACACAGCAGCTCTCAGTGACCCTGTACCCAGCGTATTGGGGAGCAGCCAGTGTCACTGAGGGGAGACAGGAGCACTGGGGGTAAGGATAGTGCAGGGGAAGACACAGCAGCTCTCAGTGACTCTGTACCCAGCGTATGGGGGAGCAGCCAGTGTCACTGAGGGGAGACAGGAGCACTGGGGGTAAGTATAGTGCAGGGGAAGACACAGCAGCTCTCAGTGACCCTGTACCCAGCGTATGGGGGAGCAGCCAGTGTCACTGAGGGGAGACAGGAGCACTGGGGGTAAGGATAGTGCAGGGTATAGACACTGCAGCTCTCAGTGACCCTGTACCCAGCGTATGGGGGAGCAGCCAGTGTCACTGAGGGGAGACAGGAGCACTGGGGGGAAGGATAGTGCAGGGGAAGACACAGCAGCTCTCAGTGACCTGTACCCAGCGTACGGGGGAGCAGCCAGTATCACTGAGGGGAGACAGGAGCACTGGGGGTAAGGATAGTGCAGGGGAAGACACAGCAGCTCTCAGTGACCTGTACCCAGCGTATGGGGGAGCAGCCAGTGTCACTGAGGGGAGACAGGAGCACTGGGGGTAAGTATAGTGCAGGGGAAGACACAGCAGCTCTCAGTGACCCTGTACCCAGCGTATGGGGGAGCAGCCAGTGTCACTGAGGGGAGACAGGAGCACTGGGGGTAAGGATAGTGCAGGGGAAGACACAGCAGCTCTCAGTGACCTGTACCCAGTGTATGGAGGAGCAGCCAGTGTCACTGAGGGGAGACAGGAGCACTGGGGGGTAAGGATAGTGCAGGGGAAGGCACAGCAGCTCTCAGTGACCTGTACCCAGTGTATGGAGGAGCAGCCAGTGTCACTGAGGGGAGACAGGAGCACTGGGGGTAAGGATAGTGCAGGGGAAGACACAGCAGCTCTCAGTGACCTGTACCCAGCGTATGGGGTAGCAGCCAGTGTCACTGAGGGGAGACAGGAGCACTGGGGGTAAGGATAGTGCAGGGGAAGACACAGCAGCTCTCAGTGACCTGTACCCAGCGTATGGGGGAGCAGCCAGTGTCACTGAGGGGAGACAGGAGCACTGGGGGTAAGGATAGTGCAGGGGAAGACACAGCAGCTCTCAGTGACCCTGTACCCAGCGTATGGAGGAGCAGCCAGTGTCACTGAGGGGAGACAGGAGCACTGGGGGTAAGGATAGGGCAGGGGAAGACACAGCAGCTCTCAGTGACCCTGTCCCCATCGTATGGGGGAGCAGCCAGTGTCACTGAGGGGAGACAGGAGCACTGGGGGTAAGGATAGTGCAGGGGAAGACACAGCAGCTCTCAGTGACCTGTACCCAGCGTATGGGGGAGCAGCCAGTGTCACTGAGGGGAGACAGGAGCACTGGGGGTAAGGATAGTGCAGGGGAAGACACAGCAGCTCTCAGTGACCTGTACCCAGCGTATGGGGGAGCAGCCAGTGTCACTGAGGGGAGACAGGAGCACTGGGGGTAAGGATAGTGCAGGGGAAGACACAGCAGCTCTCAGTGACCTGTACCCAGTGTATGGAGGAGCAGCCAGTGTCACTAGGGGAGACAGGAGCACTGGGGGTAAGGATAGTGCAGGGGAAGACACAGCAGCTCTCAGTGACCTGTACCCAGCGTATGGGGGAGCAGCCAGTGTCACTGAGGGGAGACAGGAGCACTGGGGGTAAGGATAGTGCAGGGGAAGACACAGCAGCTCTAAGTGACCTGTACCCAGTGTATGGAGGAGCAGCCAGTGTCACTGAGGGGAGACAGGAGCACTGGGGGTAAGGATAGTGCAGGGGAAGACACAGCAGCTCTCAGTGTCCTGTACCCAGCGTATGGGGGAGCAGCCAGTGTCACTGAGGGGAGACAGGAGCACTGGGGGTAAGGATAGTGCAGGGGAAGACACAGCAGCTCTCAGTGACCCTGTACCGAGCGTATGGAGGAGCAGCCAGTGTCACTGAGGGGAGACAGGAGCACTGGGGGTAAGGATAGTGCAGGGGAAGACACAGCAGCTCTCAGTGACCCTGTCCCCAGCGTATGGGGGAGCAGCCAGTGTCACTGAGGGGAGACAGGAGCACTGGGGGTAAGGATAGTGCAGGGGAAGACACAGCAGCTCTCAGTGACCTGTACCCAGCGTATGGGGGAGCAGCCAGTGTCACTGAGAGGAGACAGGATCACTGGGGGTAAGGATAGTGCAGGGGAAGACACAGCAGCTCTCAGTGACCTGTACCCAGCGTATGGGGGAACAGCCAGTGTCACTGAGGGGAGACAGGAGCACTGGGGGTAAGGATAGTGCAGGGGAAGACACAGTAGCTCTCAGTGACCTGTACCCAGCGTATGGGGGAGCAGCCAGTGTCACTGAGGGGAGACAGGAGCACTGGGGGTAAGTATAGTGCAGGGGAAGACACAGCAGCTCTCAGTGACCTGTACCCAGCGTATGGGGGAGCAGCCAGTGTCACTGAGGGGAGACAGGAGCACTGGGGGTAAGTATAGTGCAGGGGAAGACACAGCAGCTCTCAGTGACCCTGTACCCAGCGTATGGAGGAGCAGCCAGTGTCACTGAGGGGAGACAGGAGCACTGGGGGTAAGGATAGTGCAGGGGAAGACACAGCAGCTCTCAGTGACCCTGTACCCAGTGTATGGAGGAGCAGCCAGTGTCACTGAGGGGAGACAGGAGCACTGGGGGTAAGGATAGTGCAGGGGAAGACACAGCAGCTCTCAGTGACCCTGTACCCAGCGTATGGGGGAGCAGCCAGTGTCACTGAGGGGAGACAGGAGCACTGGTGGTAAGAATAGTGCAGGGGAAGACACAGCAGCTCTCAGTGACCAGTACCCAGCGTATGGGGGAGCAGCCAGTGTCAATGAGGGGAGACAGGAGCACTGGGGGTAAGGATAGTGCAGGGGAAGACACAGCAGCTCTCAGTGACCCTGTACCCAGCGTATGGGGGAGCAGCCAGTGTCACTGAGGGGAGACAGGAGCACTGGGGGTAAGGATAGTGCAGGGGAAGACACAGCAGCTCTCAGTGACCTGTACCCAGCGTATGGGGGAGCAGCCAGTGTCACTGAGGGGAGACAGGAGCACTGGGGGTAAGGATAGTGCAGGGGAAGACACAGCAGCTCTCAGTGACCCTGTACCCAGCGTATGGGGGAGCAGCCAGTGTCACTAGGGGAGACAGGAGCACTGGGGGTAAGGATAGTGCAGGGGAAGACACAGCAGCTCTCAGTGACCTGTACCCAGCGTATGGGGGAACAGCCAGTGTCACTGAGGGGAGACAGGAGCACTGGTGGTAAGAATAGTGCAGGGGAAGACACAGCAGCTCTCAGTGACCAGTACCCAGCGTATGGGGGAGCAGCCAGTGTCACTGAGGGGAGACAGGAGCACTGGGGGTAAGTATAGTGCAGGGGAAGACACAGCAGCTCTCAGTGACTCTGTACCCAGCGTATGGAGGAGCAGCCAGTGTCACTGAGAGGAGACTGGAGCACTGGGGGTAAGGATAGTGCAGGGGAAGACACAGCAGCTCTCAGTGACCTGTACCCAGCGTATGGGGGAGCAGCCAGTGTCACTGAGGGGAGACAGGAGCACTGGGGGTAAGGATAGTGCAGGGGAAGACACAGCAGCTCTCAGTGACCCTGTACCCAGCGTATGGAGGAGCAGCCAGTGTCACTGAGGGGAGACAGGAGCACTGGGGGTAAGGATAGTGCAGGGGAAGACACAGCAGCTCTCAGTGACCCTGTACCCAGTGTATGGAGGAGCAGCCAGTGTCACTGAGGGGAGACAGGAGCACTGGGGGTAAGGATAGTGCAGGGGAAGACACAGCAGCTCTCAGTGACTCTGTACCCAGCGTACGGAGGAGCAGCCAGTGTCACTGAGGGGAGACAGGAGCACTGGGGGTAAGGATAGTGCAGGGGAAGACACAGCTGCTCTCAGTGACCCTATACCCAGCGTATAGGGGAGCAGCCAGTGTCACTGAGGGGAGACAGGAGCACTGGGGGTAAGTATAGTGCAGGGGAAGACACAGCAGCTCTCAGTGACCCTGTACCCAGCGTATGGGGGAGCAGCCAGTGTCACTGAGGGGAGACAGGAGCACTGGGGGTAAGGATAGTGCAGGGGAAGACACAGCAGCTCTCAGTGACCCTGTACCCAGCGTATGGGGGAGCAGCCAGTGTCACTGAGGGGAGACAGGAGCACTGGGGGTAAGGATAGTGCAGGGGAAGACACAGCAGCTCTCAGTGACTCTGTACCCAGCGTATGGAGGAGCAGCCAGTGTCACTGAGGGGAGACAGGAGCACTGGGGGTAAGTATAGTGCAGGGGAAGACACAGCAGCTCTCAGTGACCCTGTACCCAGCGTATGGGGGAGCAGCCAGTGTCACTGAGGGGAGACAGGAGCACTGGGGGTAAGGATAGTGCAGGGGAAGACACAGCAGCTCTCAGTGACCAGTACCCAGCGTATTGGGGAGCAGCCAGTGTCACTGAGGGGAGACAGGAGCACTGGGGGTAAGTATAGTGCAGGGGAAGACACAGCAGCTCTCAGTGACCCTGTACCCAGCGTATGGGGGAGCAGCCAGAGTCACTGAGGGGAGACAGGAGCACTGGGGGTAAGGATAGTGCAGGGGAAGACACAGCAGCTCTCAGTGACCTGTACCCAGCGTATGGGGGAGCAGCCAGTGTCACTGAGGGGAGACAGGAGCACTGGGGGTAAGGATAGTGCAGGGGAAGACACAGCAGCTCTCAGTGACTCTGTACCCAGCGTATGGAGGAGCAGCCAGTGTCACTGAGAGGAGACAGGAGTACTGGGGGTAAGGATAGTACAGGGGAAGACACAGCAGCTCTCAGTGACCTGTACCCAGCGTATGGGGGAGCATCCAGTGTCACTGAGGGGAGACAGGAGCACTGGGGGTAAGGATAGTGCAGGGGAAGACACAGCAGCTCTCAGTGACCTGTAACCAGTGTATGGAGGAGCAGCCAGTTTCACTGAGGGGAGACAGGAGCACTGGGGGTAAGGATAGTGCAGGGGAAGACACAGCAGCTCTCAGTGACCTGTACCCAGCGTATGGGGGAGCAGCCAGTGTCACTGAGAGGAGACAGGAGCACTGGGGGTAAGGATAGTGCAGGGGAAGACACAGCAGCTCTCAGTGACCTGTACCCAGCGTATGGGGGAGCAGCCAGTGTCACTGAGGGGAGACAGGAGCACTGGGGGTAAGGATAGTGCAGGGGAAGACACAGCAGATCTCAGTGACCTGTACCCAGCGTATGGGGGAGCAGCCAGTGTCACTGAGGGGAGACAGGAGCACTGGGGGTAAGGATAGTGCAGGGGAAGACACAGCAGCTCTCAGTGACCCTGTACCCAGCGTATGGGGGAGCAGCCAGTGTCACTGAGGGGAGACAGGAGCACTGGGGGTAAGGATAGTGCAGGGGAAGACACAGCAGCTCTCAGTGACTCTGTACCCAGCGTATGGGGGAGCAGCCAGTGTCACTGAGGGGAGACAGGAGCACTAGGGGTAAGGATAGTGCAGGGGAAGACACAGCAGCTCTCAGTGACCTGTACCCAGCGTATGGAGGAGCAGCCAGTGTCACTGAGGGGAGACAGGAGCACTGGGGGTAAGGATAGTGCAGGGGAAGACACAGCAGCTCTCAGTGACCCTGTACCCAGCGTATGGAGGAGCAGCCAGTGTCACTGAGGGGAGACAGAAGCACTGGGGGTAAGGATAGTGCAGGGGAAGGCACAGCAGCTCTCAGTGACCTGTACCCAGCGTATGGGGGAGCAGCCAGTGTCACTGAGGGGAGACAGGAGCACTGGGGGTAAGGATAGTGCAGGGGAAGACACAGCAGCTCTCAGTGACTCTGTACCCAGCGTATGGAGGAGCAGCCAGTGTCACTGAGGGGAGACAGGAGCACTGGGGGTAAGGATAGTGCAGGGGAAGACACAGCAGCTCTCAGTGACCTGTACCCAGCGTATGGGGGAGCAGCCAGTGTCACTGAGGGGAGACAGGAGCACTGGGGGTAAGGATAGTGCAGGGGAAGACACAGCAGCTCTCAGTGACCTGTACCCAGCGTATGGGGGAGCAGCCAGTGTCACTGAGGGGAGACAGGAGCACTAGGGGTAAGGATAGTGCAGGGGAAGACACAGCAGCTCTCAGTGACCTGTACCCAGCGTATGGGGGAGCAGCCAGTGTCACTGAGGGGAGACAGGAGCACTGGGGGTAAGGATAGTGCAGGGGAAGACACAGCAGCTCTCAATGACCCTGTACCCAGCGTATGGGGGAGCAGCCAGTGTAACTGAGGGGAGACAGGAGCACTGGGGGTAAGGATAGTGCAGGGGAAGACACAGCAGCTCTCAGTGACTCTGTACCCAGCGTATGGGGGAGCAGCCAGTGTCACTGAGGGGAGACAGGAGCACTGGGGGTAAGGATAGTGCAGGGGAAGACACAGCAGCTCTCAGTGACCTGTACCCAGCGTATGGGGGAGCAGCCAGTGTCACTGAGGGGAGACAGGAGCACTGGGGGTAAGGATAGTGCAGGGGAAGACACAGCAGCTCTCAGTGACCTGTACCCAGCGTATGGGGGAGCAGCCAGTGTCACTGAGGGGAGACAGGAGCACTGGGGGCAATGATAGTGCAGGGGAAGACACAGCAGCTCTCAGTGACCCTGTACCCAGTGTATGGAGGAGCAGCCAGTGTCACTGAGGGGAGACAGGAGCACTGGGGGTAAGGATAGTGCAGGGGAAGACACAGCAGCTCTCAGTGACCCTGTACCCAGCGTATGGGGGAGCAACCAGTATCACTGAGAGGAGACAGGAGCACTGGGGGTAAGGATAGTGCAGGGGAAGACACAGCAGCTCTCAGTGACCCTGTACCCAGCGTATGGAGGAGCAGCCAGTGTCACTGAGGGGAGACTGGAGCACTGGGAGTAAGGATAGTGCAGGGGAAGACACAGCAGCTCTCAGTGACCTGTACCCAGCGTATGGAGGAGCAGCCAGTGTCACTGAGAGGAGACAGGAGCACTGGGGGTAAGGATAGTACAGGGGAAGACACAGCAGCTCTCAGTAACCTGTACCCAGTGTATGGAGGAGCAGCCAGTGTCACTGAGGGGAGACAGGAGCACTGGGGGTAAGGATAGTGCAGGGGAAGACACAGCAGCTCTCAGTGACTCTGTACCCAGCGTATGGGGGAGCAGCCAGTGTCACTTAGGGGAGACAGGAGCACTGGGGGTAAGGATAGTGCAGGGGAAGACACAGCAGCTCTCAGTGACCCTGTACCCAGCGTATGGAGGAGCAGCCAGTGTCACTGAGGGGAGACAGGAGCACTGGGGGTAAGGATAGTGCAGGGGAAGGCACAGCAGCTCTCAGTGACCTGTACCCAGCGTATGGGGGAGCAGCCAGTGTCACTGAGGGGAGACAGGAGCACTGGGGGTAAGGATAGTGCAGGGGAAGACACAGCAGCTCTCAGTGACTCTGTACCCAGCGTATGGAGGAGCAGCCAGTGTCACTGAGGGGAGACAGGAGCACTGGGGGTAAGGATAGTGCAGGGGAAGACACAGCAGCTCTCAGTGACCCTGTACCCAGCGTATGGGGGAGCAGCCAGTGTCACTGAGGGGAGACAGGAGCACTGGGGGTAAGGATAGTGCAGGGGAAGACACAGCAGCTCTCAGTGACCTGTACCCAGCGTATGGGGGAGCAGCCAGTGTCACTGAGGGGAGACAGGAGCACTGGGGGTAAGGATAGTGCAGGGGAAGACACAGCAGCTCTCAGTGACCTGTACCCAGCGTATGGGGGAGCAGCCAGTGTCACTGAGGGGAGACAGGAGCACTGGGGGTAAGGATAGTGCAGGGGAAGACACAGCAGCTCTCAGTGACCCTGTACCCAGCGTATGGGGGAGCAGCCAGTGTCACTGAGGGGAGACAGGAGCACTGGGGGTAAGGATAGTGCAGGGGAAGACACAGCAGCTCTCAGTGACTCTGTACCCAGCGTATGGGGGAGCAGCCAGTGTCACTGAGGGGAGACAGGAGCACTGGGGGTAAGGATAGTGCAGGGGCAGACACAGCAGCTCTCAGTGACCTGTACCCAGCGTATAGGGGAGCAGCCAGTGTCACTGAGGGGAGACAGGAGCACTGGGGGTAAGGATAGTGCAGGGGAAGACACAGCAGCTCTCAGTGACCTGTACCCAGCGTATGGGGGAGCAGCCAGTGCCACTGAGGGGAGACAGGAGCACTGGGGGTAATGATAGTGCAGGGGAAGACACAGCAGCTATCAGTGACCTGTACCCAGCGTATGGGGGAGCAGCCAGTGTCACTGAGGGGAGACAGGAGCACTGGGGGTAAGTATAGTGCAGGGGAAGACACAGCAGCTCTCAGTGACCTGTACCCAGCGTATGGGGGAGCAGCCAGTGTCACTGAGGGGAGACAGGAGCACTGGGGGTAAGGATAGTGCAGGGGAAGACACAGCAGCTCTCAGTGACCTGTACCCAGCGTATGGGGGAGCAGCCAGTGTCACTGAGGGGAGACAGGAGCACTGGGGGTAAGGATAGTGCAGGGGAAGACACAGCAGCTCTCAGTGACCTGTACCCAGTGTATGGAGGAGCAGCCAGTGTCACTGAGGGGAGACAGGAGCACTGGGGGTAAGGATAGTGCAGGGGAAGACACAGCAGCTCTCAGTGACCTGTACCCAGCGTATGGGGGAGCAGCCAGTGTCACTGAGGGGAGACAGGAGCACTGGGGGTAAGGATAGTGCAGGGGAAGACACAGCAGCTCTCAGTGACCTGTACCCAGCGTATGGGGGAGCAGCCAGTGTCACTGAGGGGAGACAGGAGCACTGGGGGTAAGGATAGTGCAGGGGAAGACACAGCAGATCTCAGTGACCTGTACCCAGCGTATGGGGGAGCAGCCAGTGTCACTGAGGGGAGACAGGAGCACTGGGGGTAAGGATAGTGCAGGGGAAGACACAGCAGCTCTCAGTGACCCTGTACCCAGCGTATGGGGGAGCAGCCAGTGTCACGGAGGGGAGACAGGAGCACTGGGGGTAAGGATAGTGCAGGGGAGACACAGCAGCTCTCAGTGACTCTGTACCCAGCGTATATGGGGGAGCAGCCAGTGTCACTGAGGGGAGACAGGAGCACTGGGGGTAAGGATAGTGCAGGGGAAGACACAGCAGCTCTCAGTGACCTGTACCCAGCGTATGGAGGAGCAGCCAGTGTCACTGAGGGGAGACAGGAGCACTGGGGGTAAGGATAGTGCAGGGGAAGACACAGCAGCTCTCAGTGACTCTGTACCCAGCGTATGGAGGAGCAGCCAGTGTCACTGAGGGGAGACAGGAGCACTGGGGGTAAGGATAGTGCAGGGGAAGACACAGCAGCTCTCAGTGACCCTGTACCCAGCGTATGGGGGAGCAGCCAGTGTCACTGAGGGGAGACAGGAGCACTGGGGGTAAGGATAGTGCAGGGGAAGACACAGCAGCTCTCAGTGACCTGTACCCAGCGTATGGGGGAGCAGCCAGTGTCACTGAGGGGAGACAGGAGCACTGGGGGTAAGGATAGTGCAGGGGAAGACACAGCAGCTCTCAGTGACCTGTACCCAGCGTATGGGGGAGCAGCCAGTGTCACTGAGGGGAGACAGGAGCACTGGGGGTAAGGATAGTGCAGGGGAAGACACAGCAGCTCTCAGTGACCCTGTACCCAGCGTATGGGGGAGCAGCCAGTGTCACTGAGGGGAGATAGGAGCACTGGGGGTAAGGATAGTGCAGGGGCAGACACAGCAGCTCTCAGTGACCTGTACCCAGCGTATGGGGGAGCAGCCAGTGTCACTGAGGGGAGACAGGAGCACTGGGGGTAAGTATAGTGCAGGGGAAGACACAGCAGCTCTCAGTGACCTGTACCCAGCGTATGGGGGAGCAGCCAGTGTCACTGAGGGGAGACAGGAGCACTGGGGGTAAGGATAGTGCAGGGGAAGACACAGCAGCTCTCAGTGACCTGTACCCAGCGTATGGAGGAGCAGCCAGTGTCACTGAGGGGAGACAGGAGCACTGGGGGTAAGGATAGTGCAGGGGAAGACACAGCAGCTCTCAGTGACTCTGTACCCAGCGTATGGAGGAGCAGCCAGTGTCACTGAGGGGAGACAGGAGCACTGGGGGTAAGGATAGTGCAGGGGAAGACACAGCAGCTCTCAGTGACCCTGTACCCAGCGTATGGGGGAGCAGCCAGTGTCACTGAGGGGAGACAGGAGCACTGGGGGTAAGGATAGCGCAGGGGAAGACACAGCAGCTCTCAGTGACCTGTACCCAGCGTATGGGGGAGCAGCCAGTGTCACTGAGGGGAGACAGGAGCACTGGGGGTAAGGATAGTGCAGGGGAAGACACAGCAGCTCTCAGTGACCCTGTACCCAGCGTATGGGGGAGCAGCCAGTGTCACTGAGGGGAGATAGGAGCACTGGGGGTAAGGATAGTGCAGGGGCAGACACAGCAGCTCTCAGTGACCTGTGCCCAGCGTATGGGGGAGCAGCCAGTGTCACTGAGGGGAGACAGGAGCACTGGGTGTAAGGATAGTGCAGGGGAAGACACAGCAGCTATCAGTGACCTGTACCCAGCGTATGGGGGAGCAGCCAGTGTCACTGAGGGGAGACAGGAGCACTGGGGGTAAGTATAGTGCAGGGGAAGACACAGCAGCTCTCAGTGACCTGTACCCAGCGTATGGGGGAGCAGCCAGAGTCACTGAGGGGAGACAGGAGCACTGGGGGTAAGGATAGTGCAGGGGAAGACACAGCAGCTCTCAGTGACCTGTACCCAGCGTATGGGGGAGCAGCCAGTGTCACTGAGGGGAGACAGGAGCACTGGGGGTAAGGATAGTGCAGGGGAAGACACAGCAGCTCTCAGTGACCTGTACCCAGTGTATGGAGGAGCAGCCAGTGTCACTGAGGGGAGACAGGAGCACTGGGGGTAAGTATAGTGCAGGGGAAGACACAGCAGCTCTCAGTGACTCTGTACCCAGCGTATGGGGGAGCAGCCAGTGTCACTGAGGGGAGACAGGAGCACTGGGGGTAATGATAGTGCAGGGGAAGACACAGCAGGTCTCAGTGACCCTGTACCCAGTGTATGGAGGAGCAGCCAGTGTCACTGAGGGGAGACAGGAGCACTGGGGGTAAGGATAGTGCAGGGGAAGACACAGCAGCTCTCAGTGACCCTTTACCCAGCGTATGGGGGAGCAGCCAGTATCACTGAGAGGAGACAGGAGCACTGGGGGTAAGGATAGTGCAGGGGAAGACACAGCAGCTCTCAGTGACCCTGTACCCAGCGTATGGAGGAGCAGCCAGTGTCACTGAGGGGAGACTGGAGCACTGGGAGTAAGGATAGTGCAGGGGAAGACACAGCAGCTCTCAGTGACCTGTACCCAGTGTATGGAGGAGCAGCCAGTGTCACTGAGGGGAGACAGGAGCACTGGGGGTAAGGATATTGCAGGGGAAGACACAGCAGCTCTCAGTGACTCTGTACCCAGCGTATGGGGGAGCAGCCAGTGTCACTGAGAGGAGACAGGAGCACTGGGGGTAAGGATAGTACAGGGGAAGACACAGCAGCTCTCAGTAACCTGTACCCAGTGTATGGAGGAGCAGCCAGTGTCACTGAGGGGAGACAGGAGCACTGGGGGTAAGGATAGTGCAGGGGAAGACACAGCAGCTCTCAGTGACTCTGTACCCAGCGTATGGGGGAGCAGCCAGTGTCACTGAGAGGAGACAGGAGCACTGGGGGTAAGGATAGTGCAGGGGAAGACACAGCAGCTCTCAGTGACCTGTACCCAGCGTATGGAGGAGCAGCCAGTGTCACTGAGGGGAGACAGGAGCACTGGGGGTAAGGATAGTGCAGGGGAAGACACAGCAGCTCTCAGTGACTCTGTACCCAGCGTATGGGGGAGCAGCCAGTGTCACTGAGGGGAGACAGGAGCACTGGGGATAAGGATAGTGCAGGGGAAGACACAGCAGCTCTCAGTGACCTATACCCAGCGTATGGAGGAGCAGCCAGTGTCACTGAGGGGAGACAGGAGCACTGGGGGTAAGGATAGTGCAGGGGAAGACACAGCAGCTCTCAGTGACCCTGTACTCAGCGTATGGAGGAGCAGCCAGTGTCACTGAGGGGAGACAGGAGCACTGGGGGTAAGGATAGTGCAGGGGAAGGCACAGCAGCTCTGTGACCTGTACCCAGCGTATGGGGGAGCAGCCAGTGTCACTGAGGGGAGACAGGAGCACTGGGGGTAAGGATAGTGCAGGGGAAGACACAGCAGCTCTCAGTGACTCTGTACCCAGCGTATGGAGGAGCAGCCAGTGTCACTGAGGGGAGACAGGAGCACTGGGGGTAAGGATAGTGCAGGGGAAGACACAGCAGCTCTCAGTGACCCTGTACCCAGCGTATGGGGGAGCAGCCAGTGTCACTGAGGGGAGACAGGAGCACTGGGGGTAAGGATAGTGCAGGGGAAGACACAGCAGCTCTCAGTGACCTGTACCCAGCGTATGGGGGAGCAGCCAGTGTCACTGAGGGGAGACAGGAGCACTGGGGGTAAGGATAGTGCAGGGGAAGACACAGCAGCTCTCAGTGACCTGTACCCAGCGTATGGAGGAGCAGCCAGTGTCACTGAGGGGAGACAGGAGCACTGGGGGTAAGGATAGTGCAGGGGAAGACACAGCAGCTCTCAGTGACCCTGTACCCAGCATATGGGGGAGCAGCCAGTGTCACTGAGGGGAGACAGGAGCACTGGGGGTAAGGATAGTGCAGGGGAAGACACAGCAGCTCTCAGTGACTCTGTTCCCAGCGTATGGGGGAGCAGCCAGTGTCACTGAGGGGAGACAGGAGCACTGGGTGTAAGGATAGTGCAGGGGCAGACACAGCAGCTCTCAGTGACCTGTACCCAGCGTATGGGGGAGCAGCCAGTGTCACTGAGGGGAGACAGGAGCACTGGGGGTAAGGATAGTGCAGGGGAAGACACAGCAGCTCTCAGTGACCTGTTCCCAGCGTATGGGGGAGCAGCCAGTGTCACTGAGGGGAGACAGGAGCACTGGGGGTAAGGATAGTGCAGGGGAAGACACAGCAGCTCTCAGTGACCTGTACCCAGTGTATGGAGGAGCAGCCAGTGTCACTGAGGGGAGACAGGAGCACTGGGGGTAAGGATAGTGCAGGGGAAGACACAGCAGCTCTCAGTGACCTGTACCCAGTGTATGGAGGAGCAGCCAGTGTCACTGAGGGGAGACAGGAGCACTGGGGGTAAGGATAGTGCAGGGGAAGACAGAGCAGCTCTCAGTGACTCTGTACCCAGCGTATGGGGGAGCAGCCAGTGTCACTGAGGGGAGACAGGAGCACTGGGGGTAATGATAGTGCAGGGGAAGACACAGCAGCTCTCAGTGACCCTGTACCCAGTGTATGGAGGAGCAGCCAGTGTCACTGAGGGGAGACAGGAGCACTGGGGGTAAGGATAGTGCAGGGGAAGACACAGCAGCTCTCAGTGACTCTGTACCCAGCGTATGGGGGAGCAGCCAGTATCACTGAGAGGAGACAGGAGCACTGGGGGTAAGGATAGTGCAGGGGAAGACACAGCAGCTCTCAGTGACCCTGTACCCAGCGTATGGAGGAGCAGCCAGTGTTACTGAGGGGAGACTGGAGCACTGGGAGTAAGGATAGTGCAGGGGAAGACACAGCAGCTCTCAGTGACCTGTACCCAGTGTATGGGGGAGTAGCCAGTGTCACTGAGGGGAGACAGGAGCACTGGGGGTAAGGATAGTGCAGGGGAAGACACAGCAGCTCTCAGTGACCTGTACCCAGCGTATGGGGGAGCAGCCAGTGTCACTGAGGGGAGACAGGAGCACTGGGGGTAAGGATAGTGCAGGGTATAGACACAGCAGCTCTCAGTGACCCTGTACCCAGCGTATGGGGGAGCAGCCAGTGTCACTGAGGGGAGACAGGAGCACTGGGGGTAAGGATAGTGCAGGGGAAGACACAGCAGCTCTCAGTGACTCTGTACCCAGCGTATGGGGGAGCAGCCAGTGTCACTGAGAGGAGACAGGAGCACTGGGGGTAAGGATAGTACAGGGGAAGACACAGCAGCTCTCAGTAACCTGTACCCAGTGTATGGAGGAGCAGCCAGTGTCACTGAGGGGAGACAGGAGCACTGGGGGTAAGGATAGTGCAGGGGAAGACACAGCAGCTCTCAGTGACCTGTACCCAGCGTATGGGGGAGCAGCCAGTGTCACTGAGGGGAGACAGGAGCACTGGGGGTAAGGATAGTGCAGGGGAAGACACAGCAGCTCTCAGTAACCTGTACCCAGTGTATGGGGGAGCAGCCAGTGTCACTGAGGGGAGACAGGAGCACTGGGGGTAAGGATAGTGCAGGGGAAGACACAGCAGCTCTCAGTGACTCTGTACCCAGCGTATGGGAGAGCAGCCAGTATCACTGAGAGGAGACAGGAGCACTGGGGGTAAGGATAGTGCAGGGGAAGACACAGCAGCTCTCAGTGACCCTGTACCCAGCGTATGGGGGAGCAGCCAGTGTCACTGAGAGGAGACAGGAGCACTGGGGGTAAGGATAGTGCAGGAGAAGACACAGCAGCTCTCAGTGACTCTGTACCCAGCGTATGGAGGAGCAGCCAGTGTCACTGAGGGGAGACAGGAGCACTGGGGGTAAGGATAGTGCAGGAGAAGACACAGCAGCTCTCAGTGACTCTGTACCCAGCGTATGGGGGAGCAGCCAGTGTCACTGAGGGGAGACAGGAGCACTGGGGGTAAGGATAGTGCAGGGGAAGACACAGCAGCTCTCAGTGACCTGTACCCAGCGTATGGGGGAGCAGCCAGTGTCACTGAGGGGAGACAGGAGCACTGGGGGTAAGGATAGTGCAGGGGAAGACACAGCAGCTCTCAGTGACCTGTACCCAGCGTATGGGGGAGCAGCCAGTGTCACTGAGGGGAGACAGGAGCACTGGGGGTAAGGATAGTGCAGGGGAAGACACAGCAGCTCTCAGTGACCTGTACCCAGCGTATGGGGGAGCAGCCAGTGTCACTGAGAGGAGACAGGAGCACTGGTGGTAAGGATAGTGCAGGGGAAGACACAGCAGCTCTCAGTGACACTGTACCCAGCGTATGGGGGAGCAGCCAGTGTCACTGAGAGGAGACAGGAGCACTGGGGGTAAGGATAGTGCAGGGGAAGACACAGCAGCTCTGTGACCTGTACCCAGTGTATGGGGGAGCAGCCAGTGTCACTGAGAGGAGACAGGAGCACTGGGGGTAAGGATAGTGCAGGGGAAGACACAGCAGCTCTGTGGCCTGTACCCAGCGTATGGGGGAGCAGCCAGTGTCACTGAGAGGAGACAGGAGCACTGGGGGTAAGGATAGTGCAGGGGAAGACACAGCAGCTCTCAGTGACACTGTACCCAGCGTATGGGGGAGCAGCCAGTGTCACTGAGAGGAGACAGGAGCACTGGGGGTAAGGATAGTGCAGGGGAAGACACAGCAGCTCTGTGACCTGTACCCAGTGTATGGGGGAGCAGCCAGTGTCACTGAGAGGAGACAGGAGCACTGGGGGTAAGGATAGTGCAGGGGAAGACACAGCAGCTCTCAGTGACCTGTACCCAGTGTATGGGGGAGCAGCCAGTGTCACTGAGAGGAGACAGGAGCACTGGGGGTAAGGATAGTGCAGGGGAAGACACAGCAGCTCTCAGTGACCTGTACCCAGCGTATGGGGGAGCAGCCAGTGTCACTGAGGGGAGACAGGAGCACTGGGGGTAAGGATAGTGCAGGGGAAGACACAGCAGCTCTCAGTGACCTGTACCCAGCGTATGGGGGAGCAGCCAGTGCCACTGAGGGGAGACAGGAGCACTGGGGGTAATGATAGTGCAGGGGAAGACACAGCAGCTATCAGTGACCTGTACCCAGCGTATGGGGGAGCAGCCAGTGTCACTGAGGGGAGACAGGAGCACTGGGGGTAAGTATAGTGCAGGGGAAGACACAGCAGCTCTCAGTGACCTGTACCCAGCGTATGGGGGAGCAGCCAGTGTCACTGAGGGGAGACAGGAGCACTGGGGGTAAGGATAGTGCAGGGGAAGACACAGCAGCTCTCAGTGACCTGTACCCAGCGTATGGGGGAGCAGCCAGTGTCACTGAGGGGAGACAGGAGCACTGGGGGTAAGGATAGTGCAGGGGAAGACACAGCAGCTCTCAGTGACCTGTACCCAGTGTATGGAGGAGCAGCCAGTGTCACTGAGGGGAGACAGGAGCACTGGGGGTAAGGATAGTGCAGGGGAAGACACAGCAGCTCTCAGTGACTCTGTACCCAGCGTATGGAGGAGCAGCCAGTGTCACTGAGAGGAGACAGGAGCACTGGGGGTAAGGATAGTACAGGGGAAGACACAACAGCTCTCAGTGACCTGTACCCAGCGTATGGGGGAGCAGCCAGTGTCACTGAGGGGAGACAGGAGCACTGGGGGTAAGGATAGTGCAGGGGAAGACACAGCAGCTCTCAGTGACCTGTACCCAGTGTATGGAGGAGCAGCCAGTGTCACTGAGGGGAGACAGGAGCACTGGGGGTAAGGATAGTGCAGGGGAAGACACAGCAGCTCTCAGTGACCTGTACCCAGCGTATGGGGGAGCAGCCAGTGTCACTGAGGGGAGACAGGAGCACTGGGGGTAAGGATAGTGCAGGGGAAGACACAGCAGCTCTCAGTGACCTGTACCCAGCGTATGGGGGAGCAGCCAGTGTCACTGAGGGGAGACAGGAGCACTGGGGGTAAGGATAGTGCAGGGGAAGACACAGCAGATCTCAGTGACCTGTACCCAGCGTATGGGGGAGCAGCCAGTGTCACTGAGGGGAGACAGGAGCACTGGGGGTAAGGATAGTGCAGGGGAAGACACAGCAGCTCTCAGTGACCCTGTACCCAGCGTATGGGGGAGCAGCCAGTGTCACGGAGGGGAGACAGGAGCACTGGGGGTAAGGATAGTGCAGGGGAGACACAGCAGCTCTCAGTGACTCTGTACCCAGCGTATGGGGGAGCAGCCAGTGTCACTGAGGGGAGACAGGAGCACTGGGGGTAAGGATAGTGCAGGGGAAGACACAGCAGCTCTCAGTGACCTGTACCCAGCGTATGGAGGAGCAGCCAGTGTCACTGAGGGGAGACAGGAGCACTGGGGGTAAGGATAGTGCAGGGGAAGACACAGCAGCTCTCAGTGACTCTGTACCCAGCGTATGGAGGAGCAGCCAGTGTCACTGAGGGGAGACAGGAGCACTGGGGGTAAGGATAGTGCAGGGGAAGACACAGCAGCTCTCAGTGACCCTGTACCCAGCGTATGGGGGAGCAGCCAGTGTCACTGAGGGGACACAGGAGCACTGGGGGTAAGGATAGTGCAGGGGAAGACACAGCAGCTCTCAGTGACCTGTACCCAGCGTATGGGGGAGCAGCCAGTGTCACTGAGGGGAGACAGGAGCACTGGGGGTAAGGATAGTGCAGGGGAAGACACAGCAGCTCTCAGTGACCTGTACCCAGCGTATGGGGGAGCAGCCAGTGTCACTGAGGGGAGACAGGAGCACTGGGGGTAAGGATAGTGCAGGGGAAGACACAGCAGCTCTCAGTGACCCTGTACCCAGCGTATGGGGGAGCAGCCAGTGTCACTGAGGGGAGATAGGAGCACTGGGGGTAAGGATAGTGCAGGGGCAGACACAGCAGCTCTCAGTGACCTGTACCCAGCGTATGGGGGAGCAGCCAGTGTCACTGAGGGGAGACAGGAGCACTGGGGGTAAGGATAGTGCAGGGGAAGACACAGCAGCTCTCAGTGACCTGTACCCAGCGTATGGGGGAGCAGCCAGTGTCACTGAGGGGAGACAGGAGCACTGGGGGTAATGATAGTGCAGGGGAAGACACAGCAGCTATCAGTGACCTGTACCCAGCGTATGGGGGAGCAGCCAGTGTCACTGAGGGGAGACAGGAGCACTGGGGGTAAGTATAGTGCAGGGGAAGACACAGCAGCTCTCAGTGACCTGTACCCAGCGTATGGGGGAGCAGCCAGTGTCACTGAGGGGAGACAGGAGCACTGGGGGTAAGGATAGTGCAGGGGAAGACACAGCAGCTCTCAGTGACCTGTACCCAGCGTATGGAGGAGCAGCCAGTGTCACTGAGGGGAGACAGGAGCACTGGGGGTAAGGATAGTGCAGGGGAAGACACAGCAGCTCTCAGTGACTCTGTACCCAGCGTATGGAGGAGCAGCCAGTGTCACTGAGGGGAGACAGGAGCACTGGGGGTAAGGATAGTGCAGGGGAAGACACAGCAGCTCTCAGTGACCCTGTACCCAGCGTATGGGGGAGCAGCCAGTGTCACTGAGGGGAGACAGGAGCACTGGGGGTAAGGATAGTGCAGGGGAAGACACAGCAGCTCTCAGTGACCTGTACCCAGCGTATGGGGGAGCAGCCAGTGTCACTGAGGGGAGACAGGAGCACTGGGGGTAAGGATAGTGCAGGGGAAGACACAGCAGCTCTCAGTGACCTGTACCCAGCGTATGGGGGAGCAGCCAGTGTCACTGAGGGGAGACAGGAGCACTGGGGGTAAGGATAGTGCAGGGGAAGACACAGCAGCTCTCAGTGACCCTGTACCCAGCGTATGGGGGAGCAGCCAGTGTCACTGAGGGGAGATAGGAGCACTGGGGGTAAGGATAGTGCAGGGGCAGACACAGCAGCTCTCAGTGACCTGTGCCCAGCGTATGGGGGAGCAGCCAGTGTCACTGAGGGGAGACAGGAGCACTGGGGGTAAGGATAGTGCAGGGGAAGACACAGCAGCTCTCAGTGACCTGTACCCAGCGTATGGGGGAGCAGCCAGTGTCACTGAGGGGAGACAGGAGCACTGGGGGTAATGATAGTGCAGGGGAAGACACAGCAGCTATCAGTGACCTGTACCCAGCGTATGGGGGAGCAGCCAGTGTCACTGAGGGGAGACAGGAGCACTGGGGGTAAGTATAGTGCAGGGGAAGACACAGCAGCTCTCAGTGACCTGTACCCAGCGTATGGGGGAGCAGCCAGAGTCACTGAGGGGAGACAGGAGCACTGGGGGTAAGGATAGTGCAGGGGAAGACACAGCAGCTCTCAGTGACCTGTACCCAGCGTATGGGGGAGCAGCCAGTGTCACTGAGGGGAGACAGGAGCACTGGGGGTAAGGATAGTGCAGGGGAAGACACAGCAGCTCTCAGTGACCTGTACCCAGTGTATGGAGGAGCAGCCAGTGTCACTGAGGGGAGACAGGAGCACTGGGGGTAAGGATAGTGCAGGGGAAGACACAGCAGCTCTCAGTGACCTGTACCCAGTGTATGGAGGAGCAGCCAGTGTCACTGAGGGGAGACAGGAGCACTGGGGGTAAGTATAGTGCAGGGGAAGACACAGCAGCTCTCAGTGACTCTGTACCCAGCGTATGGGGGAGCAGCCGGTGTCACTGAGGGGAGACAGGAGCACTGGGGGTAAGGATAATGCGGGGGAAGACACAGCAGCTCTCAGTGACCTGTTCCCAGCGTATGGGGGAGCAGCCAGTGTCACTGAGGGGAGACAGGAGCACTGGGGGTAATGATAGTGCAGGGGAAGACACAGCAGCTCTCAGTGACCCTGTACCCAGTGTATGGAGGAGCAGCCAGTGTCACTGAGGGGAGACAGGAGCACTGGGGGTAAGGATAGTGCAGGGGAAGACACAGCAGCTCTCAGTGACCCTTTACCCAGCGTATGGGGGAGCAGCCAGTATCACTGAGAGGAGACAGGAGCACTGGGGGTAAGGATAGTGCAGGGGAAGACACAGCAGCTCTCAGTGACCCTGTACCCAGCGTATGGAGGAGCAGCCAGTGTCACTGAGGGGAGACTGGAGCACTGGGAGTAAGGATAGTGCAGGGGAAGACACAGCAGCTCTCAGTGACCTGTACCCAGTGTATGGAGGAGCAGCCAGTGTCACTGAGGGGAGACAGGAGCACTGGGGGTAAGGATATTGCAGGGGAAGACACAGCAGCTCTCAGTGACTCTGTACCCAGCGTATGGGGGAGCAGCCAGTGTCACTGAGAGGAGACAGGAGCACTGGGGGTAAGGATAGTACAGGGGAAGACACAGCAGCTCTCAGTAACCTGTACCCAGTGTATGGAGGAGCAGCCAGTGTCACTGAGGGGAGACAGGAGCACTGGGGGTAAGGATAGTGCAGGGGAAGACACAGCAGCTCTCAGTGACTCTGTACCCAGCGTATGGGGGAGCAGCCAGTGTCACTGAGAGGAGACAGGAGCACTGGGGGTAAGGATAGTGCAGGGGAAGACACAGCAGCTCTCAGTGACCTGTACCCAGCGTATGGAGGAGCAGCCAGTGTCACTGAGGGGAGACAGGAGCACTGGGGGTAAGGATAGTGCAGGGGAAGACACAGCAGCTCTCAGTGACTCTGTACCCAGCGTATGGGGGAGCAGCCAGTGTCACTGAGGGGAGACAGGAGCACTGGGGATAAGGATAGTGCAGGGGAAGACACAGCAGCTCTCAGTGACCTATACCCAGCGTATGGAGGAGCAGCCAGTGTCACTGAGGGGAGACAGGAGCACTGGGGGTAAGGATAGTGCAGGGGAAGACACAGCAGCTCTCAGTGACCCTGTACCCAGCGTATGGAGGAACAGCCAGTGTCCCTGAGGGGAGACAGGAGCACTGGGGGTAAGGATAGTGCAGGGGAAGGCACAGCAGCTCTGTGACCTGTACCCAGCGTATGGGGGAGCAGCCAGTGTCACTGAGGGGAGACAGGAGCACTGGGGGTAAGGATAGTGCAGGGGAAGACACAGCAGCTCTCAGTGACTCTGTACCCAGCGTATGGAGGAGCAGCCAGTGTCACTGAGGGGAGACAGGAGCACTGGGGGTAAGGATAGTGCAGGGGAAGACACAGCAGCTCTCAGTGACCCTGTACCCAGCGTATGGGGGAGCAGCCAGTGTCACTGAGGGGAGACAGGAGCACTGGGGGTAAGGATAGTGCAGGGGAAGACACAGCAGCTCTCAGTGACCTGTACCCAGCGTATGGGGGAGCAGCCAGTGTCACTGAGGGGAGACAGGAGCACTGGGGGTAAGGATAGTGCAGGGGAAGACACAGCAGCTCTCAGTGACCTGTACCCAGCGTATGGGGGAGCAGCCAGTGTCACTGAGGGGAGACAGGAGCACTGGGGGTAAGGATAGTGCAGGGGAAGACACAGCAGCTCTCAGTGACCCTGTACCCAGCATATGGGGGAGCAGCCAGTGTCACTGAGGGGAGACAGGAGCACTGGGGGTAAGGATAGTGCAGGGGAAGACACAGCAGCTCTCAGTGACTCTGTTCCCAGCGTATGGGGGAGCAGCCAGTGTCACTGAGGGGAGACAGGAGCACTGGGTGTAAGGATAGTGCAGGGGCAGACACAGCAGCTCTCAGTGACCTGTACCCAGCGTATGGGGGAGCAGCCAGTGTCACTGAGGGGAGACAGGAGCACTGGGGGTAAGGATAGTGCAGGGGAAGACACAGCAGCTCTCAGTGACCTGTACCCAGCGTATGGGGGAGCAGCCAGTGCCACTGAGGGGAGACAGGAGCACTGGGGGTAATGATAGTGCAGGGGAAGACACAGCAGCTATCAGTGACCTGTACCCAGCGTATGGGGGAGCAGCCAGTGTCACTGAGGGGAGACAGGAGCACTGGTGGTAAGTATAGTGCAGGGGAAGACACAGCAGCTCTCAGTGACCTGTACCCAGCGTATGGGGGAGCAGCCAGTGTCACTGAGGGGAGACAGGAGCACTGGGGGTAAGGATAGTGCAGGGGAAGACACAGCAGCTCTCAGTGACCTGTACCAAGCGTATCGGGGAGCAGCCAGTGTCACTGAGGGGAGACAGGAGCACTGGGGGTAAGGATAGTGCAGGGGAAGACACAGCAGCTCTCAGTGACCTGTACCCAGTGTATGGAGGAGCAGCCAGTGTCACTGAGGGGAGACAGGAGCACTGGGGGTAAGGATAGTGCAGGGGAAGACACAGCAGCTCTCAGTGACCTGTACCCAGTGTATGGAGGAGCAGCCAGTGTCACTGAGGGGAGACAGGAGCACTGGGGGTAAGGATAGTGCAGGGGAAGACAGAGCAGCTCTCAGTGACTCTGTACCCAGCGTATGGGGGAGCAGCCAGTGTCACTGAGGGGAGACAGGAGCACTGGGGGTAATGATAGTGCAGGGGAAGACACAGCAGCTCTCAGTGACCCTGTACCCAGTGTATGGAGGAGCAGCCAGTGTCACTGAGGGGAGACAGGAGCACTGGGGGTAAGGATAGTGCAGGGGAAGACACAGCAGCTCTCAGTGACTCTGTACCCAGCGTATGGGGGAGCAGCCAGTATCACTGAGAGGAGACAGGAGCACTGGGGGTAAGGATAGTGCAGGGGAAGACACAGCAGCTCTCAGTGACCCTGTACCCAGCGTATGGAGGAGCAGCCAGTGTTACTGAGGGGAGACTGGAGCACTGGGAGTAAGGATAGTGCAGGGGAAGACACAGCAGCTCTCAGTGACCTGTACCCAGTGTATGGGGGAGTAGCCAGTGTCACTGAGGGGAGACAGGAGCACTGGGGGTAAGGATAGTGCAGGGGAAGACACAGCAGCTCTCAGTGACCTGTACCCAGCGTATGGGGGAGCAGCCAGTGTCACTGAGGGGAGACAGGAGCACTGGGGGTAAGGATAGTGCAGGGTATAGACACAGCAGCTCTCAGTGACCCTGTACCCAGCGTATGGGGGAGCAGCCAGTGTCACTGAGGGGAGACAGGAGCACTGGGGGTAAGGATAGTGCAGGGGAAGACACAGCAGCTCTCAGTGACTCTGTACCCAGCGTATGGGGGAGCAGCCAGTGTCACTGAGAGGAGACAGGAGCACTGGGGGTAAGGATAGTACAGGGGAAGACACAGCAGCTCTCAGTAACCTGTACCCAGTGTATGGAGGAGCAGCCAGTGTCACTGAGGGGAGACAGGAGCACTGGGGGTAAGGATAGTGCAGGGGAAGACACAGCAGCTCTCAGTGACCTGTACCCAGCGTATGGGGGAGCAGCCAGTGTCACTGAGGGGAGACAGGAGCACTGGGGGTAAGGATAGTGCAGGGGAAGACACAGCAGCTCTCAGTAACCTGTACCCAGTGTATGGGGGAGCAGCCAGTGTCACTGAGGGGAGACAGGAGCACTGGGGGTAAGGATAGTGCAGGGGAAGACACAGCAGCTCTCAGTGACTCTGTACCCAGCGTATGGGAGAGCAGCCAGTATCACTGAGAGGAGACAGGAGCACTGGGGGTAAGGATAGTGCAGGGGAAGACACAGCAGCTCTCAGTGACCCTGTACCCAGCGTATGGGGGAGCAGCCAGTGTCACTGAGAGGAGACAGGAGCACTGGGGGTAAGGATAGTGCAGGAGAAGACACAGCAGCTCTCAGTGACTCTGTACCCAGCGTATGGAGGAGCAGCCAGTGTCACTGAGGGGAGACAGGAGCACTGGGGGTAAGGATAGTGCAGGAGAAGACACAGCAGCTCTCAGTGACTCTGTACCCAGCGTATGGGGGAGCAGCCAGTGTCACTGAGGGGAGACAGGAGCACTGGGGGTAAGGATAGTGCAGGGGAAGACACAGCAGCTCTCAGTGACCTGTACCCAGCGTATGGGGGAGCAGCCAGTGTCACTGAGGGGAGACAGGAGCACTGGGGGTAAGGATAGTGCAGGGGAAGACACAGCAGCTCTCAGTGACCTGTACCCAGCGTATGGGGGAGCAGCCAGTGTCACTGAGAGGAGACAGGAGCACTGGGGGTAAGGATAGTGCAGGGGAAGACACAGCAGCTCTCAGTGACACTGTACCCAGCGTATGGGGGAGCAGCCAGTGTCACTGAGAGGAGACAGGAGCACTGGGGGTAAGGATAGTGCAGGGGAAGACACAGCAGCTCTGTGACCTGTACCCAGTGTATGGGGGAGCAGCCAGTGTCACTGAGAGGAGACAGGAGCACTGGGGGTAAGGATAGTGCAGGGGAAGACACAGCAGCTCTCAGTGACCTGTACCCAGTGTATGGGGGAGCAGCCAGTGTCACTGAGAGGAGACAGGAGCACTGGGGGTAAGGATAGTGCAGGGGAAGACACAGCAGCTCTCAGTGACCTGTAGCCAGCGTATGGGGGAGCAGCCAGTGTCACTGAGGGGAGACAGGAGCACTGGGGGTAAGGATAGTGCAGGGGAAGACACAGCAGCTCTCAGTGACCTGTACCCAGCGTATGGGGGAGCAGCCAGTGTCACTGAGGGGAGACAGGAGCACTGGGGGTAAGGATAGTGCAGGGGAAGACACAGCAGCTCTCAGTGACCTGTACCCAGCGTATGGGGGAGCAGCCAGTGTCACTGAGGGGAGACAGGAGCACTGGGGGTAAGTATAGTGCAGGGGAAGACACAGCAGCTCTCAGTGACCTGTACCCAGCGTATGGGGGAGCAGCCAGTGTCACTGAGGGGAGACAGGAGCACTGGGGGTAAGGATAGTGCAGGGAAGACACAGCAGCTCTCACTGACCCTGTACCCAGCGTATGGGGGAGCAGCCAGTGTCACTGAGGGGAGACAGGAGCACTGGGGGTAAGGATAGTGCAGGGGAAGACACAGCAGCTCTCAGTGACACTGTACCCAGCGTATGGGGGAGCAGCCAGTGTCACTGAGAGGAGACAGGAGCACTGGGGGTAAGGATAGTGCAGGGGAAGACACAGCAGCTCTGTGACCTGTACCCAGTGTATGGAGGAGCAGCCAGTGTCACTGAGGGGAGACAGGAGCACTGGGGGTAAGGATAGTGCAGGGGAAGACACAGCAGCTCTCAGTGACCTGTACCCAGCGTATGGGGGAGTAGGGGGGAGGAAGGAAATGAGTTATAGAAGGTAGGTACAGCTGTGGTAGACAATCCTCTCACTAAGCTGGGAGGCCAGGTGGAGGTGAGAGATATGATGGAAGTTGCACAGAAAGGAGGTTTGTACTCACGCTCCAACAATGCTGACACTTCCTTCTCTTTCTGGGCTCCCAAGACAGCGGACACGTCCTGCGCGCTCATAGAATGATGCCAACCGGGCACCAAGATAGGCAGGGTAGCCACTATCTGAAAAAGATGTATGAAAGTTCTAGAAGTTGAAAACTGATGAGATATACAGTAGACTGTCTCTCCTTATATAGATATAAAGCAGCATGGTTGTGTAGTGGTTAGCATTAGCGACTCACACAATTCCTGACTACAGCAGACATTTCTCATCACTGTGGGGACATGCCCAGCGCTCCCTCTCATAAGGGAATAGATGGCGTGCACAGTGTCTCACAACTCCCCCTCCCCCCCCTCCACCATGGGACGCTGCGGCCTGCACGTGGGATGGCGGGTCAGTGTCTTACAACTCCCCCCCCCCACCATGGGACGCTGCGGCCTGCACGTGGGATGGCGGGTCAGTGTCTCACAACTTTCCCCCCCACCATGGGACGCTGCGGCCTGCACGTGGGATGGCGGGTCAGTGTCTCACAACTTCCCCCCCCACCATGGGACGCTGCGGCCTGCACGTGGGATGGCGGGTCAGTGTCTCACAACTTTCCCTCCACCACGGGACGCTGCGGCCTGCACGTGGGATGGCGGGTCAGTGTCTCACAACTTCCCCCCCCACCATGGGACGCTGCGGCCTGCACGTGGGATGGCGGGTCAGTGTCTCACAACTTTCCCTCCACCATGGGACGCTGCGGCCTGCACGTGGGATGGCGGGTCAGTGTCTTACAACTTCCCCCCCCCCCACCATGGGACGCTGCGGCCTGCACGTGGGATGGCGGGTCAGTGTCTCACAACTTCCCCCCCCCACCATGGGACGCTGCGGCCTGCACTTGGGATGGCGGGTCAGTGTCTCACAACTCCCCCCCCCCCCACCATGGGACACTGCGGCCTGCACGTGGGATGGCGGGTCAGTGTCTCACAACTTTCCCTCCACCACGGGACGCTGCGGCCTGCACGTGGGATGGCGGGTCAGTGTCTGACAACTTTCCCTCCACCATGGGACGCTGCGGCCTGCACGTGGGATGGCGGGTCAGTGTCTCACATCTTTCCCTCCACCACGGGACGCTGCGGCCTGCACGTGGGATGGCGGGTCAGTGTCTCACAACTTTCCCTCCACCACGGGACGCTGCGGCCTGCACGTGGGATGGCGGGTCAGTGTCTCACAACTCCCCCCCCCCCCACCATGGGACGCTGCGGCCTGCACGTGGGATGGCGGGTCAGTGTCTCACAACTTTCACTCCACCACGGGACGCTGCGGCCTGCACGTGGGATGGCGGGTCAGTGTCTCACAACTTTCCCTCCACCACGGGACGCTGCGGCCTGCACGTGGGATGGCGGGTCAGTGTCTCACAACTCCCCCCCCACCATGGGACGCTGCGGCCTGCACGTGGGATGGCGGATCAGTGTCTCACAACTTTCCCTCCACCACGGGACGCTGCGGCCTGCACGTGGGATGGGGGGGTCAGTGTCTCACAACTTTCCCTCCACCACGGGATGCTGCGGCCTGCACGTGGGATGGCGGGTCAGTGTCTCACAACTTTCCCTCCACCACGGGACGCTGCGGCCTGCACGTGGGATGGTGGGTCAGTGTCTCACAACTTTCCCTCCACCACGGGACGCTGCGGCCTGCACGTGGGATGGCGGGTCAGTGTCTCACAACTCCCCCCCCACCATGGGACGCTGCGGCCTGCACGTGGGATGGTGGGTCAGTGTCTCACAACTTTCCCTCCACCACGGGACGCTGCGGCCTGCACGTGGGATGGCCGGTCAGTGTCTCACAACTTTCCCTCCACCACGGGACGCTGCGGCCTGCACGTGGGATGGCGGGTCAGTGTCTCACAACTCCCCCCCCACCATGGGACGCTGCGGCCTGCACGTGGGATGGCGGGTCAGTGTCTCACAACTTTCCCTCCACCACGGGACGCTGCGGCCTGCACGTGGGATGGCGGGTCAGTGTCTGACAACTTTCCCTCCACCATGGGACGCTGCGGCCTGCACGTGGGATGGCGGGTCAGTGTCTCACAACTTTCCCTCCACCACGGGACGCTGCGGCCTGCACGTGGGATGGCGGGTCAGTGTCTCACAACTTTCCCTCCACCACGGGACGCTGCGGCCTGCACGTGGGATGGCGGGTCAGTGTCTCACAACTCCCCCCCCCACCATGGGACGCTGCGGCCTGCACGTGGGATGGCGGGTCAGTGTCTCACAACTTTCACTCCACCACGGGACGCTGCGGCCTGCACGTGGGATGGCGGGTCAGTGTCTCACAACTTTCCCTCCATCACGGGACGCTGCGGCCTGCACGTGGGATGGCGGGTCAGTGTCTCACAACTCCCCCCCCACCATGGGACGCTGCGGCCTGCACGTGGGATGGCGGGTCAGTGTCTCACAACTTTCCCTCCACCACGGGACGCTGCGGCCTGCACGTGGGATGGGGGGTCAGTGTCTCACAACTTTCCCTCCACCACGGGACGCTGCGGCCTGCACGTGGGATGGCGGGTCAGTGTCTCACAACTTTCCCTCCACCACGGGACGCTGCGGCCTGCACGTGGGATGGTGGGTCAGTGTCTCACAACTTTCCCTCCACCACGGGACGCTGCGGCCTGCACGTGGAATGGCGGGTCAGTGTCTCACAACTCCCCCCCACCATGGGACGCTGCGGCCTGCACGTGGGATGGTGGGTCAGTGTCTCACAACTTTCCCTCCACCACGGGACGCTGCGGCCTGCACGTGGGATGGCGGGTCAGTGTCTCACAACTTTCCCTCCACCATGGGACGCTGCGGCCTGCACGTGGGATGGCGGGTCAGTGTCTGAAATACGGGACTATTTGGAAAACCCAGTGGACGACAGACAGACAGCTTGCTGAGGATAATCACCACCACGAGTAATACCAGCTGAATTATTTGGTGCCCTATTGGGAGTATATGCCATTTGCCCGGGATCCAACTGAGGAACAACTACTTGGGCAGTTATATACAGAACTGTTGTTCTCAGTTACCAGATCTGTGGTTTTAGAACAGTGACCAAGTAGGGTCATTTTTTATCATCAATTTATATTGTTGTATGCTGAATAAATAGTTATTTTTTATTTATCCATCCATTCTTGATTATTGGGGACACAATATAGCGCCAGTTCCTTTTTACTTGCAGATTTTTTATTCAGTGGGACTGACAATCCCATTACTAGCAGCTTTGACAGCGCATCTGGGTTATCTATCTGATTCTCCAGATACGCCAATCTGAGAAGCGCCACCAGTGACGTGGGGGTCACTTTGGACACGGGGTTATACAAACGCATTCACCGCCACCAGCAAGAAGGATTTAGCGTCTAAATGCAAGGTAGCCTTCGCTTCCACCTGTCACACACACTGTAATACTCAGAAAAAAAATAGGTAACATGGGCCACACGAGGACTTGGGTTTTAAGAGGCACACAATCAGTAACTAGAATTTAGATTTTAATTCCAAGAATACTTCAGAGCTTTAGTTACAAAAAGTGTTATAAAGATTATTAAGAATATTTTAAGAATACACACAGAGTACAATACAATCTCAAACAAAAATAAAAGGAGATAATTCAGAAGCCTAAATTTACACACAAATCTAGGATCCAGCTGTGGGGATGAGACACCTTTGCGATTTTTAACCAGCTCAATGCTGTCTTCCAGATACATTGGAGGGGTGGGGGACACAGACATTCCATTCCGCTTTGCTTTATTGTGACCCCCGGTTGTTTGGAGATGAGAACTGACTGATGCAGTCTTCCATCCCCCAAACATTTATGGTAGGATGAGACCAGAAACTGGAACATACATTTCTTTTCCCACTTAACTGCTGGGTTTTGATCTTGTCACTACTAAACACATGTATGGCCTCAGGACACAGTGACCTGGTGAAATGTCCTCAGTGATAACCTCCTGGCAGCCTGGGGTTATGGGGCAAATTCAGTAAGGATTGCAAAAATTACAAATTAGCAAAAATTGCGAGCAAAAGCAAAATTGCGAAAGCACGCCCAAACGGAAAAACTGCAACACCAATTTAATTTAAAAGAAGGTGGACTTGTGAAATGTGCAAATATTGCGAAAACCATCCTAATAATCGCAATTTTTGTGTACATATTTGTGATGTTGCATTTTTTGCGAACAGTGGGGGTAATTCCAAGTTGATCGCAGCAGGATTTTTGATAGCAATTGGGCAAAACCATGTGCAGTGCAGGGGAGGCAGATATAATAAGATTTTACTCACCGGTAAATCTATTTCTCGTAGTCCGTAGTGGATGCTGGGGACTCCGTAAGGACCATGGGGAATAGCGGCTCCGCAGGAGACTGGGCACAACTAAAGAAAGCTTTAGGACTACCTGGTGTGCACTGGCTCCTCCCACTATGACCCTCCTCCAGACCTCAGTTAGGATACTGTGCCCGGAAGAGCTGACACAATAAGGAAGGATTTTGAATCCCGGGTAAGACTCATACCAGCCACACCAATCACACCGTACAACTCGTGATACTATACCCAGTTAACAGTATGAAATATAACAGAGCCTCTCAACAGATGGCTCAACAATAACCCTTTAGTTAGGCAATAACTATAATCAAGTATTGCAGACAATCCGCACTTGGGATGGGCGCCCAGCATCCACTATGGACTACGAGAAATAGATTTACCGGTGAGTAAAATCTTATTTTCTCTGACGTCCTAAGTGGATGCTGGGACTCCGTAAGGACCATGGGGATTATACCAAAGCTCCCAAACGGGCGGGAGAGTGCGGATGACTCTGCAGCACCGAATGAGCAAACTCTAGGTCCTCCTCAGCCAGGGTATCAAACTTGTAGACTCTTGCAAAAGTGTTTGAACCCGACCAAGTAACAGCTCGGCAAATTTGTAAAGCCGAGACCCCTCGGGCAGCCGCCCAAGAAGAGCCCCTTTCCTCGTGGAATGGGCTTTTACAGATTTAGGGTGCGGCAGTCCAGCCGCAGAATGTGCAAGTTGAATCGTGCTACAGATCCAGCGAGCAATAGTCTGCTTAGAAGCAGGAGCACCCAGCTAAATAGCGAGTCAGTTTTCCTGACTCCAGCCATCCTGGAACATATACTTTTCAGGGCCCTGACTACGTCCAGTAACTTGGAATCCTCCAAGTCCCAAGTAGCCGCAGGCACCACAATAGGTTGGTTCACATGAAAAACTGATACCACCTTAGGAAAGAATTGGGAACGAGTCCTCAATTCCGCCTTATCCATATAAAATACAGATAAGGGCTTTTGTATGACAAAGCCGCTAATTCTGATACACGCCTGGCCGACGCCCAGGCCCACAGCATGACCACTTTCCACGTGAGGTATTGTAGCTCCACGGATTTAAGTGGCTCTACTCAATGCGACTTCAGGAAATCCAACACTACGTTGAGATCCCACGGTGCCACTGGAGGCACAAACAGGGGCTGACTATGCAGCACTCCCTTAACAAAAGTCTGAACTTCAGGCAGTGAAGTCAGTTCTATTTTGGAAGAAAATCGATAGAGCCGAAATCTGGACCTTGATGGAACCCAATTTTAGGCCCATAGTCACCCCTGACTGTAGGAAGAGCAGAAATCGACCTAGCTGAAATTCCTCCGTTGGGGCCTTCCTGGCCTCACAGCACGCAACATATTTCCGCCATATGCGGTGATAATGGTTTGCGTTCACTTCTTTCCTAGCTTTAATTAGCGTAGGGATAACTTCCTCCGGAATGCCCTTTTCCTTCAGGATCCGGCGTTCAACCGCCATGCCGTCAAACGCAGCCGCGGTACGTCTTGGAACAGACAGGCCCCCTGCTGCAGCAGGTCCTGTCTGAGCGGCAGAGGCCATGGGTCCTCTGAGATCATTTCTTGGAGTTCTGGGTACCAAGCTCTTCTTGGCCAATCCGGAACAATGAGTATAGTTCTTACTCCTCTCCTTATTATTCTCATTACCCTGGGTATGAGAGGCAGAGAAGGGAACACATACACCGACTGGTACACCCACGGTGTTACCAGAGCGTCCACAGCTATCGCCTGAGGGTCCCTTGACCTGGCGCAATATCTTTATAGCTTTTTGTTGAGGCGGGACGCCATCATATCCACCAGTGGCCTTTCCCAACGGTGTACAATCATTTGGAAGACTTCTGGATGAAGTCCCCACTCTCCCGGGCGGAGGTCGTGTCTGCTGAGAAAGTCTGCTTCTCAGTTGTCCACTCCGGGAATGAACACTGCTGACAGTGCTAACACATGATTTTCCGCCCATCGGAGAATCCTTGTGGCTTCTGCCATCGCCATCCTGCTTCTTGTGCTGCCCTGTCGGTTTACATGAGCGACCGCCGTGATGTTGTCTGACTGGATCAGCACCGGCCGGTGTTGAAGCAGGGGTCTAGCCTGACTTAGGGCATTGTAAATGGCCCACAGTTCCAGAACATTTATGTGTAGAGAAGTCTCATGACTTTTCCATAGGCTTTGGAAGTTTCTTCCCTGTGTGACTGCCCCCCAGCCTTGAAGGCTGGCATCCGTGGTCACCAGGACCCAGTCCTGTATGCCGAATCTGCGGCCCCCTAGAAGATGAGCACTCTGCAGTCACCACCACAGCGACACCCTGGCCCTTGGAGACAGGGTTATCCGCCGATGCATCTGAAGATGCGACCCGGACCACTTGTCCAACAGATCCCACTGGAAGATCCTTGCATGGGACCTGGCGAATGGAATTTCTTCGTAAGAAGCTACCATCTTTCCCAAGGCTCGCGTGCATTGATGCACCGACACCTGTATTTGTATTAGGAGGTCTCTGTCTAGAGACGCCAACTCCTTGGACTTCTCCTCCGGGAGAAACCCTTTTTATCCTGTTCTGTGTCCAGAACCATACCCAGGAACAGTAGACGCGTCGTAGGAACCAGCTGCGACTTTGGAATATTCAGAATCCAGCCGTGCTGTTGTAGCACTTCCCGAGATAGTGCTACTCCGACGAACAACTGCTCCCTGGACCTCGCCTTTATAAGGAGATCGTCCAAGTACGGGATAAGTACTTCGGCCATTATCTTGGTAAATACCCTCGGTGCCGGAGACAGACCAACGGCAACGTCTGGAATTGGTAATGACAATCCTGTACCACAATTTTGAGGTACACCCGGTGAAGAGGGTAAATAGGGACATGCAGGTAAGCATCCTTGATGTCCAGTGATACCCTGAAATTCTCCAGGCTTGCAATAATCGCCCTGAGCGATTCCATTTTGAACTTGAACCTTCGTATATAAGTGTTCAAGGATTTCAATTTTAGAATGGGTCTCACCGAACCGTCTGGTTTCGGTACCACAAACATTTTGGAATAGTAACCCCGGCCTTGTTGAAGGAGGGTTACCTTGATTTCACCTGCTGGAAGTACAGCTTGTGAATTGCCGCCAGTACTACCTCCCTTTCTCCGAGGGCAGCAGGCAAGGCTGATGTGAGGTAACGGCGAGGGGGAGTCGCCTCGAACTCCAGCTTGTATCCCTGTGATACTACTTGCAGAACCTAGGGATCCACCTGTGGGCAAGCCCACTGGTCCCTGAAGTTCCCGAGACGCGCCCCCACCGCACCTGTCTCCACCTGTGGAGCCCCAGCGTCATGCGGTGGACTCAGAGGAAGCGGGGGAAGATTTTTGATCTTGGGAATTGGCTGTCTGGTGCAGCTTTTTCCTTCTTCCCTTGTCTCTGTGCAGAAAGGAAACGCCTTTGACCCGCTTGCTTTTCTGAAGCCGAAAGGACTGTACCTGAAAATACGGTGCTTTCTGAGGCTGTGAGGAAACCTGAGGTAAAAAAATTTCTTCCCAGCTGTTGCTGTGGATACGAGGTCCCAGAGACCATCCCCAAACAATTCCTCACCCTTATAAGGCAGAATCTCCATGTGCCTTTTAAAGGCAGCATCACCTGTCCACTGCCGGGTTTCTAATACCCTCCTGGCAGAATGGACATTGCATTCATTCTGGATACCAGCCGGCAAATATCCCTCTGTGCATCCTTCATACATAAGACGACGTCTTTAAAATGCTCTATGTTAGCAAAATATTATCCCTGTCTAGGGTATTAATATTATCTGACAGGGTATCAGACCACGCTGCAGCAGCACTATTTATGCTGAGGCAATTGCAGGTCTCAGTATAGAACCTGAGTGTGTATATACAGACTTCAGGATAGCCTCCTGCTTTTTATCAGCAGGCTCCTTCAAGGTGGCCGTATCCTAAGACGGCAGTGCCACCTTTTTTGACAAACGTGTGAGCGCCTTATCCACCCTAGGGGATATCTCCCAACGTGACCTATCCTCTGGCGGGAAAGGGTACGCCATCAGTAACTGTTTAGAAATTACCAGTTTCTTATCGGGGGAACCCACGCTACTTTACACACTTCATTCATTCATCTGATGGGGGAACAAAACACTGGCTGCTTTTTCTCCCCAAAAATAAAACCCCTTTTATGTGGTACTTGGGTTCATGTCAGAAATGTGTAACACATTTTTCATTGCCGAGATCATGTAACGGATGTTCCTAGTGGATTGTGTATATATCTCAACCTCGTCGACACTGGAGTCAGACTCCGTGTCGACATCTGTGTCTGCCATCTGAGGTAACGGGCGTTTTTTGAGCCCCTGATGGCCTTTGAGACGCCTGGGCAGGCGCGGGCTGAGAAGCCGGCTGTCCCACAGCTGTTACGTCATCCAGCCTTTTATGTAAGGAGTTGACATTGTCGGTTAATACCTTCCACCTATCCATCCACTCTGGTGTCGGCCCCACAGGGGGCGACATCCCATTTATCGGCCTCTGCTCCGCCTCCACGTAACCTTCCTCATCCAACATGTCGACACAGCCGTACCGACACACCGCACACACACAGGGAATGCTCTGACTGAGGACAGGACCCCACAAAGTCCTTTGGGGAGACAGAGAGAGAGTATGCCAGCACACACCAGAGCGCTATATAATGCAGGGATTAACACTATAACTGAGTGATTTTTCCCCCAATAGCTGCTTGTATACATATATTGCGCCTAAATTTAGTGCCCCCCCTCTCTTTTTAACCCTTTGAGCCTGAAAACTACAGGGGAGAGCCTGGGGAGCTATCTTCCAGCTGCACTGTGAAGATAAAATGGCGCCAGTGTGCTGAGGGAGTAAGCCCCGCCCCTTTTTCGGCGGACTTCTCCCGCGTTTTTGAAACTCTGGCAGGGGTATTAATTTACACCTATATAGTCTCTGGGACTATATATGGTGTATATTTGCCAGCCAAGGTGTGTAATATTGCCCTCAGGGCGCCCCCCCCCCCCCCCCCCCAGCGCCCTGCACCCATCAGTGACCGGAGTGTGAGGTGTACATGAGGAGCAATGGCGCACAGCTGCAGTGCTGTGCGCTACCTTGGTGAAGACAGAAGTCTTCTGCCGCCGATTTTCCGGACCACTTCTTGCTTCTGGCTCTGTAAGGGGGCCGGCGGCGCGGCTCCGGGAACGAACACCAAGGTCGGGTCCTGCGGTCGATCCCTCTGGAGCTAATGGTGTCCAGTAGCCTAAGAAGCCCAAACTACCACCTGTTAGGTAGGTTCGCTTCTTCTCCCCTTAGTCCCTCGCTGCAGTGAGTCTGTTGCCAGCAGATCTCACTGAAAATAAAAAACCTAAATATACTTTCTTTCTAGGAGCTCAGGAGAGCCCCTAGTGTGCATCCAGCTCAGCCGGGCACAAGATTCTAACTGAGGTCTGGAGGAGGGTCATAGTGGGAGGAGCCAGTGCACACCAGGTAGTCCTAAAGCTTTCTTTATTTGTGCCCAGTCTCCTGCGGAGCCGCTATTCCCCATGGTCCTTACGGAGTCCCCAGCATCCACTTAGGACGTTAGAGAAAACATGGGTGGGTTATTTTGTTTCTGTGCAGGGTAAATACTGGCTGCTTTATTTTTACACTGCAAATTAGATTGCAGATTGAATACACCCCACCCAAATCTAACTCTCTCTGCACATGTTACATCTGCCCCCACCCCCCGCAATGCACATGGTTTTGCCCAATTGCTAACAAAAATCCTGCTGCGATCAACTTGGAATTACCCCCAGTGTTTTTCCCTTAAAAATTGCACAACCTACTTTCCTGCACCCAAATGAAAGAAACTACTCAACAATTGTAAATCAATTCAATCATCACTTAATTGGTCAAATGATCTTGTGGTAATTTAGCAATTATTATCTTAAAGACACCATAGTGTTTTTCTTCAAACTAATGTCCATAACTGTGTCCAAACACATCCAACTAGAGAGCGTGAGTTCTGGCCTCTAAAGGGCCCTACTCACTGGCCGACCCGCCGCCGAGCTGCCCGACGGCGAATACGGCCGACGAGCGACCCGGCGGCGGGGGGGCAGTGACGGGGGGAGTGAAGTTTCTTCACTCCCCCCGTCACGCGGCTGCATTGAAGTGCAGGCAAATATGGACGAGATCGTCCATATTGGCCTGCATGCACAGCCGACGGGAGACCAGCGATGAACGAGCGCGGGGCCGCGCATCGTTCATCGCAGGAGTCTCCACACTGAAAGATATGAACGAGTTCTCGTTCATTTATGAACGAGATCGTTCATATCTTTCAAAAAATCGGCCAGTGTGTAGGGCCCATAAACCCTACACAGCAATTATTGGGATATGTTGTAACACACTTCTTTGGAGTCAAAAGATTTTAATTCGGAAACAGTAACATTTTTATAAAAAGAAAACAAGTGTTTTTGATTGTGACGTGGTCAGACATCCCATATTATTGTTTGTTTGCTGTTATTTACATACCTTACTTTAAGGAATTGTGTGTAAAGATTTGATTCAATTAGTATACAAATGGAGCAGAATTTGCAAAAGCTGAAAATAAAAAGACGGTGTTGCTGTTCTTCAGCATAGGTGTGTGTAGCGCACAAATAACGTAATACATAATGTGTGTGGGTGTGTTTTGTGAGGACGCTACATGTCATTCCGCAGATACTCAGCACAATGCCTGTAAAGGTGATTTTACATTTGCGTCTATCACATAGTGCGGTTGTCAGACCTCCATTGTTAGTAAGTGGAAACACAAATCGGTTAGTAACACATATTAATACAATCAGCATGTGTTACAGGGTTACACAATACAGTACAGCTGCATGAAGTGATCTGTGGTGTGAGGTGTGAGCAGGGGCGTAGCGAGGGTGGAGCTGGAGCGCCAGGCGCCGCTGGGGACAGAAGTCGCCGGCTCAGTGCACAGATGAGAGCCGAGATCTCGGGCAGGGGTAGGAGGAGATGATAACTAGACGAGAGAGAAGGGGTGGCCACCACACTGCCTGCATGTTGCATATCGCTGATTGCACAGTGCAGTATGGTGTGTTGTTATGGAAGAGGGGAGGTTTGAAGGCTTTTTCAGTTGTCAGGAGAACTTTCCTGGCTGTCTGGGATCTGCAATCAGTGATCTGGAACATGCAGGCAGTGTGGTGGCCACCCCTTTCCTTTCCTCAGTCCTTTCCTTCTACCCACTGAGGCCCAGCTTGTCAATCACACAGAAGCTCCGCCCCTCCAGGCTGGAATGAGGAGCTGCTCTGCTGCTGCCCACTTGGTGAGAATTACTGTGTGTGTGTGTGTGTGTGTGTGTGTGTGTGTGTGTGTGTGTGTGTGTGTGTGTGTGTATATATATGTCTGTGTGTAAATGTGTGTGTGTGTGTGTGTGTGTGTGTGTGTGTGTGTGTGTGTGTGTGTATATATATGTCTGTGTGTAAATGTGTGTGTGTGTGTGTGTGTGTGTGTGTGTGTGTGTGTGTGTGTGTATATGTCTGTGTGTATATGTCTGTGTTTGTGTGTAAATGTGTGTTATATGTCTGTGTTTGTGTGTAAATGTGTGTGTATATGTCTGTGTTTGTGTGTAAATGTGTGTATATATCTGTGTTTGTGTGTAAATGTGTGTGTATATGTCTGTGTTTGTGTGTAAATGTGTGTGTATATATCTGTGTTTGTGTGTAAATGTGTGTGTATATGTCTGTGTTTGTGTGTAAATGTGTGTGTATATATCTGTGTTTGTGTGTAAATGTGTGTGTATATGTCTGTTTGCTAATTTGTATACATGTATGTGTGTGTTTGTGTATATACTGTATATCTTTGTATACAGTATGTGTATGTCTGTGTATATCTGTGTGTGTATATGTGTGTGTTTATGTATGTCTGTGCCTAAATGTGTGTGAATCTATGTATGCATGTATGGTGGTGGGTGGGGGCACCGTGACATGACCCCGCTCCAGGTGTCATGTCTCCATGCTACGCCTCTGGGTGTAATGAAGCAATGATTGTAGTATACATTCAGACTACAACTGAGGTCAGCTTGTGCAATTTTTAAGGTAGACCTGTAGTCACTCAGAAACTGCACATCAGAAATGTGCGATCTGTTGTAAAAATTGTGTATGCACCGACCACCGACTATCAGCATACGCCCGCAACACGCCCCTTATCGAAGTTATTGCGAGACCAGCCCTTTAGTACACCCCCTACACGCCTACTTTTCGTAGTGCATACGCAGTTTTTGCTAAGTCTCAGAAATTGGGTTTTTTCCTCAGTTTTTGCTATTTAAGTTGCAGTATTTGCGTTTTTACGCTTTTTTTACTAATTTTGCCGATTTGAGATCCTTGCTGAATTAGGCCCTATGTCCACAGTATTTACAACCTAGTAGAGGGGAATGGCGTGCAGTTCACACAGTTCATTATTGGCTATGTACTCATAGTGGATGATCCACTTTTTACCAATGTTAATATCCCAGAGCTAATGAATCCATTGATTGTTTGAGGCTAATTACTCGAATAAGATGTACCCCTGATGAAGTCTCTGTGAGAGACGAAACGTGCTGGATTGTCAAATTTGTTGTGATCTGACCTCCAATTTACAATCCTTGAAGGAGGAGTTGCAAAAGAAATATTTGTACATCTGCTCTTATGTGGACCACCACTGGATGTTCGTGGTGGTTGAAATGTTTTATGGACAGTTATATCAATACAGAATCAGATGATCTTTTTTAAATTTTAATACATTTTGCGTATTGGAACATATTGTTTGGTTTCCTAAACAAAATTTTATTTGACATTAGGTCATTCTGTCACAAAAATAGGAGTCTTATAACAACCCTAAGGCGCCAATTACACTAATACTACATACATTTTATATATATATATATATATATATATATATAATCTTGTCCAGTGCAGTTTTATTGTCTTACTAAAATAATTTTCTGCATTGTCACTGTGACTGTGTGTGCTTGTGCTGCTGTGTGGATTTCACTTTCAGTGTATCCCAGTTGTATCTATCACTGTATTCTGTACCCTAGGGTACTAGGTGCGTCAGGGTCCATATTTAGTGCTTCACAGTATTTACAGATTAAAGTGTACTTTACTGTGTACTCAGTCCCCCGGTAACGGATTTATTTGCTGGTGGTGTGTATTGTGTACGCAGTCACATAGTAACAGATTTTTTCGCTGGTGGTGTGTGCTGTGTACTCAGTCACCCAATGCCGGATTTATTAGCTGGTGGTGTGTACTGTGTACGCAGTCACATAGTACCGGATTTATTCGCTGGTTGTGTGTGCTGTGTACTCAGTCACCCAATGCCGGATTTATTCGCTGGTGGTGTGTACTGTGTACGCAGTCACATAGTACCGGATTTATTCGCTGGTGGTGTGTACTGTGTACGCAGTCACATAGTACCGGATTTATTCGATGGTGGTGTGTACTGTGTACGCAGTCACATAGTACCGGATTTATTCGCTGGTGGTGTGTACTGTGTATGCAGTCACATACTAAGGGAATTTATTTGCAGGTATTGTACTCTAAAGTGTAAAATTAAAACACCGCGCTGTGAGGTATCTATTTGTTATTTCAATAAACCAAATATAAACAATCTAAATATGTAAACATATATAGTGGCTGTATATATATCAGAGATGAGGTCGGGAGACTTCCGTAATTAGCACATAAATACATTTATTTCATAATACATGTTAAAAACAAAAACTAAAATCCTAATCTAATATGCATGCATAGCTTTCAGAGGAGATTTTCCTGATCAGCATGTGAATAAATATATTGTTAATTTAGTATTGATTTATTCTCTAAATGTTGCATATATGTTGTATTATTCTATAATTAATTTTAGAATTAGCGCCAGGAGGGTGGAATTGGCATACCACCAGAGAACTAGTTCTCTCTAAACTTTTTTCTAGGTATTGTACTCTGTCTGGCTGTATCGTGCTAATACGCTCTGCGGTTGCATCTCTGAAAATGTCTAACAAAAAGGGCGGGAAATCCAGGGATGCTCCTGTGTCAAACAGCGCCGGTGCCAAGAATTTGCCTGAGGGGGAAGCTTTATATGATGGTCTGTGTACTATCTGCCATACATCTCCCAGTCAGTCCGCAACTCCTGTGACCAATCAGAAGCCACCTGGGGCGGCGTTCTCATCTGTGTTAAATACGCTTGTGACACGCCTTGCGCCCCCTATGGGACCTCCAGTGCCATTACAGTTACATATTGTCCCTATGGTAAATCCGCCTTGGGTGTTTAACTTGTCTACCCAGTTGCAGCAATGGAGTCACTCCTTGGTTAGACATAAAACTGCTCCAAGTCACTCTCGGGTCATTGGGTCATCTAAGCGGGCTACTTCCTCCTCACAATCCACTAATCTCAGAGGATTCCTCTAATGACGATAGGGGGCATACTATCCCGTCAGACACTAACTCAGCTGCTTCTGACGAGGAATCTACAACTCACGTTGATGTCCCTGACTCAGTGGTTGTTTTTAAGCAGATCCTGCAAATATCAGATAATGAGGATCCCACTACGGTGTCTAAGAAACCTTATAAGTTTAAACATCAGAAGGTAACTAAAACATTATTACTGCATTCTGCAGTGGACATAGACGAGAACCCTGGATTACTCCAGGGAAGAAATTCTCCCTGTCTAAACGGATGCTAGTTAGTTATCCTATCCCTGCAGAGTTGTGTAACAAGTGGGAATATTCACCGCCGGTGGATTCCCATGTCACCCGTCTGGTGGTGTCATCTACTCTGCCGGTCTCCACTGTCACCTCACTGAAAGAACCGACAGTCTATTTACTCCCTTATAGGAGCTGTACATAGACCCACTATAGCTACATCCTGGGCTGCAAAATGTATAGCATGGGTTCAGGCATTAGAGGAGGAGTTGCCCCGGATATTTCTGACAAAGCCAGACAATTCCTGTCTCACATTACCACCGCAGCCTATTATATACATGAGGCGTCCTCTGAGGCAGGTGTATTGGCGGCCAAGGCAGCAACTACGTCCATCCTGGCTTGCCGTATTCTGTGGTTGAGGTCATGGAAGGTGGACCTGCACTCCAAAAAGACCTTGGAGGTTCTCCCTTTTAAGGGAGACATCTTATTTGGGGAAGACCTCAATAAAATTGTTGCTGACTTGGCGGCTGCTAAGACTGCCTCTCTCTCAAATACAGATGTGTCCAATTTGGCACTACATGCACAACACAACTAAGCTGTTTTTCATGAGTAGCGAGTTGATGGATTTTAAAAATTTTGTTTGCCATAATAGAATATGTATAAAGTAACATATTTAAGAAGCAAATTAAGAAAAATCACAAGACATGGCTAAATCTCTGAGTCTATGGAATGCAAAACCGTGCCATACATGTCGGGATATAGCAAAGATACTGTATATGTGAACACCTCTATACTGATCTTTCTGTACAGAAGTCAAAAGGTACCACTTTTCCCTCCTTTCGACCTCAAGGGAAAGCAAAAGGTCAGACATACCCAAGACAATCTCATGCTTCCAAACCACAAAGCCTAAGGCTAAAATATCCTGGGCAGCCAGTCAGCCTGCTTCTAAACACGACAAGCCAGCTGCATGACGGGGCGGTCCTCCCCCCAGGGGTGGGAGGCCGACTTCTGCGATTCACCTAGGTTTGGTTAAAGACCACTTCAGACACGTGAGTGTCCCCCTCGCTAGTTTTTCACCACAGTTATCCCTTCGGATCCGTTAAAAGCGCAAGATGTTCATTTGGTTGTGCGTTCCCTCCTGGATACAGGAGTGGTGGTGCCGGTACCACTGTCCCAGAGAGGCAGAGGATACTACTTGACTCAGTTTCTAGTACTGAAACCCAATTGGTCTTTTTGGCCCATACTCAACCTCAAATCACTGGACAAGTTTGTGAGAGTGTCCAAGTTCCATATGGAAACACTGCACTCAGTTGTACTGGCCATGGAACCCGGAGACTATATGGTATCCCTGGATATACAGGATGTACCTATTGCCATATTGTCACGCTCGGCATAAGTTGGGGTACCGACAACCGAGTTTTGGCTGAAGGGACAGCTACCTGTGAGGAGAGTAAACGAGGTGGCTGAATGTAATTCTTCCTCATGGGGTGGAAGCCAAACTAAGTGTTAACGTTGGCCGGAGGGCGTAAGGAAAAGGAGGACTTCGTAGGAAGATAACTGTAGTTTTAATGAATAATCAGGCTGTACACAAATATTGGAGCAATTGAAGAAACTGGAAGAATTAGAGTCTATGGTGAAATGACTTGAAGAGTGAAGCTGAAGAACTCCGGTAAAGAAGAGCTGAAGACTGTGTTTTATGATTAAAAGACGAGGCTGAAGAACTTGGACTTTGAAGAAATGAGGACTGTGGTTTGTGATTGAAAGACGAGGCTGAAGAACTTGGACTTTGAAGAAATGAAGACGTCTGCGGGAACCACCGTTAGCACCTGGAGCTCCTCTACGACCTGGGGCCCTGTGAGCGCTTCCACGAGTGGCAACGGGCTTAGACAGCAGGACTGCAGTAGTGTTTAGGTAACCGATGGATGAGAGCAACCAGGACCAGGGAACCAGAAGTAACCTGGGAGCACAGAGCTGGAGAACCTTTCACAAGGAGGTAACATGAAGCACTGGCACTCTCCCTCTGAGCCAGACCCCTTTTGTAAGGGGAGAACACGCAGGATTGGCTGGACACAGATTGGGAACTTCATTGGTAATACTCTGGTCTCCAACATGAGACATACTTAGCTGTTAGCACACAGCTTTAGCCAGCTTCTGTCTCTAACACATTATACTGTGTCACCACTAGAGTACCTTACCGCAGCGATCCCCGTTGCAGCGCCCGGCTCTCCAGACCCTCGGCCCCTGGCCCTTGGCAGCCGCACATCCGTCCATAAGGACCCCCCGCCAGCAGCTCCCTGCCGCCGCAGCCGCGCTAACCAGCGGGATGGTAACTTGCGGGAGCACCCGCCGGAGGTAAGGCTCCGTAGCCTGACACATATCGCATCAGTAATAGCTGCGGTTTGCTATTGGAAATCTTCACTATCCGTTCCAGGCTCTGCCATTTGGACTGGCCACGGCGCCTTGGATCTTCACCAAGGTTATGGCCGTGATGACAGCTCTTCTCCGTCGTCATGGAGTCAGGATCCTGCCGCATCTGGACGACTTGCTTATTCTGGCAAACTCCCACAATGTACTTCTCAGTCATCTGCAACTGACGGTAAACTTCCTACAAGCCCATGGGTGGCTCATCAACTGGAAGAAGTCTTTGCTGGTCCCAGCTCAAAGCATGGTGCACCTGGGGGTACTGCTGGATACACAGTCAATGGCTGTTTCTGTCTCCAGCGAAGGTCTTGAAGCTTCAGGACAGGATCAGATACTTCCTCTCTTGCCCAAGAGTGTCGATACACTCGGCGATGCAAGTACTAGGCCTAATAGTGTCTGCTTCCGACATGGTAGAGTACGCTCAATTTCATTCCCGCCTTCTGCAGAGGTTAATCCTTTCCAAGTGGGACGGCTTGCCTCACCAGATCAGGTCTCACTTGATCTCCTTGACTCCGGAGGTTTGTCTGTCGCTGACCTGGTGGCTACAGGACCAGCAGTTGAGCAGGAGCTGTCCCTTCTGGATCCCCGACTGGGTCCTACTGACTACGGATGCCAGTCTGAGGGGTTGGGGCGCAGTGTTGGAGCAACACTCTTTCCAGGGTCGGTGGACCAAGGAGGAATCGCTCCTCTCGATAAACCTCCTAGAATTGTGGACAGTGTTCAATACTTTGTCTCTCACCCTGCCTCTGCTACAGAACAGGCCTGTTCAAGTACGGACAGACAATGCCACCACAGTGGCATACATAAACCATCAAGGTGGCACTCGAAGCCTCATGGCAATGATGGAAGTGTCAAAAATCCTTAGTTGAGCGAAACGCCATCTGCCAGCAATATCAGCAGTGTTCATTCCGGGAGTCCTCAACTGTGAAGCGGATTCCTCAGTCATCAGGACATACATGCCGGAGATTGGAGTCTTCATCAGGAAGTCTTTCAACTCCTAGTGGACAAGTGGGGCCTACCAGATGTAGACCTGATGGCGTCTCGACACAATCACAAATTTCCAGTCTTCGGATCAAGGACCAGGGATCCTCAAGCAGCGTTTGCGGACGCACTGGCAATTTCATGGACCTTTCGGCTGCCCTTCATGTTTCCTCCAGTGTCTCTTCTGCCCAGGGTGCGCCGGAAGGTCAAACAAGAAGGAGGAATACTGTATCTAGTCGCTCCAGCGTGGCCCAGACGGTATTGGTTCTCAGGCCTGCAGGGTCTATCGATAGAGCGTTCTCTTCTACTTCCTCAATACCCAGACCTCCTCATTCAGGGTCCTTGTGTCTACCCGGACCTGGCCAGACTGGTTTTGATGGCACTGCTCTTGAAGCTTCACTCCTGAAGGCCAAAGGATTCTCTGAGGCGGTTATCCAAACTATGCTGAAGGCCCGCAAACCGGCTTCTGCGGGCCTTCAGGGTCAGGGTCTGGAATTCTTACTTCACTTGGTGTGTTGCTAAGAATTACAACCCATACAAATTCAGAATTTCCAGACTTCTGGCTTTTTTGCAACACGGTCTGGACTTAGGCCCTCGTCTGGCCTTCCTAAAGGTTCATATCTCTGCCTTGTCGGTGCGGTTTCAGAGAAATATTTTGTCTTTTCCTGATGTTCATACTTTCACTCAGGGTGTTTTACGGATTCAGCCTCCCTATGTTTCTCCTGTGGCTCCATGGGTTCTGTCTGTTGTCCTGAATGCCCTGCAAGAGTCTCCATTTGAACCTCTTAAGTCAGTGGACCTTAAATGGTTCATGGTCAAGGTCCTGTTCCTACTGGCTATTGCCTCTGCTAGGAGGGTGTCAGACATAGGCACTCTGTCCTGTCAGCCACCCTTCCTGATTTTTCACCGTGACCGAGCGGTTCTTAGAACTCAATGGTTATTTGCCTAAAGTGGTGTCATCTTTCCACCTTAACTAAGAGATTGTGGTTCCGGCTTTTATCTCTTCTGATTTGTCCTCCTCTCCTTGGATGTGGTAAGGGCTCTCCGTATTTACGTGGAGAGGACCGCCTCCATCAGGAGGTCAGATTCCCTTTTTGTATTTTTTGGTTTTCACAAATGTGGCTGGCCTGCGAATAATCAAACCTTGGCCAGATGGATTAGAATGGTGATTGTACAAGCCCATGCGCAGGCTGGTCTCCTAGCTCCTGCTGCTATCAAAGCCCATTCTACTCGGTCTGTTGGACCTTCTTGGGCGGCTCGTCAAGGTGCGTCCACTGAACAATTGTGCAAGGTGGCTACGTGGTCCTCCGTGAACACGTTCATTAGGTTCTATGCCTCCGATACTTCCGCCTCCCAGGATGCTTCCACAGGGCGCCCACCCTGACGCACCTAGCTTCTATGGGTTTGTATGGCATTAGCCGCTAGTCCCTTCTCCTGTTGTGAGAATGTGGTTCTATGTGACTAACATCTGCCTTCTCTCTTACCTGCTCCTGCATTGGACTGGTTAATGAAACTGAGCTCACAGTGCCTGGAGGCGGGGTTATAGAGGAGGCCCCAATGCATCCTGGGACAGTATAAAGCTTTTGCCTGTGGGTGCCTGGAACAAGATCCATCTCTACACCCCAATGTTTCCCTGTGGAACCGCTGTACCTTGCAGAAAGATATTTAACCATGGCAAGTCTACCATAAATCTCTCTCTATATATATATATATATATATATATATATATATATATAAAAAAAGTATATAAAAAATGGAGAATAGCGCCAATGCTGATCCTAAATGACACACAAGCTAGAGTATAATGGATGTGCTTAGGTGACAAAATATTTGATTGAAAGAAAAATGTTTTAACACCCCCATGAATTTATGGGTGGCAGCTCGTGCCCAGTATATGGATAAAATGTGGAGAAATGAAGTGCATGAGAGCGCCTAATAGTGTTTGAAATTTGTCAAATCAATTCACCATGTGAAAAAGTGCAAAGTGTAAATTTAAAAAAGAAACGACTTAGCTTCCTTGGGAAACTGCTTCAGTCTGATGACACTTTTGAGACATGTAAAATAGAAAAAGCCAACATAGTGTGTACTGTTTAAATGGTATACAATGCTCCTAAAGTTTAGGGGCCTTGCTGGTCCCAATATAAATAAAAGAACTGGATGAGCAATTCCAATTCAAATAGATAGGAGCTATACACAATTATAATACATAAACAATAATTTTAATATATAATATCTCCTGAAGCCAATGTAGGTATCAAACGTACAAGATAAAAATGAATAAACAGCTTATCTATCCATAGGTAAAAATTCACAAGGTGAGCAGCAGCCCAATCCTGTTAGCACGTGAACAAATGTCCTGAAGCAAATGCAGGTAGCATACGTACAGAATAAATAGTTTAAAATGGCTTATCTGTCACACACACACACACACACACACACACACACACACACACACACACACACACACACACACACACACAGTGCTCAAAGTGGGCCTGTATACAACCGTATGGCATAACAGCACTTCTTGAGCACTGAGTCAGTTTGCCGCCGCATCGAGCTCTCGCTCCTATGCCCGTGGCACTACCATTTCAGATCTGCCATGTATAGGCAGCCAATCAGCACTGCAGCTACTAAATAGGTAATCTTACCCTGCTGCCTTTCTCTCTCCCTAGTCCTTGCTGTATGTCCTTGCTGTCCCTCTCTGTCACTCTCCCTGTCCCTATGTCCCTGCTGTCACTCTCCCTGAATTTCGGCTCATACCGTGTGCTATAATGTGAATTTCGGCTCATACCGTGTGCTATAATGTGAATTTCGGTTCATACCGTGTGCTATAACGTGAAAGGGGCACCAGTACTATTGTGGTGTATAAGGGGTATACTGTATGGTGCGGTAAACTACAAAGAAGGACACGGCCCTTTTCCAGACTTTCCATACCCTCACTTTAAAATTTCCACTTGGACCACTGTGATTGTGTGCGTGTGTGTGTGTGTGTGTGTGTGTGTGTGTGTGTGTGTGTGTGTGTGTGTATGTATGTATGTATATATATATATATATATATATATATATATAATATACACTGCTCAAAAAAAATAAAGGGAACACTAAAATAACACATCCTAGATCAGAATGAATGAAATATTCTTATTAAATACTTTGTTCTTTACATAGTTGAATGTGCTGACAACAAAATCACACAAACATGATCAATGGAAATCAAATTTATTAACCCATGGAGGTCTGGATTTGGAGTCACACTCAAAATTAAAGTGGAAAAACACACTACAGGCTGATCCAACTTTGATGTAATGTCCTTAAAACAAGTCAAAATGAGGCTCAGTAGTGTGTGTGGCCTCCACGTGCCTGTATGACCTCCCTACAATGCCTGGGCATGCTCCTGATGAGGTGGCGGATGGTCTCCTGAGGGATCTCCTCCCAGACTTGGACTAAAGCATCCGCCAACTCCTGGAGAGTCTGTGGTGCAACGTGGCGTTGGTGGATGGAGCGAGACATGATGTCCCAGATGTGCTCAATTGGATTCAGGTCTGGGGAACGGGCGGGACAGTCCATAGCATCAATGCCTTCGTCTTGCTGGAACTGCTGACACACTCCAGCCACATGAGGTCTAGCATTGTCTTGCATTAGGAGGAACCCAGGGCCAACCGCACCAGCATATGGTCTCACAATGGGTCTGA